>NW_020450742.1:254089-314856 GCF_003343035.1 Apteryx rowi | reverse complement strand
GGCGGCTGCCGCCCCGTCTGCGGGGACGGCAGGGCGCTCCCGCTGCTGTGTGCCTCTGCGGAGCCCCCGCATGCGCACCTCAAACTCCCTCGCAGGCCACAGCGCCCTACCTGTTCAGTTGCTGCTGCTGCAGTAACTGCCCCACCCCTTCGCTTTTTCTTTGTTCTGCATTTATGGGTTTGGCGTGGTCTGCGTTTTTCAGTTTCACTATACATTTCTTCAGATGGCAAGGTGAAAAGAAAACTGATTTCGAGGTGTAGGCAAACCACTTATTTGTGCATGTATGCCTGATTTCTCCACAATGGTTATTTAATCCTGTTTTTCCCTGGCTTTTAGCCTGTTACTAATCAGCATGAAGACCTTTTCCTTCGCAGCTTGAGCCTGTTGGAAGTCTTTTAGAAATCAAGTAGGTGTCAAGTCCAAAGCAAATCCAAGCAGCCAAATCACATGGTCTGTGTACTCATGTCACCTGCAAAAAATCTGAATAGATTTGTAAGACGTCCTGTCTACAAAAGCCCAACTTTCATACATTTCTCCATGTTTACTGCATCTGGTCTTTTGTATAATCCATACAGCCTGCCCAACAGAGCATCTGATTTAGTTGTTGTTCTGTGGATCCAATTTTCAGGCCTTTTCAAAAATTTGTGTTATGGTTTGCTGTTCCAAGCCTCTGGTGTGAAGTTTTAAGCAACAGGTGGCATGTCACAATTAACACCTTATCTTGAGTTCTTCAGAGTTCTGGGGTCCTCTCAGAATCATCTGCCCCAGAAATTTCTCACTGACTGTCACTAACTTCTACTGAGAGTTTGAGACAGATTAGTCTGTATTGATAGGTTAACCTGCTTGGGCATAGATCTTCATACTGATAACCATAAAATGTCAGCCTTAGCATACTCTGTAGATAGTGGAGGCAGAGATTTCAGTAAAGTAATCGGGAGATACAGAAGAGGGACATAACAGTTTGAAATTAAAATGGCATCTTTTCAGCATCTATATAGAAAATAAAAGGTTAAGCAGAGTATTTTTTTTTCTTTTTTGTCTGCGATGTAAAAACTGACTAGTTTGAGTGATTCACTGAGATCTAATCCACCTTCCTCTATATCACTGGGTTGTTCAGCTTCCTCTTTTTCTCTTGGATGTTTAGGCATTCAAACAACAGAAAGTGTTCAACTTTTAAAGATAAATCAGAAATAATCAAATATTTAATAACTGTCTGAGCTGCTATTATAGCCCAAACCTGCACCTTTATTTGCATGGAATGATTTCAATGAATATGGCATCTATTCACACAGAGTAAGGAAGCTACCTATGTGTTTTGATAAGGCTATTGGTAACAATACTGGCATTTAAGTAGTCATGGTTAGGCTTCAGAATTAACCATCAGAAAAGGTTCATACTTCACACTATTGTTTCCATCTCTTTGATACAGATCAATAGTGACTTGGTCCACATTTGCAAACTCATCTTTGTAACCAGAAAGGCTGGAAAAAAAATTTCCCACCTAAGTGGAAACCTTAATCTCTACAGTGAATAAACATCAAAAATCCATTGGAAGAATATGAATTCTGAAAATGCCCAGAAATTCCTTTAGGGTGTTTAACAATCCCATATGATATCTTGTTGCTGAACATTTAATTTCACAGTCTATTCAGAACACATTTTGAAAAGCTGTGGGAAACATTTACAATACCTAGATTTTGGATTTGTTGATAGGGGAAAAGAAAATGAGAGTAAATGGTCAGAGTACATAGCAACAAATCAGATAATTAGCTAAAACAGATTAACTAAATATTTTTGATGAAAAAAAACCCACACAGTTGGAATCAGTAGGCTATAAATTTTCCCAAAGTATTTACAATTAGTTCTTCAGTAGTGTTCTGCATTACTTTTCTTTTGTAGTAGATGATATTAGCATGTCATGTTATACAGAAGACATTGCATCCTGAAAATCACGAAGATGTAGTTCTACATTCATTTAATAGATCTTCAGACTCAAGGTTAGTCTTTTTCTCTCTGCAACCTGAACATTACTGAGTGTTTTTTTTAAAGTCTGGCTGAGATTATGCCCAGATGAGGGTAAAGCTTATCATAATAATAATCATTACATAAAGTCTTTTCATTTTCATGCCTCAAGTTCAGTGATTACAGTCTCCATTTGTCTTAGCAAGTACAATTAGAGAGAAAGGCAACTGGTGCTGACCTGACAGTTTTTGACTCCTCATTCTGTTCCGTAGTAGGACATTTTATATTCCTATGCTGACGTCTGATCTAAGTACTCAGTACCTCCACTAAACAAAACCACAGGCAAGCCTAACATCAAAGGTTTAATGTGAAGTATATCATGTTGTTCTTCTAAGAGCTTTCATTACAGCGCAGAAAAGATGTCAACAAAACAATGATTTGTACTAATGAGAAGCTATAAATTGTTAGCAGATGACAAAGATGTCTCTTCAAGGGGCTCTTAAAATCTCTCAATCATACTTTTACTGTTACCCTGTTAAACTTAAGATAAAGCAAGCTCAAATGAGAAGCAGCTAGCACATGGATAAGCTTCAGTTAAGTTTACTCCTTTAGATGGAGCACCAGGTGTAAGTTTTGTGCCAGGCACATACCTGTTTAAAGTGTACTCTGTCTCCACAGATTGTAGGATTGTACACCTCCTGGCTGTCCGCCCCTTTTACTAGGTATAGACTTAACATCCTTTCACTGAAGTGGAACCTTCATCCCTGTGACATCTTGAATGCTTTTTGGCTGCTGGTGATCTCAAAAAGCAGATTTTGTAGTAGACTTGCATATGTGTGCATGTGTGCGCGTGCGCATTTGTGTGTTTGTGTACACACATGCATAGTGTACCACAATGGAGGTTTTGGAGAATAGTATCATCTAAAACAAAAGATTATAGGTTATTCATTTTCAAGACACTACTAACAAAAAGAGGATACTTATTTTTTATACATTGGAAAACAGAAAAAAATGCCTGTTGTTTTGTAAAAGATGTGACTTTTTTCCCATGTGTGTCTGGGCTACCACATACTCAGTTTTGCAGGTTTGGGGAAATTCTCACTGAATGCTACTACACAAATGCATGAATGCATGAAAACTCGAAAACATTTTCGCATTAATTAAATTTAAAAAATACCCTATTATAAGATATTACAACTCATTGTAAGATGCTGTTATATATTTTAACTTGTCACATATTACTTCCTGAATATATTACTTCCATTGCCTATGCTACCACTGCATGTGTCTGCTGAGACAGAACATCCAAGGAAGATTCTAGGAGAGAGGGACCCCAATGTCCCTGCTTCCTCTATTCCCCAAAACACCACTAAATTCTAAAGTGATCAGATAACACCGTACGCCACAGCAGAAGCTGTGCACCCTCTTATCCAACTATTCTTCTCCTGCATGGTGTATCTTGCCTTCACATGTACTGCTGCCCTCCCCAGATGGAGGATTTTTTGCCAAACCATTTCCCTGCAAATTCAGTTTTAGCACATTTTATAATATCTCTTCTTATATACCATTTCTCGGAGTTGCCAGAGTATGTTTATTAACATAAACATTTTTTTTTGGTCTGGGAGATTTATAGCAGTGCATCTTCCACACAGGTAGTCTGCAACATAGCAATCCCACAATAATGAAAACAATGTTAGATGCATATAGGTTTCTTAAATTAGTACATGTACAAAAACACTGTTAATAGAGCACAACATTTAAAAGCTGGAGTTTCAAGAACAGTTGTGTAGTAGGACACAAAAATTCAACAGACAGGTACATTATTTCTTAAAACTATTTTCCGAAGGTAGTTTCTCAGGATGTTTTCTCAGGAAGGGGTTGATCTATCACAAAGCACTGTAAATCCTGGACAATCTTTTTGACTGCCTCATACTATAATCCACAATGGATAAAACATGAAAGACAACTAGGGCCATGACCAAGCCTGCTCTTGAGGATATAATCTGAAAATTCATCAGAAGTGTAACAGTAACAGTGCTGCAATTAAGGATCAAAGTATGTGTATGGATCTGAGAAACAAGGTGTGCTGGAAGTAATGTAGTAATTTATATAAACTATTTCAGTTGAGATCAGGAAAAAAAAGGTGAGCACACTTTGTTACCAAGTCCTTCATGTCTGGCACAGATGAGGCAGACAGATATCAGATGTCATAAAGAGCTCATGTGCCAGAAAAGCTTGCCCCTTTTTACATGCTCTCCATTTTATTGGTCTAATAAAAAATATATTTTTAAAAACTTTGTCTTAGACATGCTGAACATGGAGCTGCTCATCATTAGCTTCTACTTTCTCACTTTAATTCTAAGCAAGAGAGTAACACTTGCAGGAACTTTACAAGCCTTCAGGCAGACAGCTACTTATGGGGAAGCAAAATAGCCCACAAGAGCCTTCCTAAATTTGTAAGCAGATGTAGCTAAAATGACTAACAGGAAACAATACCTCCCTTTTGAGTTGAGCATCTTGGGTCTGTTGGACTAACTGTAAAACATTATTTTCCCTTTTCAAAATCACTACAAACATTGTGTTAAAGCTACTACCTAAAATTTGACTTTCCATTTCTGCACTTTCTGAATCCGTCCTCTGCACCTAGAGTTTTTCTCTCCCACTCTCCAAAATCTTTTTTTTTTTTTTAATTCCTGCACTTGGGAAATACAATCCAATATTTTACAACATACTTTAGAATAAGACTTTTGCTATTAACTAATCCACTACTCCTGTGCATTAACTTAAGATCATGTAAAAGTTTTTCTAGGAGTGGATGTTTAAGCCATTTTACAAACTACAAGACATTAACTTATCACTGAAGCATTACAACTATATGGTAAAGAGTCTGCCTTTCAAAAATTCACCTGCTTCTAGGTTAGAAGCTGCTGCAGTACAAACTGCACACAGTAACAACAACAAAACAGTCAGGTTTAAGAAAGAAAATGGAAAAAAAAAACTGATGGAAAATTAAGTAAATGCAATTTCTTTACTAGCGTATTTGACCGCAGTTAATATTAGCCAAGATTAACAAACTTTTAAAGAGTGCCATTGAATTTAACAGCTCTTAGGGCCCTTCTCTGCAAACAAACAGCACCGCTGAGAAGCAGTCATTCTGCTGAAGCTTTTGTTTTGAATCCTATTCTTTCTTGGTTGGCAGTCACTGAATCCCAGCCGTTTCCTAGGTTTTCATCCAGATTACCTTTAAGCATTGATATGGCTAGACTTCTTAGTGATTTATTTTGATCTTCTGAGCTATTCCAGAAGGACCTCCTGCAAAGATCCTGTGCACTGCAGACTTCAGAGAAGCAGTCATATGACAATTGGTGTAAAAAGTTTTATTTGCTGTGTAACTCCTGACAAATTATCAAGTTTTTAGTTCATCCACAGTATTTTCTCAATTATATTGTCACATGAAATGCACAAAAGCATCTTTTTTTCTGCATACACTGTCTCCCCCAAATGCTAACAAAAACAATTACAGCAGATTAAGAACAAACCTACAGCATTCACTTACTTTAGTCGGTTCTGATACAGAGGCATACTTTTTTATTTGAGAGTCAACTCCCAGAGACTTGGCTAATTGCACAGCATTTGTATCATCACTGATCAGTGTCCCAAGAGCCACAAGCAGTCTAAAAATGGCTTCAAGATCTTGAACAACTTCCATAACTGTGCTGATTACTGATAAACATTGAGCTTTGCCCTCGATGTTGTTGACTTTATGTAAACAAACAGCATAGTTCAACGTCAGTGTGGCAAGTGCAATATGAACGTTCTTATTACTGCCTGATTTCAGTTCTATTGCTTGTGTCATTATTTCATCCCTCTGTTGCATCATGAACTTCTGGCCTGCCTGGCTGACAAAACAATTGCAAAGAGCTCTAAGTGCCAACAGCTGGTTTGCTTGCTTTCCTTTAGGGTTCAAAAATTTAAGGAGGAGGATGATAAATTGTACACGATCCTTTTCACTGCAGAAGTTCTCATTCACAGTGGGATGCCTGATAGACAATCTAAGAATGTCTAAGGCTGGAAAGACAATATCTAAGGAACAAAAAAAAAAGTTTTAATATTAATATTGCATTATGTGCAAACATGCTGGCAGTTTCTTTCAGATACATAGATTTGTAAACTCCTACTTTGGAAAACAGACATTAACAGTTTTATGCAGAAAGAGATTCAGACAAACCACCAAGTTGTTGGAAATTTACAAAGACAAATTCTGATGAAACCTGTTCTACAAACACTTCAGTTAATCACAAAAATATGCTCCCTAATCTAAGATAAATACAGTGCTTTTCAAAAATCTTTCCTAAAAGCTCTAATTGATAAAACTGAAGGCAAGAAAAAAATAGTCAAGGTAACTAATCCACAAAGGATTCTCAAAGCTTCTCAGTGACAGAATACCCCTACATCAGCACCATCTTTGCCCTCATTCTAATTCTTACAGTTTAGTACTGCTATGGAACTGCTTTCAGATAAATAAAACTTTGTTTTGTTTTTTTAATTAACTTCAACTCTCTCAGATATGATTTCTAGAAAAAAAAGGATATCCTTAACTGGAAATCTACTCACTTTAAAACTGATCTAACATGCTCCATCCACTTCTCCAATTTCAAATATATCTGCTCCTTGAGTCTTCCATCAATATCTCAAGTCTATAACCAAATCAGGGAAGCTGAATCTGCTCAGCTACTCATTGAGCAGTTTTTCCACAGATATGCAGCATCTTGAGAATAAAGACTTTGTACAGTAAAAAAGCTCCAAAGATATGAAGATGTTAGCCATGATCAGCTACTAGCTCTGCAGAGTATAATTTTAAGTGATTTTATGCAGCATTTTTTAATTAAAAACAAAAATCTTCCTGTTTGTAAGCTTTTAGCCACAAATTTAAGAAAGCAGTTTGTTCTAAACTGCATATTAACATATCTGCATATGCAGTGTATCCAGTTTTTCCGGAATGTGTAAATAATAGCCCAGATAAAGTCTTTCTAGTCTGTAAGTAGAGCAACAACCTTTTTTGGCTTGACAATGTTACATTTATCAAATGAAATTACATTACCTCCACTTACATCCATTGAGAACATCATTTCACCAATGCAGTTCTGGCTGCATAATGTATCTTTCAGTAACCTCCCCTCTTCTATCACATTAAACAGGAGCTATTTTTCTTCAACATCTTTCATAACTTATTTCCATAACTTCACCTTTCATTTGATAAAAACTTACGGACTCCAGCCTGACACTTCTGTTCTACTTCCAAACAAGTTTCACTGCTGTTTTTGGAAGACACTCCTCAATGAAATAACTATGTTTTTCTATCAAGTTCCTCCATCTTTACTGTTGCACCAACAACAAAACCTGACTCCCTATTACCGATTCTGCAGTTCATGCCACTGCCCCTGCTGATGACCAGCACTGTCTCCTTGTACAATGCTATGTGTATTAGTGCCTGTGTGTCATTTTCTGATTTCTGTTTGGGTTATAAACTCTTTGGGACAGACTCTATTTAATGCCCAGCATAACAGAGTTCTGGTTTGTGGTGAGGTATTGATGACATGACAATACAAAAAAATAATTGCAAATGTCTACCTTCTGGCCAGTTAACTGCTTTCCATAAAGTCTGAAGTTGTTGTGCTGTAGGTGCTTCTGCAGAGGTGTTACATATTGCGAACAGTATCTTTTCGAGGATTATCAAGTCATCTTCTGTAAGCTTTTGTTCTTCAGATGCACTTCCGTTAAGTTCCTTTAGTTTGCCTGTATGACCGAGAGAAAAGGCACAGCACTCTGACATTAGAACTTTACATCTGAAATAATTTTAAATATACTACAAAGCATTTTATGAACAAGCCATAACTGCTGTAATTGTATTTTGTAGATTTTTTATTTTAAATATTAAAATATTACTTTTCCCTCCTTCATCCTGTTTCTAAGATTTTAATCATCAAAATGATTGCCATTGTACATCTCCTAGTTCTGTAACACAAGGATTCAGAATTCATATCTTAGCTGACATGCATGTGAAGATGCAGAAAAGAATCACAAGAGTGTTACGTTTGTGTAACTGAACTGTGATTCCTTTTTATTCTTGTCTATTATTAGGGAACCAAAATAAAAAAGAAACTATGTAACTCAGAGTCACCGTAAATCAAACTGTTCTTATTTTGATTGGAATGTCATAAACAAAATATGATTGCTCAGTGTCCTGCATTCAAATTTGAATGCAATTTAAAATAAAAGTTTTCAAGAATTCATGTGTGGCATTTTGCTCAGAATGGATCTAGGATTAGCACCTGCCATTCATAGTTCTTCCAGAACTGACGACGGCCATGTCAATAAAAGCATCAGCAGACAGTATCATTCACATCAGTATGCTCTTACGAGATTTATAGTGTAAATAAAAATTAATTAAGGCCTTATTACAAAAAAAAAAAACCCTAAAACATATAGCTAGTAAATCTAGTCCAGTCCAGTCACAATATTTACAAATGTATTTAACCATGCACTGTTACAAGATTGTAGGAAACACAGTAAGCCTACTTTTCAGATTCTAAGCTTCAAAAGCAAACAGAAAACCACTATGTTCTTGTGGCTAATAAGGTTATCATTCAAGAATATGGGACAAAAAATACCTTAATGCAGTGCGTTTTTAAGATTAAGTAAAAGCCTCTGCTTTGCTGTACCACAGTAGAATGAAAGCGAACCAGTCTTGGAGTTCTCCCTCTTAGAAAGTTCTGGACAAAAGTTTGCTCTAAAAACCTGTGGAAAACTAGGAGGAAGCTAGATCTATTTACTAGTGATAACCTCCATAAAAGAATCTAGTTTGTGAATCCGTTGTCCTCTCCTTGAACAAACATCAGAGTGCAAAAAAGAATGCAGGGTGATAGAAAGAGGCTGACTGAAGATTCCAACTGATGTTTTTAAAGAGGTAATATCTTTTCCTACAATATGAATATGAACTAGTTTTACAGAATTCCAGTGTACTAARGCACTCCACAGAAACATACTGAAATAAACTGAAGACAAGTAGAGTAGGGATTCTGTGGAAGATTTACAGAAAATACAGAGGAAGAGATAGAAAGGAGTCATGGGAAAGAAGAGGAAAACAAACCAACAGTAATATTCAACAAAATGATACACCACAGCAAGGACAATTAAACAGACTCAGGAAATACTGAACGCTTATGTACTGCAAATCATTAATAAATATGATACACAGTTTTCTTTTCCGTGTTATGCAGAATTTCTGCTTAAATATAGAAGGGAAGATAACAAGCTATGAAACTGCAAACACCTTACTTTAACATGTCATATATTACACTATATGACTATCTGGTGAACTGAAATTTTCAGCAGCAGAATCAGAAAGGGATTGCACATAATCTGCATATCCAGCAGTCAGGAGAAAAAAAAGCAGTCTTAAACTGGTAAGTTTATTTACCAGCTTGGTAAGTAAAATACCAAACAAAAGGCATAAGTGTGGGCAAGACAGAGTACATTATATATTCTTTAATATTCCTGTGAAATTTACTCCTATGCCTTCAACTACATCCACCATCAAAACAATCAATCTGATTTTAAAGGGCAAAACTGAGAAAGAGTAGGAAAGTTATGGGACATCAGTTAGCTTTTTGGAAAGATCAAAAATGAAGTTACCATTTCAAACAGATCAAAAATAAAGCCAGCCTCAAAATTAAAACACTGACCCAGTATCTGTGTAGGATTGGCCTGATCAAAGGTGACAGCCTCCTTCTTAGGAAAATAAATATTTTCTGTTTTAGCTGCAGCTGATTGGTAGGCACCCATTCCTACATAAAGGAAACATGACAATTTCAACAGTGTACCAAAATATTTGACAAAGAACAGTACTAATAAGTTCTTCTTGCTGGCTGTCATTCAGAAAAATCTTAAAAAATAAGATTGAATGCTTATGCAAATAACTGTCCTTATGTTATTAGTACATAAAAGGATTACAAAACTTAAAGCAATAATCTCAGGCAATTCCGTCATAAACTGTTCTTTCCCTCATCTACAAATTTACTATACAGTTGCAAATTATTAACAGTGGTTTCTGAATTACAGTGAATTACAGAACTCTAAACATGCAATCACTCCTTCAGAACAGGTATCGCAGTTAAGACATGAAAATGGCAAGGGCCAAATTTAGATAGCAGACCCCTCTCTGCCTCCCAGAATCTTATCTTTTGATTATTTTCAGCAGTTTTCATATACTGCAAGATCTGCAGATATCACCAAGTGTCTCTGAATGCTTATGTCACATGCAGTATTAGCTTGAGATCTCTTCAGAAGCGAGTAATAAGGGAAGATCTTTGATCCATGAACTATAATTCACCTGTGATTCCAGAAGATCATTAGTCTTACCCTTTGTAATTTCCATTTAAACTGCATATATTAATTTCTCCAAACAGCAACATCACTAGTAGCAAACTGAAAAATTTTTCGAAAGCAGATTACCATCATATATTTTAAAGTGTTAGTGCAAGATTCTTGCATGTGAAAAGGCTTCCTTCTCCGTATTTTCTGAATAATTTCCAGAGTATTAAGAATTCACCCATTATTTTTAATTTCCACCAATATAGAATCTATGTCAAAAGAAAAATAATCTGTGTCAAAGCAAAAGATCGGTGATGCTTTTTATTGGCATCATCTCTTTATTGACTCATCTCTTACCTGTAGATAGATCAGCTTTACCCACTGAAGCTACTGCATTTGACGTAGAACCAGGAACATAGCGACCAGCACCTGAATGGAGATTAGGCTTTTTAAACACCACCACAGGTAAGGAGATAACTATTTTATAAATATATTTAGTTATATTTCAAAACTAGTAAATATTAAAAGTGTTGTTTTTCATTAACAGAATTAAAAAGAAGTCTTCAACACTTTCTGCAATTTAAGGATTATATTTGTATATATCTGTGAGGGTCATGCATGACATTCACAAGCCAAGCAAACCATGGCTGGGAGGCATTCTAGCATGCTCTCCGTCATCATTTGGTGCAAAAGCCTGGCTCAGCAGAGGCCTTGACCCAAGCAGAGCTCCAGGGGCAGGGTGCAGCTGCTGAGACCTGAGGCTAGAAAGAGGGCCTGGGCTCTCCCTGCACCTGGAGCCCCAGTGGCGTCTCCTGCAGGAGGTGTGCTCTGGTTGTAGTGCCAAGTTGTCAGGTGAAAGAGCTGCCAGGAGAGGTGAACAGCCTGTGCACCATGAGGAGGGATGAAGAGGGGATCAACAGGGTCTTTGTAGAAAATCTGCAGAGACCAGAGACCATGCCACAGAAAGCAAGGAAGGAGGGACAGGTGGACCATGATCAAAAAGGTATAGATAGGAAACTCTCTGGCTTCTGGCAACAGAGGAAGGTTCCTGCTCCACCTGCAGATCTGAAATGTTAGGATAGGCACAGTGTCTCCCTGGCAAACAAGACCTATCAGGGGATGCATCAGAGCCAGCTGTGATGCACCTAGTGTCTGCACAAAGGGTGAATGGTAGTGGGGGATGCTCCTTCCTGAAAGATATGGAGGAATCTCTCCTCTGACCTGACACGTTGAGAGGTTTGTTGTTTGTCTGGATTCAAGATCTTGCAGAAGGACTGCTGAGGCTTGCCTGGCCCTCAGATCATTACCTGCGGCTGCTCTTCCACTTGGGCACCAATAATACTACCAGTGAAGAGAGTACTGAGAGTAACTAGAGAGCTCTAGGGACATGGGTGAAGGGCCCAGGTGGCGTTTCCTTAATCCTGCCGAGGAAGTGAAAGTACTTGGGTAGAAGTGGACTAATCAAGCAGGTCAGCACATGACTGGTTTCACAGGTAGGACTTTGGCTTCTCTGACTACAGGACCCTCTTCAAAAAGCAAGGGCTACTGAGCAACAATGGGTTAAGTCTGACAAAGCAGGGCAGGACTGTCTGCAAACAGGCTTGCTAACCTAGTGAGGAACACTTTAAACTTGTTATATCAGGGGCAGGTTAGAATCATAAAATTTAGCGTGGAAGGGACCTCCAGAGGCCATCTAGTCCAAACCTCTGCTCAAAGCAGATCTTATTAGATATTTCTGGGATTGCTTGCATCCGGCTGTCTTGCCCTCCTTTCAGCACATGTCAGAGGTCTCAGTCACAAGGAGAACTATGCTCCCAGCAGAAGCTCACCCCTCACAGCCTCTCCTCTGAGCCAGAAGCTAATGGCATCCCTCAAGGATCAGTACTGGGACTAATATTCTTTAATGCCCTCCTTAATAACCTGCATGACATGACAGAGTGCACTCCCAGCAATTTAGTAGGGGCACCAGATCAGTGGGAGCAGTCAGTGCACCAGTGGACAGAGCTGCTCTTCAGAGGGACATGAACATGCTGGAGAAATGGGCTGATGGGAACAGCTGATGGGAGGCAGCAGTGCGCCTGGGCAGCAAAGAAGGGCCTCCATATCTTGGGCTGCATTAGCAGAAGTACAGCCAGCAGGTCTGGGGAAGCGATCCTGCCCCGCTGCTTGGCACTGGTGAGACCACACGTGGAGTGCGGTGTCCAGGTTTGCATTCTCCAGTACAGGACACACACTGATGTACTGGAGTAAACCCAGAGGATGCCACCAAGATGGTCACAGGGCTGAAGCACAGGATGTACAAGGAGACGTTGAGACAATGGAGTTTGTTCAGCCTGAAGAAAAGAAGATAAATGGTAGACAATGATAATGTCTCCAACTACCTGATTGTGGGATACAGCGAAGACTCTTCTCAGAGTACACAGTGATAGAATGAGAGGCAACAGGTGCAATTTGGAATATGGGAAATTCCAACTAAATATCAGAAGTTAAAAAAAAAAAACCACACAACATGAGGAGGTCAAATACTAAAAGAGATTACCGAGGGAGGTGGGGAGATCTCCATCCTTGGAAGTGTTGAAGACTAGAATGGACAACTCTCTGAGCAACCTGCTCTAATCAGACCTGCTTTGAGCAGGGGATTGTATTAGATGGCCTCTGGAGGTGCCTTCCAATCTAAATTATTTTATATTTCTATGATCATGGCATGTTAAATACTTCTAGTTTCTTTTAGGCATAAGCTTGAATAAAATGCAAACCACTTTCTTCCTCAAATGCCTGATTACTTTATCCTCATACGTGTAATTGAGTTCATCATCCTCTTAACAGAAATCACTGAACAATTTATCATATTTTAAATTGCTAATTTACTACAGTAAAGATCAGGTCATAAGAAAAAAAGCATGTAGTTCTATGAAAATATCCAATCCTGAGTTGGTCATGCATGTGAGAGTTTGGCAAGCATGAGGGTTAAGACCTTCTTCATCTGTTGTTGGAACATTAGTACATTGCAGAAGACAAACAGAATGATGTGAGATAGACCAGGCAGCAGAGGAGCCCTCCTCTTCTAAACAAATCCAGACATGCCTTGTCGCTTTTAATGTTTAAGTATCACAGCTGTGAAGTCCACCTAGTCAGTCTGTGCGACAGTGCTGCCCCAAATGGAGAACTGAAAGGAACAGCAGTCTGGAGCTGAACACTGATTAGAACTAAACATGAAATACACACCTTTAAATTCCTGAAAGATACATTGCAAGAAAAAGTACAAATTATACATTACCTGTAAATGGATCTGCTGCAGGTACTGTATTTGATCCAGATGAAGAGCCTGGAACATAACGTCCAGCACCTAGAAAAACAGTAAGAAAAGCAATGACTACTATAGCTAGATGTTAGCACTGTATCATCACTTTTCAAGCAGAAGCAGCTCAAAACAAAGCAAAACATCAAATATGTCTGACGACGTATTGTGGGGTTATGACAAATCTGATCCTCTCCACACAGATTTCCCTTGACACTGAAACAAAACTCTTCCTAATTATTCTGGGGTAAGATCTTTGTTTTCTGAAGCATCCATGTTATGTTTGGTCACAGCTAAATCAGAGTTATAGCCTGATAGACATCTATGATGGAATAACTGACTGGATAGATGAGGGGAGAGCAGTGGATGTTCATAGAATCACAGAATGGTTGAGGTTGGAAGGGACCTCGGGAGATCATCTGGTCCAACCCCCCTACTCAAGCAGGGTCATCTAGAGCACACTGCAAAGGATCGTGTCCAGGCGGGTTTTGAATATCTCCAGAGAAGGAGACTCCACAACSTMTCTGGGCAACCTGTTCCAGTGCTCTGTCACCCTCACAGTGAAGAAGTTTTTCCTCACGTTCAGATGGAACTTCCCGTGTTTCAGTTTGAGATGTCTATCTTGACTTTGTTTATCTTGATTTCAGTAAGGCTTCTGACACTGTCTCCCATAACATCCTCATAGGCAAGTTGAGGAAGCATGGGCTAGATGAGCAGACAGTGAGGTGGACTGAGAACTGGCTGAATGGCAGAGCTCAGAGGGTTGTGATCAGTGCCAACAATGTACCCTTGTGGCCAAGAAGGCCACTGGTATCCTGGGCTGCACCAGGAAGAGCACTGCCAGCAGGTTGAGGGAGTGGATCATTCCCCTCTACTCAGCCATGGTGAGGCTGCATCTGGAATACTGTGTCCCCCAATACAAGAGAGACATGGAGCTACTGGAGCAAGTCCAGCAAAGGGTGACTAAGATGATTAATGGACTACAGCACCTCTCATATAAGGAAAGGCAGAGAAAGTTGGGTCCGTTTAGCCTAGAGAAGAGAAGACTGGGGGGGGAGGGGGGGAAATCTTGTCAATGTGTATAAATATCTGAAGTGTGGATGTAAAGACGATGCAGCCAGATTTTTTTCAGTGGTGCCCAGTGACAGGATGAGCAGCAACGGGCACAAACTGAAACACAGGAAGTTCCATCTGAACACGAGGAAAAACTTCTTTACTGTGAAGGTGCCTGAGCACTGGAACAGGTTGCCCAGAGAGGTTGTGGAGTCTCCATCCTTGGAGATATTCAAAACCTGACTGATATGGTCCTGGGCAACCTGCTCTAGATGAACTTGGTTGAGCAGGGGGGTTGGACTAGATGGTCTCTAAAAGTCCCTTCCAACCTCAACTATTCTGTATGTGCATAAGTTCATATGACCACAGTTTCATGAGTTATATCCGAACCTGATGAGAGTCTGCATGCTCATTTCCAGTCCTTTGCAAGAAAAACATTTAGCCCAAAATCATTTTCATGGAGTTTTCACTCTTAATTTAAATGCTGTGAAGATGGCTGTAGTAAGAGTGGTTTATTTTGTAATGTAATGTTTAATTGATTAACATGGTTCAGCTCCTGAGTAGTTAACTTGATTACAGTTTCCTCTTCCTGCCTAAAAGAGGGTCATTAATGTATTTCACTCGGCTTAGTTTCAGTCCATTCTCTAGTTAAAATTTTTGTATTTTATTCATCCCCATAACAGCATCTGGCCACCTACCAGATTAATACAAAAAAGGTTTTTCTTCCAATGCTACCAATCAGAAAAGAAAGAATAGACCGAGAAATACAACAGGCTTGATTAATATTTTGTTGAAGATTTGTTCTGACAAATACCTTGAGACTTAACAAGTTTCCACATTTTTGTTGTCAAATCTACCCATGCCTTTCCTCAATAATTTGAGGACATGAAATAAACAGTACTGTAATAAAGTACAGAAGCTAGAACGCTGAAGTCTCCTTGTGAAGTGACCTGCACTGCTAGGCAAATATTAAACAATAGGCATATACTGGCATTATAGTGTACAAAACACTTTATATCATTCTGCTGGATTCACACTCCATCCCTGTGAAGGAATACATTTACAGAAAAAAAATGCAATTATTAACTAAAATTGTTATATTAGAGCAAAATATGAATATTTAAAATATGCATCTTTATCTCCTTGATAGTTAACATCTTTAGTTGTGCACCAGGAAGTTCAAATTTTTACCTGTAAAAGGATCTGAAAATTGAGCGGTTGTATTCACCAGTGTTTGCCCTTTAGTGTTGTCCATAATAAACTTTGCCACCTGATCCAGAAACATAGGATTTAGATCATTCTTTTGCAGGAAGTTGTATGCAGTCAGCCAAGGATCATCAGTGATGTTATACGGCAGTTTGTAGGAAGGCCCACTTTCATTTACATCAATAGTGAAAACATAGTCATATTCCTTTAAGCAGAATAAATACACAAGCAAATGAGAAATTTGTCATCACATTTTGTATACAGATGTATACAATGTAGGCTGAAGCTCTTAATCTTGGCCCTGGGTCTTTCATACTGTCACTTGCAGCTTGTATCAATAATATTCCCCTACATGAACTACAAGTCTGAAATATTTAAACCATATCCTGTGTTTTCTAGAATGCTGTATCTCAAGAAAGAGTAGACTATGACAACAGATTCTGCTAATACATAAGCAAATATATTAGAAAATAATTCAGGCATCAGATATAACCCTGCAGGGACAAATCTGGCTACCTGCAAAACTGTAGGAGAGTCAGACGCCTCAAAAATTCAGGCTTAGAAGCATACTCTAATACTAAAAAGAACAAAGTCCTGAGGTTTTGTTGAAGCATGCTAAATACAATTACGACCTGAACGCCCTTCTTTTAGTGGTGGCACTAGATACAGACTTTTCTCTATGCAAGTTTCAATAAAGGACATGGCTACCTTTAAAATTATCACCCATCTTTCTGTTCAAAAGTTAAGGAAAAGGGGCACGGAAATCTGGTAACTAATACATTAGATGATCCTCAGATCAGTTTTAAGACTTGTTCTCTTTGGAAAGGAAGTCAAAACTAATTTTTCAAGGTATTAGCAATAAATATTAGAGAACTCGATCCCTTCTCTACTAGCTAACAGTTTACTTTTCTGCAAAATAATGTGTCTACATTGGCTAGCTGGTTTTACAAAATGCATTTCTAATGTAGTGCAGAAGCTGGTATTTATACTTCCATCTCAGTTTTAGCAGCCCAAAGATGTACAAAAAAGTACCACCAAATCCCTGTTTTCTAATTTATATTTTATGTATGCAAAGACTGGAATAACATTTTTTTAAGTATGCAATTAAGCATTTTACTTGAAGGGAGTAAAACACAAATGTTTGCATACCTTTCCTTCAAATAAAACCTTTCCAGATGTTTGCTGTGTGGCTCCAGAAGAACCAACAACATCACCAATCTTTATCCATCTTCCTTCACTAACACTCCACTGATAGGCTTCAACTTTCCCATTATCTTTAATGAGACGCGTCTGTCCATCTCTTGTTCCTGTAGACAGAAGTGCTTGAGAGTGTTAAGAAGTTTAAAAACAAGATTTATTTTAGGGAGAAAAAAGTCTTCAAGTAGCAATCAAATTCAAAGAGGAAAAGATAGTTCAATAAGATTCAAAGTTACAGCACAGAAAATAAAAACATACTACATGTTGCCACAAGAGTAACAGAAATCCTGACAATAACATTCCACAATTACTATACTGGCATCTGCCACCAAAGATGCAAAAGTAATCCTCAAGTCAAGTATTCCAAACGTTCATCATTTTCCTAAGGATATGACAATCAGCAGAGGTGATAATCTCTCACGGTCTAACAAGATGGGAAACTTCATACAACTCTAAGAAAGGTGACTGGCAATTTATACCACTTGGTGGTCAGAGTCAAGAGCTGAGGTCACTGGTTACCCTGGGAAAAAATATTTTTCTATTTAGAAATAATCTTAACTCTCACTGCTTCTTCTGTATTCTTAGTAACGTCCTGAGTACCTGTAAGAAGTACATCCAGTCAATCAAGACAAACAGTTTCTCAAGCTGAAAGCTAAAGTATGGGAAAAAAAAAAAAGAAAATCATATCTACTTCTCTTTTTTAGGAAAAAAATTCCATATTCAATAGTCCATTCACAAATTACACAACCTTCTCTTATACTGCTGGCGCAGCTGGCATAACAGATCCAAAACACATCCTCAACACATTGTAGCATCTTGAAAACTACTTTTTTGAATACCTCATAAGAGAAGTATTTTTTACCATATAAGTCTGCTACTGGTATGTATTTAAACTATAGTCTAGCTTCCAAAAGAATCAATGAAATGACAGCAGAGCAAAATTAAGCTGTTTTCTTCAGCAATTCTATTAAAAGTGATCAAAGTCTTCTTAATTTTAGAAAATATTAAAAGTTTCAATGCCTCAGAACCAAGATTTGGAGATACCTATAATATAACAGCAGTGAAATAACTTACCAGGATCCTTAAGATGTTCTCTTCCTGGAAGGTCATCAGCATTAATATCTCCTAAATCACCAGTTTTAGGGTCAATTGATGCTTGAGAAAGCTCATTTTCAAAAGCTTGAATCTCCTCAGCACTTGCTGTACGTTCCAAAGACTCTGTAAACACTCTTATGATTCCATCACTGAGCAGACAGAAAACATTCAAATTTAAATATCAAAATGTTTACATGCATTCTAATAATGTCTTCTATGTTATGAAAAAACATATTTATTTCTAATAAACCTCTAAATTATTTTTGTACATAGAATCCAGCTCTCATGCTGAAAACAGCCTATAAGAGGAATTACCTACTTAACTTGAAGCCGTATCTGTAGTATAATTTTAAAATGATGGTAGGATATGCCTATCAAATAGGTACTATATACAGAACTTACAAGCCTATCCATAGCACTGCATTCAATTGTTAGGCACATTCCCAAAGCACTCACTCTTTACTGCTGCAATCTGCATGGAAAAAAATAATCTGATTTTTTTCTGAAGTACAGAAGAACATACTTAAATTAACCTTCTCCCACTTTGATGGCTTATTTTTAAATATAGAATTAATTCTGACATCCAAAACAATGCATAAAACTTCATCATGGATTCTCCAGTTTTAGATATGCCAATATGGTGATAGAGTAAAACCAGGATACCTTGCACCAACTACGATGTCACCATTGTCTAACACACAGCAGCACCATACAGACTGAGCTGGGAGTCTGATTGTTTGAGCACATTCCCCTTGTTTCCAGATTCTAAGGGATCTATCCTCTCCAGTAGTCACAAAATCTAAAAAGGAAGAAAGAAGAGTTTAAAGCTGTATGTATATTTAGTATATTGCGATACAAGGCAGATTCCTACAACTGCGTATCTAACAACTGAAAGAGTAAGAGGAAGCTTTTTATAATTTAATAGTTTTCAGTCACAAGAGGAGAGCTAGAAGAAAGCAAAAATCATGCGTATTTCTCTTCACAAAAGAAATTAAGTGCATAAATTGTGGACTGATCAGCCAGATGGGGAATGAAATTATTCTCATGGCAGACAAAAGATTCTTTCCTCCTGTCAAGGATATAAACAAAGAACTTAAGAGTAATTTTGAGACTATCACAGTTTTATCTTACCCTGTGTTTCCAGAGTTTCACAGTTCTTTTAAATCTCTGAGGCTTTTGCAGAGTAGCTTCTGCTTTTTCAGGAAACATATATAAAGCACCCTCAAAAGTCTGTGTCTAACTTCTAGCATCTCCTCTTTGACAGTTTTAAGATAGAAGAGATTTGTGACCTACGCATCCACTAATATACATCCATTCACCTAGTGAACGAACATGCAAGTATCATGTACACCACACGAAGGTCACCGACTCAGATGATCTTCAGCAACTCTCTGTAACAGTTAGTTTTGAAGCTCTAAATCTCAAAACTTCAAATATAAATGCAATTAACCATACATATGAAACTCTTAATCTAAACTATTTATAATATACTGCAAAAACTTTCTGTGGAAGTACCTAGATTTACATTATCTCAAAATGTCACGCGTACCATTCCATTACTCTGCTACCAGAGTGCCAATATGCAGGTGACAATGTAGACAATAGTTTTGCTTGTTGCTTCAAGAAAGCGAAAGTTTTACTCCAGCTTTATAATTAGGCCTGACTCAGGATCTTTCATCTCATCTACTGTCAGGGTGATTCTGCCAGAAACAGGATTTGGATTCAATCACAGACATTTTTATTACTTATGCAAAAGGAAGCAGCAAATAGGGAAGAAAGAAAAAAAAAAAAAGGAAGTAAATGAAATGCCAGCTGAGTTCTTCTGTTATGGCAGCTCCACAGAACTACTGAATGTCTACCTTGCTGTTTTATTTTGGAAGAATGTTGGGCCATAGTCACAAAAACAACCTTACCTTTACACTGAGGGAAGACAGATATGCTGTATATATAATTCGTATGTCCATAATACACCTGCAGGCACTCGCCAGAGATCTGCCATCTTCGGATACTAGCATCATTAGCACAGGAAAGGAATTCCATTTCACTGAGAATAGCTAAACCTCTCACACAATCTTCATGTCCTTCACAAAAGAAAGAAAAACAACTGAAAATTTTATCAGAGGCTTAGGGATTTTTTGAAATTTTTGTTTTTAAAAAGAGCATGTGACTCCCCTGTGAAATTATCAACTGCAAGAGTATTTACCAGTGAATGTTCTTTCACATCTGCCTGCCTTCCACAGTTTAATAGTTTTGTCAGCTGAACCAGTCAACATTAATCCCTGTTCAGGCAGTATTTTCACTGCCCATATAGCAGCTGTGTGACCCTGCAAAAAAGCCAACATTGTTGTTTTTTGCTGACAAAAATCAAAGCATCTATTTAATACTCATACAGAACTTCATACCTGTAATGTCATCATACATCTGTCATTCAACCACACTTTGGCTGTTGTATCCCATGATCCACTTAGTAATGTGCCGAATTTCCCAGATGAAAGGCTGCAAACTGGAATGAAGGTTCAAATCAATACTGACATGTTTCCTGCATTGTCACCAATCTTAGACCAGTAATTTAAGCAGATTTATTTAAGAAGATTTACTTCTATTAGCAGTATATTTATTTTGTTGAGGAGTTTGGGGAAGAATTAAAACTGTAGTCACACTGCAACTTAGAAAAGCACTGCCTAAAAATCTTTTCACATGAGATTGCAAAATTTCAAATCTTTTTGCCATTCATATTTTTTAAATTTCTCTTAGCACCCATTCTTTTCTCCTACGATTAGAATATGTTTACAAGCAGGGCAGATAATCAGTCAAGACACAGAATTAACACAATGTTTTATTTGTAATATTAAGGAGAAAGCCATGATTTTGTCAACTTGTATTAATTTACATCCTCAAGAAACAAGACTTCATAGCAAAATATTCAACTCATCTTTCTGGAAGGCAAAATACTGTTACCAAGAAATTGTGCTTACATTCAAAAATATATTTAACAAACAATAATCTGAAAATGTTCCAGTAACAGGGTGCTATAAAACTGAAGACACAGAGTGCTAATAAAGTTCTAATAACTAACAAGCTTACAAAAGCAGTTAAGTCACGAGCAGAGTACATGGTCCGTCTGAGTTTCATAAAAGAAAAGTATCGCCTGCTGTGTCTTGCTTCTGTGATGCAACAGTGAGAACTGGATAGTATTCCAGCCTTGTCACTAAGCAAAACAATTATTCATGCCCTAGTTTTTTCCCATTTCTAAAGCAGATTTTAGGATTAATCTGAGCTTCACATTTTTAAACAGTTGCACATTACCATAAAAAGTATTTAAAAAAAATTTTTTTTAACTATTTCTAAACATTTCATTGTTAGGTTGTGGGGGTGGTATATAACCTCTCTAGAACACCTCATCCCTTTTTACAACTCTGTAGGGAGCATATCACATGTTCTGTTATCAACTCACCCATCCCAGCTTCCCACCCAAGCACATGAGCTATTCCTTGCCTTCTTACATAATGATGTTATTTTCTTTCCTTCTCATAGCAAGCCAAGGGGTTTAAAATAAATACAAATAATTTCTCTTTTAAATTTTTGGTGCTGCTTGGAAGCCCAGGATATTCTCATGTTGGTATCCACAACCCTCTTTAATAAAGTAGAAAGACCGTCCAAAACTTAAAATAATTAATTTTGACATTCCATGATTATGAGATTAGACCATTCAAGGGTGTATCAATACTAGATCAGCTTACAAAAAAGACAAATTTAGTATACTAACATGAAAAATGCTGAATATTGGGTTAATACATCACATGCTGCATTGACCAGAATGAAGAGAGGGAAAATTTCTGCAGTGAACTTTTAGCCTTCATTACATATTTAGATCACCAACTAATATTAGAACCCCACCTAAGTAACCAAACAGTGAAAGTTTGTTTATCTGTTTAGGAAGCTCACTCTTTCTACTTCTATGAGCTTGGACACAGATTTATGCTTAACAAAACACACAGTTTGTACAGAGGACTAAATAATTGCTTCTTAAATAGGCAGCTCTTGACAAAATGGACATCATTCTGCTATGCCTGTAAGTTGGCATGTGAAATACTAGCTACAGGGTTTATACAGGAAAAGATCATACTTGGAAGTCCTTGTGACTGACTGGCACTTCATGAATTGAAATTATAAAATTTTATTTATAGAGATCATAATGTTCACTACATTAAAATACCAGAGAACTCAAAATTCAGTTTTACAACTTCAACTTATTTTCCTCTCTAGCATATCATATTAACTTTTATGCAACAAAAATCTAAAACAAAATTACTACATACCTGTGTTTTTATGGCCCTTCAGGACATAAAGAGGAGCTGGGTTGTCAACTGTGAAAATGCAAATATTATGATCATTGCCACCAGTTGCAATCAGCCCACGAGGATACAGGTCACTTGGAGGTATGATGCACACACAAGATACAAAATTTGAGTGGCCACTCATACAGTGCATTTCAGTAAAACCCCTGTTAAGACTAAACATATGTGATAATCAGTTCAGAGTCATGACAGAAATTACTTATTTGAGGCACTGAAATATAACAGGTGTTTGATATTCCAACTCTTGAACTAATACCTATCCTCACAATGGGTTGAATAGCAAACTACGGATGACCTAGAAAGATGAAAATTTAAGAGAAAAAATTATTCCAAAAACCTAGCCCAATAAGCAATATACAAAGTTTTCCACTTACTTATCAATAACTGGTGGGCCTGGAAGGACCCAATTTTATTTTTCCTGCTCACTGGCAAACACTATGCCTAATGTGACCAGAAGTAGTTGAAGCTACAACTTGCCTGTAAGAAATTCTTGGCTGTCTGAAGACTTAAATATTTATTCCAGTACATCCTAACAACACCAGAGTATGTAAACAGAGAAGAAAGTTTACTGACTGCAAAATCTATTCACTGGCTCTCAGCTGTGAGCATTATAGAGGATTAATAATCAATGGATTATAACTGATTCAAGCAGCACCCTTACTTCTCCATCTTGACCTGGTCTCAGTAGGCAGAGCATTCACTGAAAGAAAAAAGTGGTAATCATCCCCACATGATAAAGGCTTTCTTTCAAAAACAAAACAAAACAAAAAACTGTACAGTATATCACTTTATGTTTTCACATTCACATACTAAAACCTGGAAGAGGTAGGGAAACTGTGATACTCTTCTAAATTCTAAAATGTCTTCTCTGCTAAAGGTATACAGAACAAATGAAGATAATGCACTTTCTGCTAAAATTTGAAGTACAAAAATAATATACACAGCAGTTTGCTTATCCACTGAACTCTATCTACTGTAATCCCACAATCTTCAAAGCAAAAAAAGAGATCAATACCTACCCTATAACTCTAAGTTACCTATATCTTCCTCTCACAACCCTCAAAAATTAGAAGTCAGAACTAAAGACTTCCTTTCCCGCAAAAAAATTCTAAGCAATTTAAGAAGTTCTTCCTCTAGTGAGGAGCAATTCAACAGGACACACTTAGGTTATTCTTTCTCACTCTTAATTGTAGAGCAATATACATCCACTTAATAAAAACCTATGTAAACATTCAGGCAAATTCGCTAGTTTTCTCTGCTTCACTAAAACTTCACTGCTTCACAGTGGAAAGAACATGCATGCCTGGCGACTTCAGAATACTATTCATAATTTGAAGCTATAGACAAGTGAGCAAATATGTCTTGCTGCTTCCAGCAATAATCTGTATCTCCACCATCTCATGTCTACATTGCTCAGCAGTATCTCTTCTGATCATAAAGACATGCTGAAAAATTCACTGAATGACTGGCATATCCACTTGGTAACCACATTGTGCAACAAGAACATGAGAGAAAATAACACTTTTTTTTTCTTTTTCAATGCCTTTGCATATTTATGCTTTTTGTTTAGTTTTTTTATTCATATTCTATGTTCTTAGAAGTCTGCTCAGCAAGGGGAGAAAAGACTTCTTAAAAACATTCTAAATGAAGTGCCCTATTATCACAACTGGTATACTTTTACATAATAAGATTACTTTGACACTTAGTAGGGGGAGATGAAAATGACACCAACATCACCTAGAAAGCAATGCTACACTCGTTGAAATTACCAGCATCTATAAAGAACACTAAAATATCAAAATACAGTTAACTGTTGGATAAATATCATGCTCCCCCAAAGCAGGCACGCCAGTGCTAAGCACCATGGCCATTCACAAAACCGACGGCTTACCCCGAACTCATCAAAAAGACTCTATAGTCAAAAAAAAACCACCAGCACGCACAAACCAGCCATCTCCCCCCGCCACAGCCGATTACGCAGAGCGGTCCCAAGACAGGCCACGGCCGCTGCCAGCCGGGCAGCCAGCGCGGACGGGCAGGACTGGCGGTAACGACGGGGCCCTCGTCGGGGCACCTGCAGCTGCACCGTCGCCCCTTCCCCCCGCCAGGCCCGGCCGGGGCGCAGCTATGACCGACCGGCAAGGCCGCGGCGCGGCACTCACCCGTCGGGAGCCCAGAGTCGGGCAGTTCGGTCCCGGGACACGGACACGAAACCACCCTGAGGGAAAAGGCCGCTGGTGAGGCCCCGCACGTCCTGCCCGTGCCCCACCAGGGAGCAGCGGAGCCGGTACACACCGCCCTCGCCAGCCATGGCGGCGGCGCGCAATAGGCCGACTAGCCGCTCTGACACAGCAACAATCACCCCCGCCGCCGCTTCCGGAAACCGCCATCCACCGCGCCGGAAGAGGCGTCATCAGGCACGCTGGCGGGAGGCGCRTAAACTCCATGTCCCAGCAGGCACCGCGCCAAAGAGAGCAAGAAGAGTAGGCGCCTCGCCGTCGCGGGCCGCTCTGGGAGATGTAGTCCTTTCTGGTTGTCGCATAGGGTTTTCTCCCATCTCCCCTTGCAATCGGCGGCTGGAACGAGATTTCTGAATCTCGCGATAGCAGGAAGCCGCGGTGGTTGGCCCGGCCGTTGCTGCGATACCGGCGTCGTTGTCGGTGGAGGCTTAACGGCCGCTTGGGAGTCCGGTGAGAGCGAGGGGCCGTTGCCGACCATGGGGCGTCTGTGTCCGCCCGTGCTGCCCTGGCGGTCCCGGGCAGCGCGTAGTACCAGCGCCCCTCGGTGGCTGCCGGCTGTCCTCGGCGCCCCGCGGCACTTCGGTGCTCCACGGTCCTGTGGCAGGTGCCGCCGGCCCTCTGCCCCCGGTTGATCTCTGGTACTTTTTAAGAATCCCTACAAATTAAAGGACTGCTTGTTATGCTTCTTTTTAGGAGCAAGTTCAGAAGGAAACAGATATGGCCAGCAACCACAGGCCTCCAACGGCACGTCCTTCTTCAAGAGGAGGAATAGGGGTGACCGCAAGGCCTAGCTCTTCGTTAAGGACCCCATCAGCAACCAGAATAGGAACAGGGGTGCGTTAAAAAAATTGAATGTTAACTTTGATGTGTTTAGATTTTTAGCCATGTTTTTTGTAATTTTTCATGAGACAAGCCATGGGTACCGTGACTGGATTGATAAATTCTCAGAAAGAAATGTAAGTTTTCTTGTTTTGTAGACTTTGTAATTTTGACTGAAAGGGCCCAAGGAAGTCTTGCATCAACAGTTCACCTGGTATATCTTAAAAGCAGTAATGTCACAGATGGAGATAGCAATGAACAGGCTGCTTGCTGGTTATCACTTATCTTCCTACAGCTGGACATTTGACTAAGGCTTACTTACCGGGAGATGTACAAATGCTGAAAGATTTCTAGATGAACAATCTAAATTTTGAAGGAGTCTCACTCTTAAGGTTTTGATTGCTTTGACAATTGCATAAGGACAAAAAATTCGTAATTCAGAGTTGGGATTTTTTGTTTTCATCTAGATGCCTCCTGGTACATCAAGACCTGGTTCTCGTGGTGGTTCTTCAAGTACTGGAGGAGTGTTGTCATCTCAGATTAAAGTTGCAGACCGTCCAGTGACACAACAGGGATTAAGTGGAATGAAAATGGGAATGAAAGGTATTTTTTACTGAAAATGGCTATTAGTGTGTCTGAAATCTTTTTAAAGGAATATTTAAAAGATTTTAAAGGAAAACTTTTTTTCCCGCAGCTGTACAAATTGCAGGGTGAATAACTATGAGTAACAGTAGCAGGAGAAAGAAGGGAAGCTTAATGCATCCCTCCTTTATTTTCTCTGTTTTTGGCAAACAGAAAAAAGGCTTTTATGTGTTTAAGCTTTGTTATGATGTTCACAACTCATTAAAAATCCTTAAAAAGAAGAGAAAGATATAAACTATGTCTTCTTCCAGCACTGCAGAACAATAAAAAATATTTTGTTATGCAGTAAATTTTCATATTATGCAATGTATATCTTCACTGCGGTTTAAAATGAATTTCTGCTCTCATTTGTTTTAACCAGGTAAAATCATTTGAGAATACTAAGAATGTGGTAGTTTTCTGCTTGTAAATACTGCAGATTTTTTTTTTTTTCCCTCCATAATTTACAGGTCATCAGAATGAATAGCTTTCTAACAAAATGTTATTTACTCTCACTTGACAGGTCCTCAGAGACAGATAATGGATAAAACCTATTATCTTGGACTGCTGAGGTATGTGTTAACAATAGAAGGCTTAGTGCTCTGTTCCCTTTCTAACTTACTCCAAGGAATGAAATGCAGCAACATGAAGTTAAGAGTTGTATTTAATGATAACATGGGATAAGTGGTGTTCACTCATGATGAAATCTGTCCTGGTATAAGAGTTACGAAGGTCATTTTGCGAATACTTTTTAGGGGAGAGGAATTTTATGCTTATGTCTAGATACAAGTAGATATCTTTGCTATTTTGTTATTGGGCTTGTTAAGTTATATGCACTCTCCACCAGAATTAGTAACATGAGTGTCAGGGGTTTGAACTTACACCTGTACCACGTGATAGGTCTGATAGCTCCAGTTGTACAAAGCAGCATTCCAAATTAAGGACTTTTTGGTGTGCTTCTGTTTGATTATGCTTGGATTGTACACTGAGCTAACACTAACAAAGTCAAGGCCATTGTGGAACAGTATTGCATGCACTACTTTGTCTCTTGATCACATTGCAATTAGAGATGTTGCTTTTAAAAAGGGATCATAGTGATGTTCTGTGAAAAGATTCTATGATTTTTTTTTTACCAATCAGTTTGAGAAGAATTCACATCTCTCTTAGCAACGGGGCAGAAAGCAAAATGTTTTATTTCATATCCAAGCTTTCTGTTAGCTGTCTAAGATTTTATCTGATAGAACTGCTCTGCTTTTTTTCCTCATTTCTCCAGCTCTTCTTTCAAATAGCTGATTGGAAACATGGTGCAGTGTGATAAAGGGCTACTGATTGCACATAACTAATAATAAAATACCGTTTCTGTCTCATCTGTGTTTCAGTTGTACATTTAAATTTGAGTAATTCTTCTTTTTTTAATGCTTTTTTGCAGAAGCAAAATAAATGACCTCACAGCAGAAATTAACAAGCTGCAAAAAGAAGTGGAAATGTACAAGCAAGAGAATTCTGTCTATCTGTCATATGAGAAAAGGTGAGATGTGTTCCAGCTAATGGAATGTTAACTTTTTCAGTCACAAGACTTTATTCTAGGATATTATTTATTTTTATGTATACAGTGCTTCCTGTTGTAAGTTTGGCTTTTTGTTTTGTATTTAGGGCAGAGGCGTTAGCTGGTGAAATCAAGGAATTTCAAGGTCAGCTAGCAGACTACAACATGGTATGCTGTTGTCAGGTTTTGATGTTCAACATTGTCCCTTCTGACTTCAATATCTCTGTAAAAATGTACTGGTTAATACTGCCTTTTATTCAGTTATTGGAAAGGAGAAAAATGGAATTTAGGGAAAACATAAGAGAAGAAAATGTAGGAGATGCAGCTGCATACAGATTTAAGTTACTACTGCGTAATATTTGTTGCTTTTGTACAGTAACATATAAAGATAATTAATTCTAAAGACTGTTTTTTAATTTGTTCAAATTCCCCCATCCTTTTTTTCTTTTTTTCCATTTACAATAATAGAAATTTGCTGTGTTTTCATGAGTACTTTGTGCAATGGTACCTATTTGTTTGATATTTTTGTTTTGTAATTAAAAGAAAGGAGCGTACTAATAGCTTGGAATTCTGTCTTGTTTCAGCTCGTGGATAAACTTAACACCAATACTGATACGGCAGAAATGATTAGTGATTTCAATATGGTAAGAATTAGGGGTTTTGCTGTGTTTCAACATACAGTGAGAAGTTGTATGTTACGTTATTGGTACTTTGAACACAATGTATTCTATGACATATGTAAAAAGCATAGCTCTAATTTAAAACTTCTGTAATTTTTTTTTTCCCAGATAAATTGAGCATAATACTTGGTGACATACATGCTTGTAGCGAGACAATTGTCTGAAGTCTTGTCTTTTAAGCTCCATGATAGTGTTTCTGTGTTTTACATAAGAGAAGGCTGTCTTCCCAATATAATTTACCAGTGTTAAAATGTATTGTTTGAGTAGGAAGCATAGAACACTGATCGTCTGAAAGACAAACTCACTAGACTGTGCTGCCATGAAAGCTCCCTGAGCTTCTGGAGCTTTATTTAATATTTTGTTTTGTTTTGTTTTCTGCCCTTTAAATTACTCCAATGTAATAATTATTAAATTGCTATATGACATGACAAACAACAGAAACCATGCACTTTGCTCTTCCTTGAGTTTCTTTCTTGATTGTCTAAGTCACTAAGAGTGTGACCCTAAGCATTAAGAAGCATTAAGCCTCTTCTATTCTTCATGCTCCTTTTGTCCATAAGCAAAAGGAACCGTGTTAGAAGGGATCATTTTGTCAGAATGAGAAGCCAGCTAAGTATTTTTTAGCCAAAATAAGTAATTTTTCCTCACATTTTATGGAAAAATAAAGTCACAACATCCATGTCATAAAAACAAGCATGTTTTGCAAGTGTCACACTGTCAGTAGGCTTAAACAGTGTTTTACCAGGAAGTGCCCCAGAAATGAATTCCACAGTAATAGTGAATTAATTTGTTACAAACTTGATTGTATTTCTCTCTCAAATATAGAGACAGTGAATGCTGCCTTATTTCCCTTGACTTTCAGTGAAAGAATGCCACTGCAGAAACAGTTTCATCAGTTTCACCTGGGAAAGCTTCTGGAGCAGGAGGCCTCTACTTCTCCTTGCTCTACTGCATTCTGAGCAGCTTCTTGCTCATTTAAATGCAGCTTTGAATTTGTGCATATAATTTGTATTTTTCTTAGCATATTAATTTTGTTGTGTGTGAGGTATTTTTTTGTTTTTGTTTTTTTTCTAGTTGAAGGTTCAGAATGACCGGGAAGCTCAGAGTGTGGATATAATTTTCACAGAAAAACAAGCGTAAGTACATTATGTATATGCTTCTCAGAAGTTGTTAAATCACATCTAAGCTTGGTTAAATAGGGAAGCTTGAGAAGTAATCTGATTCAGAAGTTTCCTAACAGTGCTATGTGTGCAACAAGTGGTACCGAACAGTTTCAGAATCAGTGCCAGGCTACAGCTGGAGTTTCTGGCTTTTAACTCTTCTGAGTAACTGCTGTGGAGATGCTTGCCATCTCATTCAGGAGGAGTTCAGGTGGCAGTGGAGATTCTTTGGCTTTTGGGGACCTAGTGTCAAGGTCACATTTTCTGGAGATTGTGCTGTGCTGTGTAAATTAGGAAGTGGAGATTTGACAGGAGGAAGCAGAGGATAAATTATTTTGCAAATGCTTCCTTTGCTGTTCCCTATGTTAGTATCAAAAGTGAAGAACTTTACCTTATGAAGGTGGTGGGGYTGTCATGCCCCATCCTGTGCTTCCCTTTGATATGAAACAGAGCAAAAGGTGGTTATCACTGATGTTTTAAGGGCACCTGTTGCCAGTAGAAACATCAAGCCAAATTAAAATTGGGAATTTCTGATTTAAATAACATGTGGTCCTTTTTTTGTTAAACATTATCTGATAATTGGAAGCATGCTATCTACATACCATGACCACTGAATTATGTTTTAATGAAAGACAAATTCAGCTAAACAACTTCTTTATATACAACATTTATAGTCTATAGTATGGACTATAGTATAGTCTATAGTAGAGACAACTTTTACATGTCCAGTAGGCTTCTAAAAGAAGTTTTAAAAATAATTTCCAATATGCTTTAATAATGATGGTGGTTTCTAACTAGGTGAAACACTCAGAAGTGTGGTTTTTTTCTACATGGCTGTGTGTAACCATTTAGCTTACTGGTTAAGAGACTCACTTTGAGGAGGTGGTTATTTGTTTCTGTTTTCTGGTCCTGTTTCTCTACTTTATATTGAACTGTCATCAGAGTAGATTCTTCTAGATACTCAGACAAAGGAATACCTGGATTTTGGATACTGTCATCACTGGATGATTCTCTGCGTGCACATAGGCGCATTTGTATCTAGCTGGCTGGGAAAATTTAAAATCAATAAATGAGACACCTGCATAAGTTAGGTGTCTCAGGGATTCTTAGATCACAATTCTAGATTCAGGAGCTTGTTGGTGTGGGTGTGATCTTCACTTCACAGCTGACATATACGGATGTTGAAAATTAATTATGGAGTTTTAAGTGTAATAAAACACATGTATATTCCACTTTACACAAGATTTTGTGGTATATTTTTAACTTATTAGTGAGAAGTCTATATGTACTTAAGTGCTACTACTAACTGTCCAAGAATAGATTAAAATCATGTTTAAATTCTTGTTTTTTCATCCTGTGGATATTAAAAGAAAACTTCTGATGAAAGTTTACAGTGCAGAACATTGGTACACTCTTAATTTATATTTGTTTTTGTGAAAGAAAAAAATACACTGGTAGTAACTTTTTTTGTTGCTTACTGTAGGTAGTTCAATAAGGATGATAYTATGTTTTAAAAAAATAGCAATTGCTGTTTAATAATAAACCATTTTTCAATAATACTTTGGTTTTCAACAGCTTGCAAATGTATCTGTTTTATCCTGTTGAGTGTGTTTTCAAGTGTTAATAGAACATCAAGAGAAAAGACTGAGTTTCAATAACAAAATAAGACATAAAGGCATTAAGTATGCAGTAATGATAATTTATTGTTGTATGTGAACACATTTAAGCTAGCAGAAGAGTTAGTCTGTTGTTCTGCTAATTCAGGTGAAAAAAGCCTGAGCATCAATCTCTAGTTGGAAGATGTTAGCTTTGCCTAATAGACTATTGAGCTGTGATACTAGTACTTTGAATTCAATCTACAGTCTGGCTGTGGTCTGCTTCAACACTTTAGATAAATTATTTTTCCTCTCTGGGCTTCCTCCCCTTTAAAGCAGCAGTAATAATGGCAGCTTCACAAACTGCTTTGTAAAGATTTGGTCATGTTAAGCAGCATACAATAAGCTTCCCCCCCCCCCCCCCAGAAATGATCAAATAGATTTTTATGCAAGATAGATGATCTGTATTCTTACATATTTTGAAATATTTGTTATGATGGTAATGCGTGCTTGTTACTTGATTTTTTGACTTTGATTCATGCAGCAATATCTTGTTACAGATTTGACCAAATGAAATAGAAAGAGATGGATTGCTCAGCATCATTTTGTATCATACATAAGTAACATAATATGCAAGGATGAATAGACTGAACAAGGTTACTACAGTTTTGAAAGTCAAATCATCCATTATGTAAGAAATTAGCTCTCTTCAGATATTCCATGAGTATCTATATATTTATCTTCAATAAATCCATCTTCCTCAGGCACAAATGAATGAATTTTCTCAAATATTGCTATGGAATGTTCATTGTTTGTACCTGATACAGTGGGAGAAGAATTCATGTCAGCTGAGAACTCCTGTTCAAACATCTCTGGGTCATTTTCTTTCAGGCGACGGTGACTGTAGCTGATCAAATAGCGATACCATGTTGGGCATTTTATAGCAGTAAAAATCAGGAGCGTAGTGCTTAGAACAAACCCTAGGACACCCACTAGGAAGGTCCAACTTTTGCCAAGAAGTGGTAACTCTTTAAAACAGACAAGAAAAAAATCTTCATGTGTAATACCTAAAAAAACCCTGTAATATGGTTTTTTTTCATAGTTGGATTAAACCCACAAAATAAAAGATTACAGGGGAATTAGTGTCTCTAAAGGATTAATAAAATGTTATTTCTAAACTACTAAAAAGCCAGTAGGATCACTTAAAACAAAAATGCATGTATGTCTCATATTTCTTAGCACTGTAAGGAAATATGCATATTTATCTATACATAAATATGCATACCATGCATATTTATCAAAATTAAATAATTTTTTCAAAGTCAGCTCAAGTGTTGGGGAGATATACAAGATAAAATAATCTTTTTTTCAAAATTTAACTAAATTCCAGGATTATGCTTTGAAAATGAAAAAAAAAAAACAGTAATTGACTTCAAATTCTAGTTCCCTCGCTTACATTTTTATGGTGAGGATGTCTGCACCCGGACATATTACTTCTTTTATCTGGCATATTCCTTCAGTTACATTTCTTTTGTAAAAAAAAACTTCAGGAGATTGTTGGTGCTCATAGTCCGTATTTACAGATTGTTTTTATACGCTGACTACTGCTATAGAATACATTCAGCTGCTGCAGCAAAAGGAGTTTGTGATGGCTTACAATCTTTGTATATCTGGAGATCAGTGTTTCTGCTTTAGCTGGAAGCGAGAAGTGAAGCATTTCAGTATGGAAGAGAGGAACACTAATTTGAGTGTAAGAAAAGGAAAAAAAATGATTGATTTTTACCAAAAAGGAAGACAGAGTGTTACAGAGTGGTGATGGAATTAGCATCAAAAGGTAAAGAAAAGTGATGATATCACTGAAGATTTTAAAGAACGTGGAACAGACACATCCACATGCTTTACACTGAACTGCAGCAGAGGGCAGAACTATAATTAATAGGCTTGCTCTTTTACATATCAAGAGGACAACTACATACAGAAAAAAAAAAAAGGTTGGAAGAAGAGGTGGCAGATTTGAGATGCTTTCCTAGTTCTGCTAGGCAGATCTGTACAATTGTCTGAATTTTAATCCTTTGAAATTTTCACATCATCAGTTTGTAGTTTTATTTGAGATTTAAGGCGTGGTTTATTTGTTCTGAGTGCTAGTTAAGTAAAACTCAGTGTTTACTATGATGTGCTTACAGTCTGGCAAAATCTGGAAATAGGACAGTCTTCATAGCCCTAGCTTTTATGGAAAATTTACAATGTGCTAGGAATACAGAAAAATATTAAAGCATGGGACAGCAAATTGAATAGCATATACTCAGTAAAGGGAAGCATCAATATATTACCTGCATGCGTTCCATTGTTTCCGGTAATGTTGTTTGAAGAAGCCAGAGATGTTAGGAAGGCAATGCTTTTAAGCTTATTGGCAGAAGTGGAAGCTACAGTGGTTTCTAAAGAATCTTTTTTAAAATCACAGTCTGTTGTTTGGATAACTGCAGTCCTGATAGAAATTATTTTCTTGGTGTTTGGAAATGCACATACAGTGTTGTTTTCATTTTCTGTGAATATGAACAATGAAAAGGCTATGAGATTAATTAATTAATTGGCTGATCTAAAACGTGTCCATGGATAACTAATTTATTACTGCAAAATGTGATTTACAGATAAGTTGATGCTGGATATTATGCAGATCAGAAAAAAACAAGATAAGGCTGTTTGACATAAACAGATATGAAATGCTGCTTTTATGAAAACGTACCCATTGTCACATTGGAGGTAGTTAGCCATTTCTGTAAATCTAGAAGGTCACAGGAACAGTTCCATGGGTTTCCAGCTAAGATAATTGTAATCAATTTAAAAGATGATTTTATATTAAAAGATTTCAATAGGTTATCCTGTAGATTCAAAACTGTCAGACTCTTTAATGATGTAAATACATCTGAATCTAATTGAGTAATATTGTTATGGAATAGATTCAACTTTGACAGTTGATTTAAGCCTGTGAATGCTGCTTGATGTACTGTGATAATATGATTATTGCTGATATCCAGAACTGTGAGTTTTGTCAGATTGCAGAAGCTGTTATTATACAGTACAGTAATTACATTTTCATTCAAGTAGAGCTCAGTGAGGTTAGTAAGCCTTTGGAGAACTTTTTTGTCAGTATCATTTAAAGTTATTTTGTTATTTTTAAGGCTTAATTTTGTAACATTTTGGTAAAGGTTAGTGGGAATACTATGGAGGTTCTTTCCAGACTCCTCACAAGTCACCTGTTGGGGAAAAAAAAAAAAAAAACATTGAGAATTAAAATAAATACTGTAGGAAAGTCTGATGATGAAGGAATTCCAGTGATGACCACTGATGGAACAGAAATCCTTGTTGTAATTGGTCATGCCAGCCCTTTGAAAGAGAAGTTCTACTAGTCTTCCTGCAATTCTGTTTGTTTTTCTTAATTTACTTCTGGACTCATGATATAAGAGAATGAATTGTTTTGGCATATCAAAGACCTGAAGTTTCAAAGCACATAGACTAAAACTCTCTTTGAGGTGCAAAGCTCTTTATGTGATTATCAGCCAAAACATAACCAGTTTGGCATACTGTTTTGGAAATAGTAGCACTATCTGTTCTGGAGTTCAAATATGAAAGTTAGCTGAGTATAAAAAGGATTCCATTCCACATAATTGGGAAATCACCAAAAGGTGTCACAGAGGGACATAGATTCAAATATGAGAATTAATTAAAGTGTGTGTGTGTGTTTTGTTTTGTTTTTTTAATAATGATGTTTACTTTTAAAAACATCTTTGGAGCAGACTTTCAACAAAAGATTGAGTACATATTGTTATTATAAATAAGGCACTTGAATTTGTTTTGGGTTTCTGGATTAAAGTTTAACATAGCTGCAGTCTTTTTAGGCTAGAGAGTGTTTACTCTCAATATCTTGAAACATTTTCTATTTTCTGGAAAGAGTAGATTTTCTTTTATGTACGCATATGCATCACTGCAGAATACAGTGAAGTGTCAAGATACTTTAACTGGCTTTAAATTAGCTTTGAAGTACTGGAAACAGCTTGGTTGTGTTATCCCTCTTCCAATATGAGTAGCCCATGCTCAATTTGCTACTGCTGTGGCCAGATTGAGTCTAGATAGCTTATTTAAAAATAAATGGAGGTGGAGTGTCTGTTCTACACCGTACATACCCTTCATATCCCTTTTTTGTTCTTCCTGTTTGTCCCAAAGATAAATAAACAGCAGATACAGTACTGTAAGCCATGAGTCAGTGCAAAAAGTGCAATACTGGTTTCATCACTTGACTGTTAATCAAGACTCCCTTCTTTCCTTTCATTCTTCAAAAATACAAATCCATTATATTAATGTTTGAAAGAATGCTTTAAAAGGCAAGTATCTTGCATTCGTTTGGACTTGACTTGGGCAGCTGCTATCAGTAATTCTCTCTAGCTTGAGCAGTAGTCAGCCTTTTCCAAAGAACTGGGTTTTTTTAGGTCTGTTCCAAACTATGTAAAGACAAAGGATACATTTCTGTGGTCTGTAGTGAGATTTGACTGAGATATAAAACCATATCAAATGTGTTTTAGTGCTATTCCATCTCTCATAATGATTACCAGGAGCTAATTGTCCATTTTACAAAAATCCTTATCTTTTTGTGTGTCTATAGATGCTTCTTTCTTCAGGTATTAGCTGTTCGTAACATTGTTTAAAAATGTCTGTAGTTTCTAGCATGTCTTTCAAACAAGGGGTAATTTACATACATATAAAACTTACTATTTGAGAAGTAACGTTGCAGTCAGCTGTGACTGGATTCAAAAACAGTATTTCAGCCCAGATCATGAGCCAAGAGACTTTCATGTTCAGAATCTAGCAAAAAAGAACATTTTTGTATATTAAGACCAGAATTTCAGTTTCTTCTGTAGTGGTTCTTTAATGTAGTAATAGATACAGTTATTTCAATGATAACTTAATATGTTTTGTTCCACACAAATATTGTCAAATGAAAAATGAAGAAAAATATCTTAGGTTAACAGCCTTAATGCATTAGGCTTTCACTAAATTGAGACAAACCTAAAATCAAGTGACCAGACAGAATTAGCAGATTTAAAAGAGACTAGACAAGTTAGTGAACAACAAGTTCATAAATAGATGAAAGGAATAAGCAGGAGTATACTCATTAATATCCCTAATAAAGCAGTTATGGATACTAGAAGAGTATGAGAGGAATAAGCTGCAGAAAGTGTCCAGGCTTGCATGCTTTCTCCAAGTAATTTCTCTTGCTGCCACTGGTGGAGGCAAAATAATATACTAGATGGACTGTTGGTTTGTCCAGTCAAGCATCTTTTATATTGTTATGTATGATCTTAAGCAATTTTTTTGTAAGTTTATAATGAGTAGATTTACCTTCTTTATGATATTTATGATCCATGGCATAACATATATCATGTCATGTAGACATGCACCCCTGCAGTATGAAAGTGTAATGGTTGCTTTGATCTTTAGAATTAAGTAAACATGGTTCAGTTTATTGTGCTAGATTTTTTGAAGAGATGCATACCTTATTTTTTGAAAGTCAGGAGAGCTTTTCTGAGATTAACTTCTCTCAGAAAAAGTGTAACTCATCCATCTTCTCCTTAGAACAGGCATTATTTTTCAAGATCTACTCATTCTGAACAGGAATATTCAGTCTTTTCCATCGAATATTAAAATGATTTCTATTTATGCCAGATTTGAACTAAAATATCATGTAAAAGGTAGATTATTACTTTGGTGATATTTTAGCACCTTTTTTTAAGCATCTGAAGTCTCTTAGAAAAAAGATTAGAAAAAAAGAGAAAAAAGACCAAAAGATAAGACATAGATAGTTGTTTAAAATGCTTATTGTATCTTGAGCAGTAGAGAGTATTCACTGAATTTAACAGAAAAAGGAAAAAGAAAAGCATAAGGAAGCTCAATTACACAAGCAAAGAATAATGCCAAATCTAGGAAGTCTGACAGATTGCAAGATATCTCCATCACGTCTTAAAAAGATGGCTAGGAAGCCTTTGCTAATCCGCATCATAATAGATGAGACCCTAGGCCAAACTGGTCAAATCTACTTGATCACCTCTATGCATTTGTGTCTCTGATCTAGGGCTGACTGAACTGGTTCACCTACCTGAATCAGTGTGGTAACTTTCTTACTTTTTTGAAAGAACAAGAAGATAAATGGCACATTTACTACTCTGATCCATTGTATATACCGCTGTTGGAAATTTACATTAAATACGTAACAAGCTCATAAACTTTTTTCACCAGATATTATCAGCGACAGGGACAAGGAATACTAGCAACAGCAGTCACTGTGGTATTAGGTACTTAGTTCTGGGCAATGATGATACTGTGGGCCTGCGTGCTTTTTGGAGCAAGTTTGTATATTGCTAGTGGTAAACATAACAGTTTTGGAACTCCTGATGCAGACTGTGTTTACAGTTAGAACTTGTGACATACTTGGAGTTCATAGATATCTCTTCCAAACCATTCAGAAACAGAGCAGGCCTTAACCAGGCAGTCTAGAAACAGATTAACAACATTATTTTAGTTTGCAGATTTAAAGAAAAATAGTTAATAAAGTGGGGAAGATGCATGCATGCTTATTTAAAATTAATCAATCTTTAAGTTTCTCTATACCAGTTAATCAAGTTAAAAAATGAAGTAAATCAAAAAGTCTTTTTAAAAATTTAAGCAGAAAGTTAATAAATCTAAATGAAAGGGATGCCATCAACTTGCAAAATCATTTTTCTCTCTAAACATTCGTGCTACGTATATTTATGTCAAAAACACACTTCCAGGTTTTTCTTTCATGTCTGTTCAAAAGTTAGTTGGGTTTTTTTGTTTTTTTTTTTCTATGAAGTTGTTTTCCTCTGCTGTGCAGGGGTGGGAAGGAACCCTTATAATCAATAAAAGAACAGGAAAGCATCCATAATTAATTGCAATGTAGCTTTTCCCTAAAACCATATTTAAAAAAGAAGTGCCATTTAAGGTAATCATTTTAGAAAGAAATTGAGGCTGGCAATACATTGATAATATCTTGACATTTTCTTGTAACTTGAGCTCAGAAGTGCTTTCTTAAAAGGTTTTCTTTAGGGAGGTTTTGAAGATTTGTTCATTTAATAACTGTTATTGTTTTTCTCCTATTTGTAAAGAAAAAGGCAGACTTGGGGAGGTAGTGGAGTTTATATAATCAGATAGTCTGCTTTTCAAAAAAGAATCGGACTGCTCTCCGTCTTTCTACTGAACCATAATTTACCTAACAATCTGGCATGTGCAAGGTTCGTAGTAGTTCCTGAACTTTTAACGCATCTCAAGATGTATCTTTTTCCAATCTAGCAGCCAAGTTATACTATCAAATCTTTGCCTGGATTTTGAAAAAGATCTTGTGCCAAGTGTCTTACCTTTCTGTTGCTTCTTAGAGACAGCATGTGTACATATGAGTATGCTTTTCTGGGCAGTGACAATAATATGGTGCAACAGCACTTGTTCTTTTTCAACCTTTGTACCTGATGAATAAGCAGGTAGCTTTAAAAAAAAAAAATAAAGCTAGAACATCTTTAGCAAAAGATTGACTAGGTTGAGCAACTTCTTATAATGGTCTTAGATTTAATTGGATCTGCAGCCAATAGGGAAGTCTAATAGGAGTATGCTTAGGTGTCAAGTTCAAGGTCACATGGGAAGCACAGAGGTAAAATGCCACAGGGAATTTACAAGCAAGCTAGGTTATGTTCAGTTAAAGGTTTTTGGTTTTGTTTTATGCGATCCAACCATCAAATGAATAAAATTTCATTATCGTCAAAGAATTTTAGGCATTTAGTGACATCTGTTATATGGGAGATATTTCAGGAAGAAAATCTGAAAGAAAATAATACTCTAATTTGAGAGCATGTCTATATACACATTCACAAAGGGGTTATATTGATATACATACAGTATGGCCAGGAAATTTTTATTGTGTTGGTACTTATTCTCTAAGCCTCATTCTCTCCAACACACAGCAGGAAACTACAGAAAGATTTAGCTTGCTGTCCTTCTCCATTGCTCTCAAATTCTTGACTGAGCAGGAAGCATTTTAATTCACTAGCTCTCTGTGATGGTTTTGCTACTTTGATTTTTCCTTAATATCATTCTGCAACATTCTGCAACTTTTCCAAGCCCCAGCCTCCGTTCAGCTTCTGCAGTAGCCTTCAAAAGTTACATTATCTGTGGTAATAAATTATCCTTATGTGATCACTATTGTTAATATTTTTATTGCCTGTTAGAAAGCACTTTCACCTTCTGTGAAGGTAGACTACCAGAGAAGCTGGATCTCTGCTAAGTCAGTGACTTCTGGTATCAGGGACATACTGGATCAGTTTGAGGGATCTTGCACCATGTTCACATCATATAAGAAAAAGACTTGCTTCAGGTAAGGAGGCTGCTCAGTAACATGGCCACACCTGCATTAAATCAATAGGACTGAAAAAGTAGACTTTCTTTCCTTATTCTACCATACATACTTGCAGTCTCAGACATAGATGAGGAGAATTCAGTGCCCTTTGGAGATACCACTGTCCTCAACACTGGCAACTCATTCTGCCTGCTGTTTTGGAACACAGGAGGAATGTAGCAAGTAGTATTCTTCTTTTCCTCCCTAAACACTCCCAATATTTCCAGAAAAAGGCACTGTTTGTACTTAAAGGTAAGCTCCCTGTGATCAACACTGACAGTCTCTCCAGAACAGTTACATTTAGTGTGGGGATGTATTCTAGATATCAGCAACCTTGTCATTTTCTTGCATCCTTCCTTGCCAGTTCTGTTGTCACTTGCATCTCCAGTTGAGCTTGATTTGAGAGAAGCTATCATTGCTGAGACCTTGCAACAATTTTCACAGGCACAGATTGAGGGATGAGGAGCCTCAGAGGAAGAAGACCCATGAAATCTCCCTGCCGATTTCCAGTTCCATGGCTTCTGTAGAGTCTTGAAGCAAACTACTGTCATAGCTTAAGAACATGCTTCATTTAAGAAATTATGCCTTTCCACCATCAAGAGGAACATAATAATCCATTCATAGAGTGGTGTGTTTACTGCAGGGGCCTTATTCTTTGGACTAGTTTTGAACAAACCACCTTTACTCTGAAGAAGTTGTTCCACTTACCTTCATATTACAATCATCCAACATTTCTTGGACAGTCCCACTGCACCACAACTTTAAAGAAGAACATAGAAGATCATTGCTTCCCTTTGTTTCTTCACTGTCAGGCTCCAAAGCATCTTTGCAGCGCAGGTGGCCATACTGGTGGAATTTTTGCTCAGCCACCTTGGATTTTCTTGAAGCTGGTGGAAAGGTTTGTTGCACTAGTGAATAATCACCAGAAGTAATGGAAATTAAGAGGAGAGGCTGTGAGAGCTGGGATTGCTTAGCCTCTAGAAGAGAAGGCTGTTGGGGGTAATCTTATCAATGTGTATAAATACTTGATGAGAGGGAGTAAAAAGACAGAAACAGACTGTTCTCGGTGGTGCTGATTGACAGGACGAGGCAATGGGCACAAATTGAAATACAGTAAATTCCATTTAAATGTAAGAAAAAAGGTTTTTTTTATTGTAAGTGTGGTCAAACATTGAGACAGATTGCCCAGACAGGTTATGAAGTCTTGAAACTTAGAGATGCTCAAAAGCTGCCTGGACAAGGTCCTGACAGAACTGTTCTAGCTGATCCCGCTTTGAGCAGCGGGATTGGAGTAGATGACCTCCAGAGGTCTCTTCCAACCTCAACTTTTATATGCTTCTATGAAATATTCATCATTCCCTTATCCTGAAAGTACTCTTTTGCAATTCCATTATTTTACACCATCTTGTGAGCCTGAAGGCATTTTTGTTTGTAATTGCTGATTTGATATTGCCAGTCACATACTTCACAATTTTTGGCATCTGGAAGGAAGGCATATATCTGATTTTGTCATTTCTAATAACAGAGGTGTTGTGTGAAAGGGAGGGAAGGAAGGCCCTTCCTTATCTTTGTAGTTTACGCTTGCCTGCCAGAGCCCCTTGTTCAAGGACTTTCCCTGAGCCAGTTTCGCAAAGTAGAAAAGAATAAGATTTTATTAAAGCAACAGATACAACAGGTTCGGAATTGCCGTTGATAAATGCACTTGCTGCAACAAATTTTTTTTCTATGAGCTCAAACTAACAATTAAGTGCTTTCAATAATAATATATTTCCCCGGGTAACGTCCGACGTTTGTCGGAGGCGCAAGTCTTACCGCAGAGGCGTCCCTGTTTGGGGGAGGGAGGAAGGAGGCTCACTCGTCAGCAATCTCCGGTGAACAGGTCGGGGGCTCAGTTTTTTCCCTTCCAAAACTTTAGTGAGCTCTCCTCTGTTCTGTAGTTGCTGAAGGTGGGATGTGGAAGCGCGGCAGCCGTACTTCATTGGCCAGATTGCCATTTGCGCGGTTGTTGGGGGTATGCCCCCCTTATTTACATAGCGTTATGCAGCAAAGGGTGTGCTTTTTAATATGGTAATCAGGGATAATGAGGCTGGGGTACTATAGGGCAACACTTAGTCCTTGAGCAGCAATTATTTTTTGGGATGCAACCCTCTGGGTCGGGGCGGACCGCAATACCTCCGTATCGCTCCCTCCTCCACCATGCAGCTGGAACAAGCTGTCTGGCCTTCACCTTCCAGCTTGTTACTCATGCTGCAAAAGGGTGGCGTGTTTTGTCTTCCACGTACCGTTTCTCCTTTGTGCCCCCTTATCTTTCCTCCTGAATTCTCTCCTGATTCCACAAGAGGTAACTTTAGAAACAGGCAAACAGTCTAAATAATCCTCCATGAACTGTAAAGGGAAGGCTTTCTGAGGAAGAAGTTATACTCTTCAGCTTCTGCTGAGTATTTGTTCATTTCCTTTATATTCTCTTCAGCCTTGTTTTCAATTTGACTCTCCAGCTTTCAGGAATTTCATAGAAATTCATCAGAATTTCATAGAAATTCAGGAATTATATAGAAGTTTCGGTAAATTAGACTTGACATGAAGCAGTGGAAACAACTTTTTATGCATTCCTTGTTTCTGTTAATACATTTGCCTATAGGATGCTACAGCTCTGCATTTGATAGAGAATTTTTTATGGTTACAGTCCCTTGATTTCCTAAAGGGATTACAATCATGAATCAGGAAAGTACGGAATTAGTCATTTTTTCATGAATGAGAAGCTCCACACTGCCTAAGACTCCTAAACTGCTCCCCATTCTTAAGGAATCCATTTCATTGATAGAAGAAGGCCTTTTAATCATCATTATCCAGCACCATCGAGTACTGGTATCTTTATAATGTGTTTTCTTTATATTCATTCACAAATCATATTCCAGCTTCTTTATTTCAAACTGCCCAGCCTGACTCCAAGAATTCACTGAGAGCAACTGAGAGGGAGGAAACCCCCTCAGTTCTGGGGACTATGCTTGCAGACAGGGTGGGGGTGTTGGGAAGTATGAGTATGAGTACTGTGAGGGCAAAGAAGTCTTCATTTGCTGTACCCTGTGGTAAGAATGTTTATATAGCTAATGCAGCCCCAAGAAGATCAGAACTCCTCTTCTGAGAGTCTGCTGAGTTTTGTATTAGGGGATCATTTCAGGGGGGTTGAAGACAGAGTTCAAATCAGAGTTTGAAATGGGTGCTTAAAATAAACATCAATTAGTAAAAGTTACAAACATATGCTATTTTTACAGCAAAGAAAAGTTAATTCAAGCTGTGGAAGAAGATATTGAACGTCAGAAAAAAGTAGCAGATGACATAATAAAAGACATGTCTCAGGAAAATCAGGCTAAATATATGGAGATGAAGGCTGCAAATGAAAAACTCTGCCAGGTTGGTTTGTTTCATAGTACTTACGTAAAATGTTTCTGAATCCAGCTCCATAAGTTCCAGATACAATTTAAATATTAGAGAACTGAGAGCTGAGTAATATGATAGAAAAGCCTGCTGATATCTTAATCATCAGTATATTGTAGGAGTGCCTGAAAAATAAATTGAGCAACTAACTAAAATCAACATACTTTATATCTCTTATTTAAAAAAAAAAAATGTTCATCATTTTCTTCCTTTCAGATTTGAAGACTGACACAGATGTAGCTTTTAAGAACCTCTGTACTGCTTAGATATTTAGGCACATGTGTAAAAAGCATGCAAAAGGGAGAAACAATCCCAGCATTTTTTTACTGCACTCTTAAGTATAAATATTTCTTCCTGTGCACCAAAATGAATCTGACTTTGTTGTTGTTGTTGTTGTTGTTGTTGTTGTTGTCTGCCTGGATGAACAAGAAGAGTAAACTGGGCTTTTTAAAATTTGCATGGCTTCACTAATCTTAATATTAACAAAAGAAGTAAAAGCTCTAGGGTAGGAATAACCTCATCTAACTTCATACATACATTCTTAGTAAGACTCCCTGTATAGTCAATATAAAGACATAAGCATCTTCTAAGGTGAGTGCTTCCCACCTGTTTAGGATGAGCTGGATCACTAGCCAGTGGCTACCTGTCTCTTTAATGACTATAAATAAACTTTGGAGGCTAGCTCAGATTTAAGGCTCTGGCTTCAAAGATCTAAAGTAGAAATTATCAATTCCACCCTTAATACTGCTTTTAAGAAATAGGTGCAAGAAAGTGCAAACAATTTTTGATTCTAGCCCAAGTGCAAATAACAATAATAAGTTTTTTATTGGAAAAGTTGGATGCTAAAGGTAAGTGGATTATATACCTGAACTATTTGGAGAAGCTGGACACAGTCCAGTCTTTTGTATTTTTAAAAAGACCAATGAGATGTTTTAAATACTAAGGTGTAGAACAAGAAAGTAAATCTCACCAAGTACTAATTCTTAACTAAATTTTGCATTTTTTTTCCTCTTTAGGAATTGGTTGTTCAACAGCAGGAATTGGATGCACTGAATGTGAAGGAGGAGTCTCTAAGAGCTGTATGTATGACAACAACTGGTCGTCATGCCAGTCTTTCTGATCTCTAGTGTCAGAAACATTAAAACTTAATTAGAAAAAAATCTTTTTCAGATACTGTAGGATCATGCTGTAGAATGTAAAGGCAAAGCTGCTTCTCATATTTTCCGCCAACAACTTATAATCAGTTGTGGGTAGAAGTTATTTTTGCCAGATGTCGAGTAAAAAAGTTTGATACAATGAGGTTTCCTAGTTTTAGTCACTCGTGATTGTCAGATGTTCTATTTGACGTTTGACTTGCTAGGAATTATTCTCTGATATGAAATTATCATTCACAGCCTTCTTAAGGAGTTGTGAGACCTAATTTCTCCATAAGATTTCAACTTTTTACTATGTGTGAGAATGATTTTATTGTTCCATATTCCATTTCAAAAGGAACTGACATTTCAAACACACAGTGGTAACTGACTGAGATATTTTTTTCTGTCACAAACATACATAAACACACATTTCTAACATACTGTCACTTGCTAGAATGAGGAAAAGTTTCTTGCATTGTGTCTCTTATGGAAAAATGGATCCATGAGCTAAAACACATAGTCATGTACATCTTCAGRAAGTATCATTTTTGAATGCTAGTAGACATTTTTTGTAGTCCTTTTGAATACTGGACATAGTTGGTGATCTAGAAATGGTGAAGAAAATTTACTCAGAAAATTTACTTGAAGATGAATTTATAAAGCAAGAAATAGCTGAATGGGATATGACATTCCAGAAAATGCAGTGGTGAGATTATAGACTATAAGGATGGTTTTTAATACAGTTTTCTTTGTACAGTTTGTAACAAATAAGCCTTTCTTTCAATATATAGATAAATGTTGCTCAGCTAAAGCATAATTTCTGCAACGTTCTTGCCAAGTGGAAACTGCAGCTGAATAGTTGTTTGATTTTCTCAACAGGAAACAGCACACTCCCAGGTGAAGCAGGAGGCTGTGAAATTGTATGAAAAGCTCCATGAGCTTGAGGAACATCGAAATCAAATGATTACTGAGGACAAGAACATGGGTTCTCCACAGGAGGAGAGAGAGAGATTACTAAAGCAGGCAAGAACCTGAAATGATTTCATTTAAAGCATTCTCTGTTTTGGTATTATAAGGGATGGTAATATTTGAAAATGTTTGGTTTTCAGTCTTGCCCTTATTTGTTCTCTCAGGTGCACTAATCAGCTGAAATTGACTACAGTTCATGTATTTGCTGGAAGGGATGTTTCTGGTTCAGCCAAAACAAAATTGGCAGTAAGCTTTTCAATTAGGTGACCTATTCCAATTTGTCAGTCATGTTGGAATAGGAAAATTAAATTGATCCTATTTAACAGTTCTGTAACACAAGCCCAGATGGCGTCCTTTTGAGGTAGTGAGTAGATGTACTAATTCAGGAGTAATTTTGTTTGTTTACATGGGTCCATACTGTGTTGCCCAACAACCCATATATACTATGCAGGTTGTTGGACTGAAAACACTGATGACTGTGTTCAAGTTTTAGATATGTATTGGGAAAGAAAGAGAGCATTTGGAAGAGGTAACACTATTAAATATCACTTTTCTTCAGTGAAGAACTGTTGCAGAACAATGTGAAAGCAAGATTGTGATTTTCTATGATGAGTTTCTATTCCCTGTGTTAATTTATAAAAATTTTTTTATGTTAAGAAAATTTTTATACATTTTTATAGGTTAAAGAAGATAATCAAGAAATAGCAAGCATGGAAAGACAGTGAGTACTGCCATTGTATCGAATTACATTTATCTTCTAAAGACAGATAGGTGAATTCCAGCACACGTTTCTATGGACATTTAAAACATTGTAACATTTTCTAGCTTCATCTGATACTAACCCTCCACAGAGAACAGAATGTATCCTTCTGTTTCAGTCACAGCCATTCACAAACCAAGAATTATCGGCCTTACTTACTGATATAGATAGATTTGTGCCAATATACTGAACCAAAAATGGAAAAGTGTGCAGTTTGAGTACACACTATGCCAATACTTCTGTGGGGACTGTAACCTCTGATTAAAAGATACTGGCTAACAACTGGAAGGTGATAATATCTTAATTTGCCGTAGCAGTTTTCTCAGTGAATATCTAAAATATCTGCGAATAATAGTTTTGAGCTGGCAGGAGTATTTAAGTAACTTTTAATATGATAGACCATTTTTGTGTCATTCCTAAATAATTCATTAATTTCCAGATAAAAGGCTTTTTTCAGGTATATTAGACTTTGTAAACTCAGCTGGTTGAAGAATCATTTTAAATGTAGCTGATGTGCTCAGCTGGGATGTTCTTATTTTAGATTGTTTACAGAAAGCATTTCCGAACTTTGCAATCTTCATATATATGAACATTTGATATACGTTATCCAATCTGGATGAACATGCATAGGTCAAAGTGGTCTATAACACCTAGTTTCAAGTGAAATAGCAGTCAGAAGATAGGTAACTAAATTAAGAACGAAGTTTCCTCCTGGAGTTTTTCAATTTTTATCCTTTGTTATCCCTGTGTATATATTTTAAGCCAGACCGCTATGTTCCTTTGAAACAATAATTGCTGGTTTATTATGGTAGGAAGACAAAATACATTGGTAAACCACTAGAACACACTTCATTGTTATGAGGGTTATAAAGCCAGAAAAGTCAAGAAAGGTTGTTTTTTCTGTGTTTTGAGAAAATTATTTTTTCACGGATTAAAGTGCACAAGTCTTCTTATCTTTATATGTTCTTTGATGAACACAGTTTTACATTTTGCTAACTTTGGAAAATAAACACTTCTATCTTCTATACCCCAACCCAAAACTTAAGCGCAGTGGTGTTCCTTCAACTCTGCTGTTTGTTTTAAAAGATCACTAGAAATGAGTAATTGTTCAGATGGATTGTTTGGATCTGCATAATAGGATACTTCCTATTCTTATGAACATGCCTTATTAAGATAAATTGTTAATAGTGTTGACGTAAACTTCTTTAAGGTAGAAAAACACATTCACACTTAAGAGCTATTCGTCTGCAACATCCACAAACTTGAGCTTACAATACACTGCACTCACATTTTGGAATGTTTAGTTGTTCTGTTTTGTCACAACCTAAGTCTAATGAAATTGCTTATTAAAAGTTTGTTTCTAAAGAGCAACTGAATATTCCTTCCTGACCATGGGTAACACATCTTTCTGAGGATTGCCAGAAGCTCTCATTAATGTCATAATAAATAGTGCTTTATTACAGGGGGGGATAAAGTAATACAATATGATTTTGAGTCTTCTGATTTTCTTTCTTTACAGAAAAAAAAAAAAACAGGTAATTCCTGAAATCTCCTAGAAAAAATTTTGTACACTTTTGAACAGTATTTCCAGCTATGATCATTTGATTGTTTTTAACTTCATTAACATCTTTTGATTGGTTAATAAGTTGCTTAAAAGAATTCTTGATAAGAAACAATAACAGTTAATTGTATTTGAAAGTTTACAGAAAAATGTTTTTCAGGTAATTTCATTTCCCAATTGGATTGATTATGCAATATACTGTTCTACTGGGAAATTTCTTAACTGGTTTTAGTGAATATATAGGTAATTTTACTTAAAAACAGTTTCTTGTTAATAGTTTGACAATTGTGATGTACTTGCAAAGCTGTGTAAGAACCAGCAGAGGGACTAATTGAGTAAGATAGGAGCAAATACTGATGATTCATAAAGGAAATATTAATAAAAGAACAGTGGTATTTAGTAGATATAGGAATTAGTGACTGGTGATGTACATATACCTGTTATAATAACAGTGATCTTCCTAATATTGTTATTGATAAACTTAGGCTTGCTATTTTTATTCTGAACCTTCTCTTCATTGCTCTCAAAAAGTATAAATATTTTATAACACTTTTTAACTTCAGTTTTCATTATCTATTATTAGGCTAACAGAAGTAAAGGAAAAGACAAACCATTTTAGAAAAGTCATTCAACGCCTTGATATGGATCTGGAGGATCATCAAGGTAATGTCATTAGAGTTCTAGCAGACTACATAAAGCAGATAGGAAAAAAGCACTCTGTCTTTGAATAGGAGAAATTGCAAGTACCCACTCTCAGATCTGGGTTTCATCAGATTTGTACTGATTAATAAAAATAGTGTATAAATAGCACAGCTGTCTAGTTTTCTGTCCCAATTTTATTTTCAGGAGTCCTTGAGAAATAGAAGTCCTTCTTACTGGCAGCATTGTAGAACCAGATCAACTTTAGAAAAGCTTTTATTTATTTTACCTTTTATATGATCTGAAATATTACCAGAGAATGTTGAAGTGGGAATGTTTACTGATAATAATAATGATTAAAGCAGACAGAATTCAATGCTATTTCATCTTTCTTTGAAATTTCTTGTGTTGATCTTTGCAAGGAAATTTTGGGAGCAGCCTAGAAATGGAATTAGCTTGGAAACTTATCTACAGCAAATACCTGCTGTAGTATGTTAGACTAGGTTGGATTTGTTCTAGCACTGGAAGTTACTGTTTTGGAGAAAATAGATTAGATTAAGCATGGGCCCTCAACAGTTGTGGGAGACTGTTTAAAATGAAAGTCAATCCCAAGAGAAACCTTCTAGTGATAGGAAATTCTCTTTAGACAGGAGTTACATACATAGGCGTATATTCTGGAAAACCTTGTAGCATTATTTAAATTCTATATGACCCATATATTAATGTGTTTGTAACCTTTTTACTTTCTACCTTTTCCTTTTCATGGGAGACTCAGTGTAAAATATAACTATGAATTTCTTCAAAGTGGACAAATATTTCTGAAATTGACCTTAAACAAATGCTTAATATTTTTATTTCTCTTCTTGTTTCTTTAATTTCAAACTATTCCATATTTCTTCAAATATTTCATTATTTTTTGTGCAAATAATTTATTAAAGCTGTTTTATTAGCTCTCTTGTTTCCAGATAATATAATTTCCAACTCTACTATTTTGCTTTTATTTTTCCTTTTCCTTTGCAACTCTTTTTGTATCTTTGGAGAAATGCAGAAGGTAAGAAATGAGTTGCTTTCTGTAGTTTAAACGTAGGTTTAGATACACAGTCATTTGTTACTGGTCCTTCCTTACATCTGTGCTGCTTTCACCATTTTAGAAAAAGACCTCTATTGAAAAGGAGTGTTTGAAGCACATGCAGGAGAACAGCACATACTCTCTGTCAACAAGTGAGGAACAATCAGGATATGCAGAAAAAAGCCACCCCATGAACTTACCTAGAAGCCTGCATTGAATCAGAGTTTGTTTGTCACTGTGGTGCAGGAGAAAATAATTTTTAGGGCACATCTATTATGAACTGCGGGTAGATCCAGCTCATAAATGGGTTCTGGCCTTTTACTTTTGCAATAGAAGAGATGGGGCATAGTCAAATGCCTTTTCTTATGCCTACAAAAGTTGCAATATTTTGGAGTGAGAGAACTTCTTTCTATGTTTGGCTGAACTGCTGTTGATGTGTTCATACATACCCAGAGGCAAAGGGCAGCTTCTTTAATGCTATGCTTTAACTATCTGCTGATGCTGATGTTGGGCTACCCTTCATTAGTTATATTCATTTGAATTTTCTTTTACCCATGTTTATGCAGAGTGAATGTGTGCCTACAACACTTAACATATTTATGGAATCTGATTAACATGCCTAACTTGATTGTGTACATGAGTGCTTTCTGTAGCAATATGAAGAATAACTGAATCATTTATGAAGACCTTTCTCAAATCAGTAGCAGAAATAATAATTCTTCTATGCTCAGGAACACCTCTGGTCCTCTCTTCTGCACTTGTTTATGAATCTATTGAATCAATATGTTTCTTAACAAGAAAGGGTGACCAACCCATATTTCTGAGTTCAAAGCAGGTCTTATGCTAGATTACATAGTATGATCAGCAATTGGGCCTGTCCTGTGGGAATCTATGGACATGCTGAAATCCAGTCTGTGGGAGGAAGCAAGTTAGCAAGGGGTGCAGTGCTTGACCTCACCAGATTGCCTGTCCCACAGTGGAACAATAGGACTTCTGATGAGCCACTGTCATGTCTCCCTTGTGAACCAATGTCTCTTCATACTCTGTAATATATATAATAATTATCATGTGATTCTCAACTTCTAAAGACTGTTGTACACAGTTCATATGTCGGATATATTGGTTCTTTCTCTCTTTTAAAGAGCTGCTTTCGTCAGGTTTTTAGTGGAACCTGTCCTCAGGGCATAAGTGAGGTAGTGCTATTCTGGAGAATTATGAAAATGAGCAGTGATTTTTCACAACTATTCAAACAGAGGAGAAATAATGTATACCAAATAATATTCCCAAAGGAAGTGACATGAATTTTTCGATTACTATATGACAAACACTTGGTGTAACAGAGAGAGAATAAAGAAGGTATCTGTAAGGATTAGCTTTTGGCACCGTATGCTAATCTCCCAAAGCTCCCTCTCTAGTGAATAAAGAGAAAATCCAGGAAGGCCATTCTGCTTTAACTCAGCATCTCAGGGAGTCCTCGAGATTCCTACTATCCTTCCTGCTCCACCATCACCTTACTTCTGCCTCAGTATTTAAATTGCATATCACAAAACATTCACAAAATTTCAATGCCTAAATTTTTTTAGTTAGATATAAATAAAAATAGCCCATGGAAAAAAATTACAACTAATCATTTTTTTGAATGTTTCAATATGAATATTTCAGTACTAGGAACAGTATTCAAAAGGAAATATCAAAAATAAACATCATAAATAGAAACCTTTTTTTAGTGTTAAGTTACAAAAATCTAAGGAAGTAAATAACTCATCAAGTTATTGTATGTGATTCATGTATTAGAAGGTACCTTTAAATGATTAGTCAAAATGCAAATAAACTCATAGCAAAATAGACTTAACACTTTATAAATTACATGAATGGTTAAAATATTGATAAAATAATGCCAGTTTTCAAAGAACACTTCTCTATAAAGACATTTTAAAGGTTTCAGTCTTTAATTCAAACAGCTATTTCTTTAAACACTTGACAGATCATGTAGCTCCCTATTTCACAACTCATTGTAATTAGACTTTTTAAGAGTAGAACAGATTTTGAGTTGTTAGTATTGAAGACCTGCCCTGCAAAGTGAAATGGAGCAAGGAACAGAGCTACAGCTGCAAGGAAGCTGAAGCAAAATCACAGTCCCCTCAGGGCCCCTTGATGTTCTTATTGTTTGTATGTACTGGATAAAAAGGAAAGCAGAAGGATGTGGAAATAAAAAGACAGGGAGAAAATATGCTTACTCTGTTAAATGCACTTTATTCTTTTTCTTTGTATTCCTTAAAGTTAGAAGCATATGCTGAAATTTAATCAATGACCAAGACTCGAACAATTAAAAAAAGAGATGTTCACGACTTAAGATTATTGCAGTTAAAGATGGACTGAATTGTATACTGTATGGTATTCATTACTCCTAATATCATTATAAAGAATGTACTGGAGATCTACTCTTAAGCATAATTGTAGAACACTTTCTTTGCCTTTTATTTTCCTATTCCATTGCTTGTACAGTTTTCCAGCTTATTTCCATGTGAATGGCACATTGTTGCTTACTAGCTTTATATCCTTATAAAAGTATATTAAACTATGGGGAAGAGCCCTTGAAATGGTTAAACAGAATTGCAGAAAGTTTTAACTAACCATGGAGCCTAAACACATGAATGCATTCTTTCTATATTGTAATCCCTTGACTTCAGAAAAATTCTTTCTTTGTCCAAACAGTAAAATTGCAATGATATCCTTTTTGCGAATGCTGTTAGAGTAGTATTTATCCTCCACTTATTTATTAAAAATCCTAACTTCTAAAGTTTCTAAAATTACATTGAAGCTGATTTATTAATAATTATCTTTCTTATAAAAGTGTATATAGGTTATAGTCAATTGAAATGACTGTGATGAATGACATGGAATGCATCCTGTATTTTGTAGACATTCAGAATTTTTATTTTTAAAACTGACATTTTGCCTACCTAAAGGTATCTAGGACTGAGCTGATATAAAGTCGGATCAATGTTACATCTCTTGCAGGAGAGGAAAATTGGAAATACAAGGAACTGAAGAAGAGAGAAGAAAGCATGGACAGTAAGTTGTCTAATATACATTAATTAAGCCTAATTCCACTAAGACAGAGGCTGTCTTGGATTGTTAAAACTCAGTTAATTCAGAGGTGAAAAGAACTGATCTGGTGATCACTGTGTAAAGTTTCTGAGATCTGATTTAGGGCAGTATCAGAACAAGGTAATTGATATTTTAGGACTAACAGGATATTCACAGATATTTGGAGCACCTTCCATGGCTTTTCATCAAACATTAAAGGTTTTAGGAACCCAGCTGTATTTTATGAAAGGAATGCTGAAATTAATTTTAGAATGAATTTAAAGATAAATAAAACCAACTGGTCAGGTCTAATAAAAGCAAAATTTTAAAATGAACAAATATAGAGATCACATAATCCTTTAAAATTAAAGTTCCTTATATTTATTTATTAAAGATGAGTGCTGTTTAAGCTCTCTTCCATATTAAAAGGTTTTCACAGAGGTCTCAGCAGCAGCTAATAGAGGATGAAAACAGAACTATTTTAAAAATATGTCTTATTGCTAGTACACTGTAATAGGAAGTTTACAAAAAACGTTGATCTGTCACTCAGCAAAAGGGGAAAATGATCAATAAGTAGTGGCAAGAAGGCCCAAATATATAACACCTTTTTGTAAGTGTTCACTAAAAATGTTGACTATAATTTAATGGCTAACACAACACCAAAAATAAGGTGTTAGTTGAGAGTAACAAAAGATGAAGGAGAATACTTACAGACCTTATGTGTTTTCAAATTACCTGATTTCCTGAACTTCATCAGAGAGCACTGAAGCAGTTCCAGTGCTTTTTAAAGTTATCCCTGAGAGATCTGGGAGAACATGCAAGGATCTTGAAGATGGGAAAGGAAGAACCACCAGAAAGATACAGGCCAGGCAACTTAGTATCATTTTCAGAAAGATTCTGGAATAAATAATCAACCAAAAAAATTGTAAACCTTACAGAAACATGAAGATGAGGAATACTGGCATTAATTTGTCAAGAGCAAGCAGCTAGTTTACTTCTGTGACAGAAAAATAATATAGAATAAGGAGAAGCAGCAGATGACTTGTATGCTGACATGAGTATATCTTCTACTGCTGTCTCACATGATGTTCTTAGAAGCAAGCTAGGGAAACATAGTTCATTATTAACCTATATTAAGCATTTCATGGAAAAATTAGTAATTATAAAGGATACACTGTCAAAATGGAAGGATACGTTGAGTGGAGTGTTGCAATCTGTGTGAGGTATTTTATTAACTTGTTGGATGATGGAAGAGAGAGTAAATATATAGTTTGGCACAAAACACCCTGCATGCAAAAAGCTGAAAGCATGTTGGAGGACAAGGTTAGAATTTAAAATAATCATGACATTAAAAATGATGTAGAAAAAATTCAGAAAGGGTAAGTGTAAGGTTATTCACTTAGGTAGGGGTAGTCAACAGCAAAAATAAAGAATAGAGAATAGTTAATTAGGCACGGCTCTGTAGAATGAACTCTCAGAGTCATAGGAAAAGACAAAGTGAACATGACTCAGCAGTATCACACTAATGTGGAAGAGAAAATACCACAGTGAGAGTTATACACAGAAGTGTAGTTTGTCAGACGCTTACTCATCAAGCGATGGAATTGATTGTGTGGGGAGGTTATTGAGTCATTATCATGAGCTGTCCATTAAAAGACAGGGTGTAGAAGGATATAGGCAAACCCTGAACTAATGACATACACACAGTTGTTTTTGTCTTGGAGCAGGTGAATGAATTAGCTGACTGTCCCTTCCATTCCATTTTTCTGATTCTGTGAAATACATACTGCTCAGATGAGACAAGGTCTCTCAAACAGGTATGATAAGTAGGAAAGAGATTTGTTTGCAGAAAAACAATGAGATGAGATGTAAATATAGACCTTACCTGATGTTTTTAAAGAAATTCAAAGAAGGTTAAAAATCTGAAAATGTCCTAAATGCCCGAGGAAAATAAAATACTGAAATCATATAGATACAATTCTGAGGTTCTAATTCCACAATTTTAGGGTCAGTTTTATAAAATGATGTATTCGTGCATGTAAAGTGATTTGTTTCTGTTCACTGAAGAATTACTATCTAATAAAGTTCGCAGCTTTTTTTTTAAATGAATATGCAAAAGTATTTCCCTTCCCCACTGCTTTTATTTCTTTCCTGTGCTTTTCCTACCTATGTGCTTTGTAAGATTAGTATCCCAACTGCCTACAGAATCCTTGGAAGCATATAGGTAGGTCAATCAAGAGAGATTGCAGTCAGCTACTTAAAACAAAATGCATGCATGTATTTTCTCGTGATAAGATGCATCAAAGGCCATGGCATCATCTGTTATGTTGAAAAGAAGTGACTCAACCCCCATGAGGCAGATTAATGAAGCCTTGGCTCACTGTTAGAATACTAAACAGTTAAATGAGATTCAAAGTTTTGTGTTAGGTTATGAGTGATTTGGCTTATACAAATGACCCATTCAAATTTTTAAACAGAAAAGGAAAGAACAGTTCAAATATTTATAATACAAACTATTAAGTAAGAATTTCAATATGTTTGTTTTCCATACAGCCTTTCCCTATTCTACTGTACTCAGATATTTTCTTAGTAAAGAAAATTCCTATCTGGCTGTATTTCACAGCAATAGTATGAAAAGTGCATTAAGTGTGCTTTGGGGAAGGAGCTCTTTTTGAAGCTTTCATTCTTGCTCCTCTTATTAAAGTATAATTGTGCTATCTTTAAGATAAAATGAGACAAGTTCATTCTAAAGGAAAAGAACATCACAGAAAATAAAACTTCTGCTTCTAATGCCAGCTTCATTTGCAGCCTGGGTGCTGGCGAAAAACAGACTCGGCAATGATCTTATCCAGCACTCTAGACTTGTCTTGCTTTTATTAATGGCAGGCTGTTTAAGCTTTGTTTTTAACTGCATTTCTGGTTACCATTTCACAGCAGTGTTGGAAAAAGATAAACCTTTTTACATACTTGTCAAATACCGTTCCTAGAGTCATTAGTCAATGTGAGGTAGACCAAAACTTTATCTCAACTTTCTGAGCCAAATAAATCTGCATCAGAACTAGTCATTGCTTTTGGCAGATCAGCTATGTACATTGCAGATGTGTTGTCTAATGCCATTGATCTCTAATAATCCCAGGTGTCTTTCATCCTGAAATCTCTGCCTCAGAGATACTCTTCTGATTATTATTGGAGGAAGTGGACAGCAATACACACTTTCGCCTCTGAAAATCTAAGAAGCTGTACTTACTCTGTGAAAGCTTCTCAGTTAACTCTTTCACGGACAGCTTTGCAGATAAGTCAGTCAGTTATTGCAATAGATTTCTGGTCCATAAATATTTTTACTAGAAACAAATTTAAAAATCAGAGATCTTTGAAAAATAATGGAAGCTCTATGACCATCCTTTTGCTCATTCTTTCTGTGAATCAGGGATTTGTCAATATTTCCATTAAATAGTCCCTCCTGTCTTCTTTATTTCTTCCCAAATAATCCATCTTGAATTTACTTATTCCTCAAAGAAGCACTTCTCCCCATTTTTATCCAGTTAGGAAGTGTGTAAGCTCTTAAGTGCTTCCATGTGGATGAACCATATTCCAGGAGGAGAACCAGCAGGTGAGGGATGATCATAATTTATAGCAATGGGTGGAATCTTCATGGACCTCTGATACTTGTGATGTGTCCAGCACCTTTCTTCAGTATATCTGTCACCAAGAATTCAATTCAGTATGCTTAGGGCACAAATACAAAGTGCATAACACCAACCAGCTGTCTTGTCAGATACTTATTAGAATAAATGTAAAAGTAAAGAGAGAAGATGGGAGAAAAGTAGCAAAGGGAAATTATATGGTAAGAAAGAGGTGATATTAGGTGGTTATCAGTCTCAGAACCCAAGTAGTGGATTCCTCATTCCACCTCATTCCATTAATCAGTCAAATACATCATGTCCGTCATTCCAACCCATAACTTCACAAGTTTCAAGGTCTCTACCACCAGTCTTTAAATAAATTATTCATCTTGCAGTCTGTCTGTAATTTTACGCTTTCTCAATTTAATACATAGTTTTAGCTAAGAACTACCAGGGCTTTTGTTATACCCATATAAACAGCAGCCTCCTTTATCTTGTTTGTTGATCTCTAGATTTTCTTGAGACTTTTGAAGAGGTGAAGAACCAGGAATTAGAACGAAAGTCCCAGACAGAAGCTAACATTATTGCACTCTTGGAGCACTCAAGTAGGGTAAGTGCATTTCCTTCCTGCTGTGGTAAATTAGGAATTTAGAAACACAGAACAGGGAACAGAAGGAATAAGCAGGAAGATGGTGTACATGTATTATCTAGTACATATTTACATAATAAACTTTAAGAAGATTGAAGAGATACCATGAACAGTTGTAAGAAAAAAAGGATTTGTTTCCTTTCTCATTATTTCTAGGGAAAGCATTTTGAAAATTAGATGACAACAATAAAGGAAATGGCTGTATCATTGCTATAACTCATCATCATTGTTATAATGAACAGCATTACATTCATGCTGAAACATTTCAGAATACTGCAAATAAAACTATTGTTTTAGCAATATTTTGTTTATACAAAATCTGCAAATCTCATTTCATGGGTGTGCTGTGATCACTGTTAGGTAACTGACAGTATTCCAGTTATCCTTCTGATCTATTAAAGTTATGTCTGTAATACCCTGCTGTGTAATAGTTAACATAAACACTCTAAGTATTGTTCACATTTGCAGTCTTTGTCATTTTTTGCTCTTACAAAATATTTTCCCATGTAACATTTTTGGTTCCCATAGACTTTTTTTGTCATAACAATGTTTGAGCAGAGTAATGTTTTGATTGAGTCATCATTTCAATGGTTTCCTACACTATTTTAATATGATATACTGTATCTTACATAATGGTACAGAATCACAAAGAATAGTTGAGGTTTAATGACACTTGTGGAGATTATCTGGATGCCCTGCACAAGCAGGGTCAGGTAGAGCAGGTTACCCAGGACTGTGTCCAGGAAGTTTTGGAATATCCCCAAGGGTAGAGACTCCATAGTCTCTTTGAGAACATGTTCCAGTGTTTGACCACCTTCACAGCAAAGAAATGTTTTCTCATGTTCAGATGGAATTTTCTGTGTTTCATTTTGTGCCCGTTGCTTCTCGTCCTGTCGCTGGGCGCCACCAAGAAGATTCTGGCCCCGTCGTCTTCATACCCTCCTATCAGACATTTATAAACATTTTGATAAGATCCCCTCAGAGTCTTTTCTTCTCCAAATTGAACAGTCTCAGCTCTCTCAGCCTCTCCTTGAATGACAGATGCTCCAGTCCCTTAATCCTCTTTGTCGCCCTTTACTGGACTCACTCGAGTATGTCCATGTCTTTCCTGTACTGAGGAGCCCAGCACTGGATACAGCACTCCAGGTGATGCTTTAGATGAGACGGGTATGGCAACATAGTTTATCTCAATTTGTTCATCTTCACTGGCACTTCAGTACGTCTTCTACCAAATTACATTTAAATCATTTCAGACTATTGACAATATTTTCAGTCTTTGTAGTAGAAAAGCCAAATAATAGATAAAGTACTGGGAGAGTTTCTTTTTTATGCATCAGTTTGCATTCATAGTTCAAAGGTACAAAACATTTCATTATTGTTATTGGTATCATACAGAATGTGAATCGTATGAAACAAATTTCATCTGTTACCAATCAAGAGCTGAAGATTATGCAGGAAGACCTCACTTTCAAATCAACTGAAATGCAGAAATCACAGAGCACTGCTAAGAATCTGAGTACAGGTGAGATGAGCAAAGAATTTTCAAATTCATTCCTTTAAAAAATTTAAATTCCTTTAAAAATTAAAATTACATGAGTTATTACACTAATAACAAAATACAACATTAGTGATCTCCAAACATTAAAATACAGTGGCAAGCTGACCATCTGAAACTACTATGAATAACAAGTTATATATATTCCTGAGAAGTATTTCCCTTACTATTATGAATAAATGATTAGCTTGTTTGCACAGATATATGTTATACAAATATATTTTAACACAGAGGTGTAATGCTCACTGAGCTAAAGTTTGATTTTATTAATATTCACTTCAAAATAGAAGTTATTCACAATTTTAAAATAATGTTTAATAAACAGAAGCAGAGAGCTGTACAGTTAACTAACCATATATTATTTGTAAATATAGTTCTTAGTATCATTTACAGTTTGTGCTTTTCTAAACGGGTGTGTACCCACATGACAGTAACTGACAACTACAGTGTAAATAGTCCTAAGGATTAAATTCTCGATCTTGATTCTGCTAAGTGAATATCCATGTTAGCTTCATTTTCAGAATGCTCAAACACTTAAAAATGAGTCTAAGAATTTGCAGTATCTTGCCTGTAATTCCAAAAAGCAGACAATATTTTTCTTTCAGTTCCATAACAGGTATCTATTTATTTTTTTACTTGCACTTTTTATAATGGAATTTTTCACATAATTCTAAACCTTTGCCAGTATCATTATTGATTCAGCAAGCTTTTCCTTGTTTGTTTGACTAAAAGGAAGGGGCAGGAATGAAGAACCATAAATCTTTTTGTTAGAAGACTATTATGTGCTGTACTTGGTAGTAATTTTCAAAATAGGAGGCTATATTGTGACTTTAAAGTAGTTATATGCAAATAAGCAGTTGTTATGCAAAAAAATACTACTAAAATTAATTGTTCTGTTTGCAGTTGAATGTTTTGTGTTCACTTACTTGTTTGCAAATGTGAATTTTGCAGTTGTAACTTAGTTTAAAAAGCTAGGTTATACATTACAAGTTTTTTGTTCTTTTCTATGAGCATCAATTCTTGCTGTTTTACAGTATAAGAATGTACTCAAAGCACACTGCATTATAGAGGCATTATTGAAAGATGTAGCTCTTTCTTTACAAGGGGAGAGGAGGAAGTTACAATACATAATTTTCAGCAGATAATTTAAATGATTCATAAGTACAATTCCTAAAGCTAGGAGTCACAGGTATTTCAATGAACAACTTTAGATTCTTTCAAAAATACAGCAAATATTCAATTTCCACAGTAGAAGTACTTCCTAACCCTTGAATTATAGCTCAGTCATCTTCAGGATTCTTTTATTGTGATTAAAATCTGGATTTTCATATTTTCTTGCCATAATAATGGTACGAAAAGTCCATCAGCAGAGCCCTTAAAAAAAAAAAAAAAAGGAAACTATGAAGAGTAAACAAAAGTGCTGATGGCATAGTTTCCCAAAAACATTTCCCTGGGTCACAGCAGTTTGGTCTCAGAGTTTGCTACTGTGTACACACTGCCTGCTAGATGCTGCAACTTCATGGCATATCAGAAGGAACCGGGCTGCATCCTCTTCCTGTCTCTTCCCCTAGAGAAGTTTTGAATTTATTTGTTTATTTATTTGTTTTTCATTGTGGTTATTGCTGGGTGAGGATAAAATTCCAGATTCTTCCCCTTTCTCTCGAAAGTGTGACTGGATAGGAATAGCTCATTTCTGTCTCACTGTATTTTTTATCAGTATATAGATAGAAGAGTCAAAGAATCTTTTCTGGCATTTTGGCTTATGTATTATTTTTAAATAATAATAATATTAATGTTAGAATAACAATAATATTAAAGCAAAAATGCTGTGATAAGTTATAAATCTCTATGAAAATTGAAAGTTGTTTTTGCAACCATTTCCCTCTGAATTTATTTTTTTTATTTTAGAATTTTATTATTCATTGTTTTTAATGCTAAAGACCTAATTTATCAAGGTTCTTGATCATTCTCTTGAAACTGTAGTGCTGTAGGAACAAAAGAAATAGAGCATGGGTCTGTTCAGTCCTGTTTTAGGATCTGGCATTGGCCAATACCAGCCACTTCAGATTGAAATTTTGGGTGATTACCAAATACTCAGGTCAGAAGGAAAGTGTCTTCTTAAGCTGTTTATGAACACAGGCAGCCTAAACATTGAATCACAAGTATGTAATACAGTTCCAAACCTTGTATTTTTAAATCCTTCCTTTTACAGGTATGGAAATTTGTAGTGGCTATATAAATGTTCTTTACGCATGCAGACCCTTTAAGTTTTAACCTTATGGAAATGTGTTCCTCAGAATGACTGCATATTGTACACAAAAATATTTGCTTATCTTTTTTTTTTTTTTTGCACTTGCTAAGGAAATCACCAAACTACTCTATTATAAGTCAAAAATGTTAGTGAACACCAATATTTCATTTCTGAAAAATGAGTATGTAGCATAAATACACAAGCAAGGAGATAAGTACCAAAATCTTGCTATGATAGGGTCATGATCACGTAGGATTTTCCCAAATAATTCCACTAAAGAAACCACATCTGTATTTTCTGGAAAGGTGAGTTCTCTCTCCCTCTCTCTCTCTCCCTCTCTCTCTCTCCCTCTCTCTCTCTCCCTCTCTCTCTCTC
>NW_020450742.1:41474-253124 GCF_003343035.1 Apteryx rowi | reverse complement strand
CTCTCTCTCTCCCTCCCTCTCTCTCTCCCTCCCTCTCTCTCACATATGCATATCCACTCCCTTCTACCCCAAAGATCTCTACTGCCATGATTAACTTGGGGGAAAAATTCTCCTTCTCAATGCAAACCTGAGTGTGTGAGTATAATGTACAGTCCATACCCTGAGAAGTTCCTTTGTGTGTTCTCATCATTTCCCTTAGCCCACCTGTTATTTTAGAGTGTAGAAAGAAACCTCAGAAACTAAATCTTGGACTGGAAATGCATTATTTGAATCATTCTTCTCAGTTATATACAGCTCTGAAACATAAGGTTATTTAGCCAAGTATTTAAACATTCAGGATCATGAAGAAAATATAAAAAATGAGAAGACCCAGAAAACTATCCATAGGGGTTTTTTTTCCCCTTTTTTTTTCTTTTATGGAGTCAGTGTTTAAAGAAAAATTTGCTGTAGATTTACTATCATAAAACCAAGACTTAGCATAAAAAGCAACTGAAGCAAAAAACAAAAAGTGACATTAAAAATCTAACAAGAATAAATTTATTCCTAGTCGCATTATTTCAATCAGCATTTTGTAAAGGATTGCTGCTGCTTGAAAACTTGAAATTGGCTGATGGTATAAAAAACCCCAACCCCACACTGTGTTGTATGAAAACACCACGTGTTCTCATTGTTCCTCACTTATGAAGTATAATACAGTATTTGTAATATAGGTGCCTGACAGATGAGAAGCTTGTGAAAGAGATGGAGAAGTTCGCTTCATTCGTATTCACATTCTCATGTATGGCAAAGTTAGAAAGAGATGCAGAAACTGTTTGTATTGCTTTTGTGGAGCATAAACCTTTATAAACTGGGTAATGTATTATAACATAAAAGTATTGTTATTTAGAGATTGTGTATCTTGTGATCTAGAGAGTCAAAGACTGCAGATGGATCTGCAGAAGATGGAACTCTTGGAGGGCAAGATGGTTGATGAACTGGCTTCTCTTAAAGACAAAATTGAACAAACCAAAAAGGACTTGGAGATCTATAATAATTTGCCAGCTCTAAAAGCAGCAGGAGAAGAGAAGAAAAAGGTAATAACAGGAATGAAACCTAGAATTATGCAGAAGATGTGTTTTTTGTGTGTTTTTTCAGGACTTAGTATAGGGGAATCCAAGTCTGTGACTGGGACTCATGACTGGTAGCTGAAAACTGGCTTGCACAGCAGTGCAGGTGAATCCAAATGTAGTTTTTATATATGACTTAATACCTGGGCACATGTGCCATGCTGTTGGTTGGGTACTTTTCTATAACTTCCTTCCGCAAAATTTTCCACTTGCTTTACTGACCCATCTGACCTTTTCTGCTGTAACTTAAACTATCCATAAGCTTGAATTTACCCATCTAAATCTAATAACAGAACCCAAACAAAAAGAAAAATCTACAATGCATGTCCTTAGTTTGCTCTAAGACAAACTCCATCTAGAGCACTTATTTGGCACGTGATAAATTTTCCACAAATTCTTAACATCAGAGTTCCCTTTGTGTAATATAGTAAGGTCTGGGCTACAACTTGGCCATAACTATTGAATATTATCTTTGGGTTAGAGAATGCATTGTTAGAGAAATGTTCTATGGGTTCTTTAGATATATGGTAATGTTCAAAGAGGAAGAAAGAGAAGCATCTTGAGGGTGGTATTAGAATAACTTATGTTTAGCCTGTCAAAAATGGATGAACTCATCCATTAATCTTTTTGCATGGTTTTTTTTTTTTCCAACTAGAAACTCCAGGATGACAAAGAAAAATTGACAAAACGTAGCCGTTCTTTCAAGAAAATAATGGAACACTTGAATACAGAGTATGAGACTCTAAAGAGACAGCTGCAGGAAAATGAGACTCATTCTCAGGTATTGCTCAAGATACGTATTATCTCTGGAGTTGGTGCTGTCCTGGTTTCACTCTTCTCATATACGTGAAGCACTGTGTGGACTGAATCAGTTAATTCCTTCTGAGTGAGTTTTCAAAGTTATGTCGTGTAAGTGCATATATATCCAAATTTTCTACATTCAAATAAAAGTTAATGCCATGCCAATCAATTTATTTTTAGGTTTGTATTTCAAAATTACTGATTGCAGGTCTTTTTGAGCTTAAAAATAGTAAAAATCCTTTGTTTAAGTGTTTGTGTTAATTTTGTTCAGAACTGTCCCTCTTTTTCACCTCAGTCTTGTTGGGATTACTTAAGAAGTTTTGAGGACCAACTAAGAAAGAAATTACAGAAAAAAGAGCTCACTATTAATTAGATAATTTTAAATTTTGCTTTTAAATTCGTGGTGATAAGTTCCTGCTTTGCAACCTGTGTTACAATTTCTTTTCTCCTTTTTCAGTCCTTTCTCTCCCTATAGACCAGTGAAATTTTAGGGTTCATTTGGGCTTTTTTTAAACCCCTTGTAACTTTGGTATATGAGTATATTTACATTTACATTTCAAGAGTGAATCGGGAGGGTAGATGCTGATAAAGTCTAGAGCAGCATTGATTCTTCCAGTATAATAAATTGCTATTATTTTGACAACAGAACTTCCCAGGCATAAAAGTATGTATACACAGAGGGAAACAGGATAAACTTGAAAAAAGCTGGACCAACAGAGAGTGGGAATTGATTCATTTATTTTCTCTTCACTTTTATTGTTTGAGGTTATTGAGATTTTTGTCCCTTATGTTAGAACGATTTCTTTTTCTAATTCACTTACAAGGTGAAGGTGGTATTTGTACTTGTTTAAGATAACTTTCTTCTGGAGTGAACTTTATGGTTTAGAAGAGTGAGAGCATGTGTGCATACTTCTGAATGAGGTACATATACACTCACAGCATATGATTATTGTGGAATAACTGAGATGATGATATAAATCTCCAAAGACTCATGCCAAAGTCTGTAAGTCTTCAGAGTACTGTATATTTTTCATGCAAGATCAGATTCTCATTCATAGAGATAATGTAAATCTGACAGCCGATCAGCATTAAGATATTTGCATAATAATGCTAAAAGTTTCTGTATTATAATGGTAACTGTACCTCATTTATTCATTTCATTAAGCTGTGGCAGTTCTACTTCAGTGTGCGCAAAAAGAATTTTCTTTTTCTTTGCTATTTATGTAATCCTTTAAAAGCTTAGAGTAAATAAAAGTATGGTCTTAAAATACCCAATTAGCTGACATACCAAGGCATTTTGAAATGCAGAGAGAGTGCATATCTTGAGATAGGTGTTAAATGATTTAAAACGATAGTTTTATAAGCAATTAACTGTATGAGGTGTGGCCTTCAAGGAGTTACTATTAAAAAAAAGCACTGAATATTTCCTTTGGCCTATATCACAAACTATTTTAAATCTGGGTGCCTTTACAAGCTGTATTGCACATAGCAATATCCACAAAGTATGCAGTAAAAATCATAACTGGTCAGAAATATCTTACCATGCAAATAAATGGTGGCCATATTTACCATGAACCAGTACACTAGGTAACTGATTCTCCACTGTAAAATGTATTTTGCATAAAGCAGCAAATATTGTCCTATCTTCTGGTTTAAGAATAAGCTTTTAAGTAAAATAAAGCAATATTATTCTAAAATATTACTGTAGTTTCCATTGAAAATTTAGTTTCAGAATGATTTTCTTTTTATATTTAAAAATAACATCTACATATCTTGAAATGCAAAATCCTGAACAGTAGCATCAGAAGAACAATTTAATGTTATAAAATTGTATTGTGAGGAAGCAGCCATCGATATAATGTCCACATTAGTTTCCTGTTGATGCTGAAAAAATTGAAGAAGTGCCAACACTTAACCCACACTCCTACAATCTTTTCGCTGCAGCTCTGTTCTTATCACAACTTCTGGCATCAGACAGGAAACTTAACTATGGCAGTAAGGAAGTTTCTTCTGTATAGCTGAGAGTCCAAGCCAGTGTCAGGAAATATTGTATCTTTGGTGATTTTAAGTCTTACCGATTTTAAGAAAAGATCACTTAAATGGTATAGGTATAATGAGAATCATATCTCCCTCCAGTGTTTGTCTTTTTACCTCTGATGTGTTTACATGTTTCCCTACATGACAAATCTCAAATACTCATCTTTTTTTTCCATTTACCATTGCAGTTGCATGCAGTATTTTTACATACATAACAAAAAAGTAGCTACATGAAATGTTAAGTTATGTATGAATTGATTGTTGACAGCTTTAAAAATGGCTTTCTCAGTATTTATGATTTCTAGTTTTCTTGTGGAATAACCTTGACCTTACCAGGCAATAGAATGCAAAGTACTGAAATAAGAGTTTGGGAAGATTTGTTGTATTATGTAGGTGTGTAATAATTGTTTTAATTTTTGGCTCTTACTAAAGTCTCTCTTTTGTGTTTTCAGCTTACAAATTTGGAGAGGAAGTGGCAGCACCATGAGCAAAATAACTTTATGATGAAGGAATGTATCCTTTTATTTAAGAAATACAGTAAAATTCTCGCACTGTAGTAATTAAGGAAGAAGTCTATTTCCTCCACCAGAATAAGACAGGACAGAATGCAGAGCTGGAGACAGGGGAGGAGGGGAAAAAGCAATGCTTTGCAAATACAGACTTAACCTAGTAGGTATTATTTATGATGAAAGTTGCTTCTTTAGTCTGAAACAATTTTAAGGGGTCTTAAAGCATAGGATTTGTCTTTGCAGTCCAGAGTTTTTACTGTTGAGTCAGTTTTGCCATTAGGTTTCATATCTATTCAAAGATTATCCTTATGTCTGTCTGTTCTTACCTCAAATTATCTAGCAAGAGTAGTGTTGTTCGAAAATTTATATAGCATGGTGACTTTGCCTGCTATTTTGCAGTTGCAAAACACAATAAATATCAACCATGAAAAAGTAAACAATGTATTTTATACATTTTCATATATTTCTTGTTAAATAAAAGAGGAATTGCATATTAGAGAGAAAAATTTAGGATAATTCCAGTCATATATGACAAGGAGGGTCTGTAGGTGCAGAATCTACTGGGATGCGGGAACTGTGATGTTGCTTTCTCATTATACGGTGCTAACTGAAGAGGTACTTTCCACTCTCTCCCCCACTAATCATATAAGACCTTCCAAATTACCAGCAAAATCTTATTTGCTGCAAATAACTTTCTATAAATAACTTTTTAAATTAACAAAAGCAGTGAAGTTTTTAGGTCGCTGATTCTTCTTATCTTGTACTATTTACCATAATTATTGTAGAGATCTGAGTAGGGCTTAGTTGTACATTTATTTTATATTCCAGGACTATGAATTTACTGCAGTAACTTCCCCACTTTAAGTGAAGTAACCTATTTTTTTTTTGTTTGAAAAAGAATCAACAATACATGTTTAGATTATTCTTTGTATATGCCTTTTCAGGCTTCCACCAGAAGACTCACCATGCTGTGACATGATGTATATTTGACCTCTGGGCATCCTACTGTTCTTCCTTTTTTACTGATGTGAAACCTTCTGGTAAGCTCCAGCTTACCTCCACATGACTGAGGTCACTCCTTGATAGATCTTAGGACTCGCTAGGAAGTTCAAGAAGAGCCTGCTGACACTAATGAAATAGATTTAGACCATCTGCACTAAGAAGGCAGCTTTACAGGAATATTTTATTAAGTCAAGAATGTTACTCCTTCTAATGGGGAGAAAAAGACCCTCTAAAAAAACACAAGAGGAAAAAGTGATGATCACAGTACTAAAAAGGGCTCCTAGTCTGCTGTGATGTATCGCCTATCCAAGTGTAGATGCTTACACAGAGTTTTATGTCTGCTTGGGCTGGTGAAAAGAAATGGTTCCGTTTTCTTGGGCTGGGATTTTTGTAACCTGAGTTCTTGGGTGCACAGACGTACGGTTTTAAATAGCTGGAGTGCTTTGAAATGGTTTTGTTTGCTGTGTGACAGTGGGCAGATTCTTTCTGAGGGACCTGAAGAGGCAATACACATAAAAACAAAAGTTACTCAGTATGTAATCTCTTTTTGCCATGCTTGGCATGATTTGACAGCTAGTAGATTAGTGCAAATCTTTTAGATCAAATTAGAGTTTTTCCATTATTTGCAACCCTTGACAGTTTTTGCAGAAGGATACTTATTGTAATATGGTTCCCTTGTCATCTCTAATTACGCTAATAGTTATATTGTCAGTTTGTTTCCTTAATTCTTTTAATCAGTCATAGCAACAAAAAGTCAGGAAAGTGACTACCAGCCAGTAATGAAGAGCGTGAGAAAGCTTATCACAGAATACAACAAAGCTCTCATAGAGTCTTTACAGAACACCAAGAACTGAGCGCAGGCGCTTCCTTCTTGTTCAGTGGACCAACAGACGTGCACAAGTAGCGTGGAAAGCTGAGCTACCGAGCTTATTCGCTCACCAGTAATGATATAGGTGCTCTTAAAAGTGTATTTCCAGGTTTATAGAAACTACAGGTTTTAATAATATTCCTTATTTTAGAAATGTTAGATGTTAATAAATATTTAGGAATATTTAGAAATGAATAGAATATATATTGCATACTAGGTGTAAAACCATAAGAAAATTTTACTTAGGCCCATTGCTGGATTTGTACTCAGGGGTGCAGTTTCAGTCTGCTTTACACAATGACCTTATGTAATTGTCTTGTAGTCCTATTCCTACAAAACAGAATGGAAGTCTTCCCAGGAAAAGGACTGTCTGGACTTTTATACACATTGATCTTGAATGAAAGTGTATAATAAGATAAATGTTTTTTCTGCTAGCACGTATAAGCATACCTTCTCTAATTTAAATAGCAATTTATAACAATGAAGGACAATATCTAAAGACAACAAGCACCTCTTAAATTAGAACTCTTTCATATTATAAACTCTCACTGCAAAAATAAATGTATTTTAAGGATGTATCAATGAATTTTCAATTTCTAAGGGAGAACTGAATAATTTCTGGACCATTGTCGTATTTTATGTTTTTAATGTGATTGCAAGGACAGAACTGCAATAAAAATGTAGTGAAACACATAGGTAGTACTGACTTTGTGCACAGCATTTTAGTTTTGTAGTGTTCACCAATAAAAAGTAAAAAGTAAAATCATTTATATTTTCTGCAATTTTTTTTTCCCCTTAGGTTTCAAGGTGCAGTGTCATATGTGACCTGTACTTTGAGAAAAATGCACAGAATAGAACATTCAATGTAGAACAAAAACAGGACTGATACAGAAGTATCAGTGTGCTTTATCATAAAGAAATATCAAAAACATTGAAATAAAGCAAAACTTTCCTGTATATTTATCTCCTTCACATTCTACCAGTAATGTAATTATAAACTCCCTGCTGATATTTCTTTAACCTTATATATTGCAAGCTAGTCCTGATCAGTGAGAAAAAAGTATAGCTGGGAATCCTAGCCAGACAGTAATCTAGTCTTTTATATGTGTTTAAAAAACAAAAAACAAAAAAACAAAAAAAACATGAAACAAGCAGTAGAGACTGTCTCTACTACCTTAGAAAAGTCTTTCCAAAAAAAGCGACCATCCATTTCACTTTATAAAATTTGAGTAGACAGAGAAATTGAAAATATGCATTATTTGTTAAAATATAAAATATGTATTTTTATCTCTCAGTTTTTCTACATTTGTGGTTGTCATTTTGAGTATGTAGGAAAAATACAACAAATCTATTGAAGATTCTTGCAGGGAGCACTGTTTCCAAATTCAGCTCAGTAAATACTGTTGCTCTCTATATTTATGTCCATATAATATTTAGAGATGATGGAACAGGATTTCTATAAGCCTAAGTCTGTTATCTAGGGGAAATTCCCACTAATGTCTCTTCCTTCCTCTCAGAGTTTTAGCTATTCCAGAGAGAGACTGTTATTTGCTGAAATGAAGTTGAAGTCTAATATTCTCACCACTCGGACCATTCATTAACCAGTGAGACTGTCTCCTGAATACAACTTGTGCTCCAATAACATGTTTTAATGAACAATGGAAAGAAACGGCAAGCTCAATAAACAAACTGCTTTAAATTCCCATTCACTCAGGGCAAGGGATGGCTTTGTTCCCTGGCCCTGATTCTGTGAGATAGCGTGGTAAAGATCTGCTGTGTTCTCCAGGAGATGTCTGTAATAAAAACACTCTCTCCAGCGCTCTGTTCTTATTCCTGTTCTATTGATACAGTAGTCTCCAGATTATCTGTTTTTGCCTGAGAACCTCTCCAGTCACTCCTCCTTTTAAAAGTTCATCTGCATCATCCTGGATCGTGGTCACATTATTCTTGGCTGAAAAGAACCTCATGGAATCTAAATGGTGAGCTGCAAAGCTGGTATTTAATCTCCTTCCAGGAGACTGGTGTACTACTAACATACAACTCTCAGTTGTGAGCTGAGTAATTTGTATCCATATCTAGCTCCTGAAGTCTGAAGTCAAATACCCTTTCTTTAACCCTCTCTATAATTTTTCTTGCCAAGTTTAAGTATTGAACACGTCCATGGAATAAACATTTTTCTGCTGAAGGTCCTGTGTGTATGTCGAGACATCAATTCAACAGCACAAGTCTTTGTACTGAGGCTTTTTTTTTTTTTTTTTCCGTTTTATGCAGTGCCTTCAAACTGAGAGGGAACGAATTAAGTGGCAGCATATACACTGAGCAGAAAGATGTCACACTGACTTGTGAGGATACCAGGTTTGATGATGTCTGCCACTGCAAATCAGCCAGAACACTAGGTACCACTGTCTAATACTAGCTGTCATCATAACTCCAGCCTGCATCCCGCTTCATTGGCACACTGCATGGAAATAAGCATTTCAGTTTCAGAATCTTTAGCCAGAAGGTCCGTTATTTCTATGCTGTGTTTGTGCTCTGTGTGAGGATGAGTATAGGAGTGATTGCTGTTCCCAGCTCATGATCCGACTACACTGCGCTGATCTTTTCATACCCCAAAATATCACAATATCTCCAGGCAAACTGTGTATCTGCTGCAGGAGTAATCACTTCGTTGGTTTTATTGCTTCATCATATCTTCACTGCTGCCCATTATGATTAAAAATGTAATATTTCTTTCAAAATTGGTTGATTTCTTTGCTTGTGTTAGTGAGCCTGAGAGAAAGTGGCATGCAGTCCTTTTGTGAGCAATTTCTGACAAGCAGAAGATTCAGACTCCGTTATATTTATTTCTGCTTGACAAGGTTAGTTACTCCTTTCTGCCTGACATTATTTACTTATTAGTTACTTAAGTAACATTAGTTACTTACTTAACATTAGTTACTTCTTATTGGTTACTTCCAAATGTTTCAAAATCAGAGGGATACGTTTCTAAAGTGAAGTAGTCGCACAGTCTTTCAGCATACTCCCATTTTTCTGCTGCGAATGTAAAACAAAAGAAATAATGCAGACCTCATGATGAAATAACAGAGATAAGAATAATAGAGATAAGAATAACTTATATCCTGAGGATAAGGCTATTAAGATGCTCACCTTCTAACCATCCCACTAAATATCTGCTTTGAGTGAACTCCCTGGAAACCTATTTGCCTCAGACTGATCTGAGGCACCATCTGGTTGCAATCGTCGGGGAGGTGGAGGAGTTAAAGGATTCAGAATTGACTTGAATTGGAGTTGACTTGAATACTTTCACAACAACGATGAACACCAGACGGTAGGTGACAACTCCAGCCAGGGCAATGTTGCCAGGTTAATCACTGGGAATGGGAGCTGAATTATTCCCAAACTAGTATTTTTTTGTTTTCCTTCTTCAGTAAAAAAGAAGGAAGCCTTTAAGCATTTTGCAACTGCRGAGATGATCTGAATTCAAACCCAGCTTTGATCCATCATTCATCAGAATTGGCAGAAGTCTGGAGCAGAGGAAGAAATGTTGCCCTTACTTATGGTCTAGACTGCAGGTTCTCACTTCAGGAAGGAGGGCTAACTAGATGATATACCAAACATGTAAAATGGAGGAAGCCTCCCACATTTAAAAAAAATGAGACAGAATATAAAATGACCTGCCCATTTTCTCTTGTAAAACTAACAGCCTGAAAGCTATATCCATTAAAAGTGGCTGCACTTGTTTCCCTCATCACAGATATCTTTGGATCAGCCCAATATTTCTGCCATGGTATAAAGAATGAGAAAGATGTAAGATCTCTGTCTCGGGTATGTGAAGTCAATTTGTCCACAGAGACTATTTCAAGTGGGGTGATCAGACTCAGCGCCTCTGAAAATTAGACTTTATATGTAGAAAGAAAAGAAGGGGCACTGTAATGCTTATAATGGAAATTATCAGAAAGTATTATAATTCACACCAACAGCTATGCATGAGTGACAAAATTGAAAATAAAGCCTTCAAACTTTCCAATATCATTCCTGTTCATTTTTTTTTCTTCCAAATTAAATAAAGAGAAGGTATCTCTTGGTTTGGACTTGTTTTCAGATTTGCTGTATTTAAAATAGTTTGAAAATTATTTCCTTTCTTCAGGGTTATTGAGCTCAGTGTATAATATTGGTAGTCATTTATCCATATGCAAATCCACATTTTAACTTCCCATCTCAAGATGAGAAGTGTAGTTCCTTCAGTCTTCCTTATTTCAAGAATAACTAAAATTACATTGTTCAAGGTCTCAAAAAAAAAAAAAAAAAAAAATCAATTCCTCTTTCCATGCAGAGTTAAGACTAAATCAAAAGCTGAGGCTTTTAAGAGAAGGAACTGGTATACTGCAGCTCACCAACAGTAGGTGTGTGACTATCCTATATTAGTACCAGATCTCAGCCAATCTCAGTTGAAGTAAATTTGGAAGCAGAGATAAATAGAAAAATAGATAGCAAATTTATTGCTAAGTTACATTTGCTGTTGAAGGCTGGTGACCAATACTCAATTTTTGAAAGAAAAAAAGCCTTTGTGTGTTTTGGGAGAATTATATGACAAATTAACAAATGAGTAAAAATCTATTCATGTCTTGGCAGGATTCTAATCACTGAAAAGTTAAACAACGCAGTTGTTGAATCAAAGTTACCATTAGAATCATATTAACACTATGAGTTGAAGACAGTGGATCTTGCACACAGGATTTAAAGAATGACGTTTTATAACCTTAATGGTTAAGAACACTAACCTTGATATCTTATTAGCATGACCTATTTCACGGTCCTTGGGAGCAATAATCAGGTCTCCAAATTTTGTATGTATTAAGTGGCTTACACAATTAATCTTTATTTCTCCAAAGTGCTCAGATCTGAGACCTCAGTTTCATTTATAATGGCAGGCTACTCTAGGCAGGCTTAGTATTACTGCCCAGTATTACAGAGGATGACTCAGTGTTAACATTTTACAGACATTTGGATTTTGAGTTGTTAGCATTTAAACATAAACACACAGACTCACTCATCCTTCAGAATGTGCTGTAGCAAAGTAATGCTAAGTAGAAAAGCAGTAACAAAGTATAGAGAGGAAAAATATTGTGAACTCCATAGCTTCCGTATCAGGTTTGGTCACCTGATGTTGGATGATTCCTCTTTCAGCCTGGCAGTCTGCAAAACCTCATTCATCTCCTGACTTTGTATTGACTTCAGAACAGCAGAYGTATTAACATCACTTAGATTTGTGCTCCAAGAATCTGATCCAGTCTTGGCAGAGAAACCAAAGACTGAATTTGGGTTAACTTAGCATGTGTTCAGAATCACCTCTTTTAGTACACCATTTAAAAACCAAAGCAGACATACTCCAAAATAGGAAACAATGGGATCAAAAAGAGATGACATCAAGGATGCAGTTTTGTCCCCTTCATACAAACATACTGGAATAGAACTAGCTTACTTCTCACTCATGAGACTTCATATACTTGTTTGGCATCATCAGTAGCCACCACCATTGCTGACTCTTAGCTTCAAGCCTCATAATTTCATTCTTCCAGTACTGCYTAAAACAGTCTCAGTCCCTTTCATCACCAGCAAAGAACTAGGAAACAAGGATTATTTTGTCAAAAATGTTTCCCTCTGCTGACCATTAGCCATTTTAAAACCTACAAAATTCACATAAAACCTATTTCAGCAAAATATAAGTCACTCTCAAAGTAAGTTTCCAGAATACATACATTAGGCCTTAGTGAAATAGGCCACTGTCCTTCTCAAAGACTTTACTGATACAGAGGTCTCTCTGCACAGAGGTAGAGAKTTACAGAGGTACAGTACAACACAGTACTCCTGTACTGTTTCATCAGTTGAATTTCCCTCTTGAAAGAAATTTGTGCAAGATCTTGTCTTTAATTTTATTGTAGTAAAGTARCAAGGAAAACAAGAAAGCAAAAGCTCCCCTTGACTAAGCCTATTCTATAGACTACTCAGTACTCAGCCATTTTCCACACCATGGTCTCCAGAAAGCTCAAAAACCCACCATTCTGCAAGGAAATGAAGAAAAGTGCTGAGCAAAAAAATGATCATAGCTGTATTTAGCAACCCTGAGTTGCCTTTTGAGTAAGTATATGCAGAAGCGGGAGTAGAAAAAGCATGAAGTAACTGAAAATCCTCAGCAGAGACTCCCAGATCAAGCGAACGAGCTATAAATACAGCCTGTGCTACACTTTTGAGCCCACCTTAACATTTCCCGCAACCACCCATTGCAATATCACGGCTCTTCCACACATGATGTCCTCTACCCTGGCATTTCCTGTCTTTCACAACATATCCACACCCCTCACCACAGAAACGCTTATGTCCTTCCCATTTCTACACTGCCACACTATATGCCACGCAGTGTGACACACACATAGTGTCTGTCCCCAGCCTAGGCGATACCTCATTCCGACTGCTTAGCCAGTCCCAAAGACTGGCCAGGGGTCTGCTACCTCTCACTTCCAGGTGAGCCACAATAAATGGCTTTCAGGGCTGTGGTTAGCCTCCAAAGCACCGTGCAGAATGGGACCTGCCTAAACTCTGTAGTTTATGGGCATCTGCTTCACATTAGCTGATTGTAGTGGGTAATAATTCCTAAGTTTTAGTACTTTAATTCTAATTCCTAGTGCTTTGCTGCCTGCTGCTAAAACATGTATTAATATCATGTCAAGGCCAAAGCAATGACTTGTTTCCAAAAAAGCATAATATACCCTGACACTGCAAGAAGATATGTGCTTTCTGCTAATATATCTATCTGATTAAAGAAATGCAGAGACGCATTGTTTCTTTTTCCTCCTCACATATTTCCATGTGCTACAGCATGCATGAATGGACTGTCCTTGAGACAAGCATGCTGCTTATCTAAAGAGGAAAGCCTGGTGTCAGGAGTTCAAGGCACTTGACATGTCATATAATTAGCTTTCAATAAATAGAGTTATCGAAAGTCATATTTAATGCGAGGGTTATATTTACATGCTGAAAGGTTATTTATTTCCCTGATGTAGCCAATTTAAAAACCCATATATGCTATTTTGGTGTGTGTTAAATTAGATATGAACACTAATATTTATTAATCAGCAACAATCACCTATAAAACTGATGTTCCTGAGAGGGGAACACTTCAGGAACCAGATGGGATTGGACAACCTTTCTGAATCTCACCAAGAAGTTTTTAAAAAAGACAACGGGTGTAGTCTGTGGGTCCCAAACGCAGGTAGTAACCCACCTAAGGACATGCCCATGTGCCAGACCAGTTATCATCAGCCACTGTTAGCCTCTCATTAAATAAAACCTAAGTAATACAATATCTTACTCTGCTCTTACTGCCATCCTCATTTACAACTTTTTAACATCTTAGGTGAGTGCATCTTTAATTCTGACTCTTCATGTCACATTTCACCCCGTTTTGCAGTTTCAAATTCTGGAATGTTTGTAACCTTTTGCACGGAGTCCCTAACAGTGAGTACTAAACTTTCATTTACCAGGCAGGTGAAGGCCATCTAATTAGACATCAAGTTTCTTCTACTGATAATCTGATTTTGACAGAAGGCCACTTCTTGTACTCTTTAATTGAGGATACAGGCTGAGATATGTGATCCTCTTGTTTGTAGCATCAGCCAACACAAGCTGATGAGTGGATACCAAGAGATGGACTATTATATGGGATACTGCTGTGGTATTATCACTGGCTGGTGGTAGAGGTTGTGCGATTCTGCTGCGCTTTTTTTGTTATTCAGTAGTCAGAGGGATGATCAGAGCCTAATATAAGCTACTTTTAGGAAGACTCACATTCTGATAACATGAAAAGTAAGGATCAAAACATGAAAAGTGAGGCTGACAGATACCTAAATAAGTAAGTGTGTCCTAGATATGGTGAAATCCCTTCAACTCCACAATCCAGCAAAAGTTTAACCCATGATTAGATTACACTTCAATGGGAAAAATAAACTGTGGCACTATTTTTGTTTTCCAAATAGAAATAGATCAAAGCTCAAAATCATACATAAGCAAGTAGTTAAATGTTTGCTGAATCATAGGTGCTATTTTTGTTTATTTAAATTTGAAACAATATAATGAAACATGTAACAGAAATATAACCCTGCTGAGACTCATATCTTAATCACATTCTAACTTGTATAACTACATATTTCTTCTCTTCCAGCTTCAGCAGGACTTTACATTCTTCTTGTACCCATGAAATATTGCATAGTCTTGCTGTGCACTCTTATCCTGGGGACAGCTACTTTTCTGTGGCAGATGAAATGACCAGCAGGCACAATCTGACATTCACAATCTGAATTTCCACCATAGCTGACCTAGCCAATCTGCATACTGCAAAATTAGTATATCAGCATCAGTCCATATGCATTGCTTTGTATTTAGGTGCATTACAAATAAGACACAAGAGGGCTTTCTCTTCAGTGATCCATTTACATCCTGTGGAATCAGATTTAAATGAAATTCTTGGAAGCGCTCTAAACTCAGAATAACTATATGAAGAACTAAAGTCTGGACTAAAGTGGTTAATGCATCCCAGGAAAATTAAAATAATAAGCACTGAAGAGTGCTTAGAGAGGATAAGCAAAGCTCAAAATAGGTTAAATAAGCAACAGAGCAGAGCTACCCTCTATATAGGAATTCGGATAATACTGAGTATCTTATAATACACTAAGTATTCTTGTGGTTTTCTTTTGTAGTTTGTTAGTACTTCTGCGTTTTGAGGCCCTCTTGAGTGATGTGGCATTTTGGTTCCCCTGAAGTCAGAATAACTCTGGTTGTGATTTATTATTGCAACAAGTTTTTAGTCTGTTTCCAATTGTCAAATGGAGAGAAAAATTGTTTCCAGTAAATCGTAAGAACTAATGAGGCAGTTTGTTGGATTGTGGCTGGCTTCGGTCTGTACTGGATTCAACCGGTTGTTTTGTTAGGGTTTTGTTTCGTATGTTTATTATTGGGTGATGGGATTCTTTGGAGCCAGCAGCTTTCACATGGGTTAAATAAGTAATCAGAAAGATGATTGCATCCTGAGCAATTAGCAGATTTGCACTGTGAGCAGGGGATGACATTTTCCGCCCACCATACCTAGATAGAGGGCTTTTTGCTTGCATTCGCTTGCCTACTGGAGGATGCCATCATTGTTCCCATTTTGCTGACTGTGACCAACAGCAATCTTCTGCCTCTCCAGCAGCTCCAGATAACTGTTTTGATGTATTGCTGGATGGACAGGATTTACACTGCCCTGCAGTCCTGCTGATACAAAAATGCCTTTAAGATCCTGCCTTTCCCATCCTAATCTACATAGGAAACAGGAAAAGGAACTTAAACTCCCTGTACTCAGACAGCAATGAGACTGTTCCAGCTTGCTCCCATGCTGCAATTTCTTGCCTGTGACTTGTAAACAAGATTCAGTGTACTATGCAAGAGAAGAGTAACTGGTAAACCTCCTACCCCAGTCAAAGGATACTCCATGAGCAGCTGCAAGAACTGCATGGATGTATTTTGGAGAGCATGGACCCTTTAGCACATCTAGTTCTCTGTGGATTCAGCCTGATGATTTTAGGTAAGCCTTTGCTTTAACTTCTGCAGTCAACACGTCCTGCCTTTCTTGCTTCTCATGTGCAGACAAAATGTGTGATTCCCTGCTCCTTACTCTGTGACTTATCTTTGCGAAGTTAAATACTTGTGTTGGCTTCTATAAGACCACTTATTTTTCTGAAGCTCTCTTACAGTGAGCGAGGGGAGCAAGACTATGACTAAATTATCAGGGAGAATTTATTTACATTTAGGACCTGCTGCTAACTCTTTGCAATTGTAGAAGCTGTTTATTAACAATAGGCACTTTGTAACAAGGTTTCTTTGCTGTCTTATTGGTATTAACTTTTCCATAAAGCTGATTACTTCAAAACCATCAGTCCCCCCCCACCCCGGCACCCCCCGACCCCTCACAATCTTTTCTGAATACAGATTAAATGTTGACTTTTTCTGTGCACTTCCTTCGTGAAATGGCCCGTGCAGTAGGAAACGCTAGCATTTCTAGTGTTGGTACTTCATACCTGATTTTAGACAAGCCCTTTACTGTGGAATCTAGATATAAGTCAGTGGACATAAAGATAGAATAATGCACATTGTATGCAGTCTATTCATAGCACTTCAAATACAACTGAAGAAAGTTTCAGTATTATCAGCAAATGTCATTAGTCTAGCAAGTCAGAAGCTAGTGTCAGTCACAACAGACAGAACTGCAGAAAGGTATATGATTAAGATTTTAATAATGCAGATATAGTTTACAGCATTCAGAGCATTAATGCTAGGGATGTTTTACTGAAGCTATCATAAGCTGAAGCATGTTCTCTTCCCACAGCATTCTCAGTTGCTCAGCCTTTAAGTATCGCTAGTATCACCCATATTGTGATTTTCTAGACTCTTTCTTCAGGGCAACATACAAAGCAAAGTCTGCAAAGGAGAACTACAACTCACACAATAACCTTAGACACTTACACAGTCCTAAACATTTCACTGAGAAATACTTAATTTGTTTCAGTCCACCAAAGACAAAATGTAACATGCCGTAAAACTGCGGATTGTGCTACAATGAAAAACTGAACCTAGCAAGAAAAGAAAGAGGTCTTCATTGTAGTGTAATATTTTCTTTATAATTTCCAGATCTTCAAGATTCACAAAATTAAAAGCTAAGTGCAATTACGAACAAATGAGTCAGATGTTTCTAATTTTTTTGATTACTTTTAGCATCTAGAAAAGGCTAGAGATTAATACAGACAAATAATAAAAATAAAAATAAAATCTTATGAGTGTGTGTTTTTAAGTGTTCTTATCTAGTCATTGCTGTAGCAGGCTGCATATTGTTTACCAGTTCCTCTTTTGTGGCTTAAGCATCTTGGTTGTCTAGCTGCATTCATCCTATCTACAGCCTTTAGATCGTGTCCAGCTTTTCACTTTAGGGAACTATCTGGTGCTCTAAGCATAATGGACAGAGAGGAGAAGAAAGTGCAGATACTCCAACATTTTTTCCATGTGTTCCCTGTCTCTGTACATGATGAGATATCCAGAATTCCTACAGAAATCAAGTAATATTCACTAAGTCACGCGCACGGGAGAAACAAAAGCCAGCTATGCACAGGCAGCTCCGAACAGGGACAGTGCAGCAGCCCAGCCCTGAAGAGCTGCCGGCCACAGCCTTTTCCACAGTGGCCGACCAGTTAGGTGTGTATTGCAGTCACACCCATCTCAACAGATCTGTCCGCTTTCCCGCTTTTGTTTGAGCGTGATATCACGTTTCCTGGGCCAGCAGGGGAAGACAATGCGAGCCGGCTTTCGCCGAGGTTCAACAGGCGGCGTTCAGGAAAGCGGCGCTGACATCGCCTGAGCGGGAGCGGCGTTGAAGTCAACGCAGTCGGCAGACAGTGAACTGGATTAACCTCGTCCCCAGCGACAGCGGGCTTTTGAGGGTGTGTTGCTGGGTAGGCACAAAATCTGCTCCACCCTGTTCCAAAGTAAGACCTTGGGCTGGTCTCCTATTACAACAAATGTCCTTTAGTTTAGTTTATTTTTTTAATAACAGAACTCCATTGTTATCCAGAGATAAAGATTTGACTTTGAAAGGGATAGTGTTCAGTACATAACACAGTCCATACTCACTGTCACACTATATGTACAATCACTGCTTGCCACAGCCCATGTTCAGTTAAAGTGACAAAAAAAAATGAATTTAATGTCAGTGGAAGGCTTGGACAAAACAGAGCATCATCCCTTTTTTCTGTTGGTTCATTCTGCTCCAGTCAACATTTTGTAGAATGAAAATGATCCTGGTATTCATAAAAGCATAGATTCAAACTAAGGTTGCAGCTTGGTACAGCCTCTGTTAAGTCCTGAGAAAAGAAGTCTTCCATATTCACCTATTGCCTTAAAGGCTGGGGCCACAACAAGGGGTGACTGTCAATAACTTGCCTTTTGACTTTTAACAATATCCTCATATGGTCTGGAATTTCGTCTGCAGGCTCTCACAGTGGGCTGACACTCAGAAATGTTCATGTGCGAGCTTTATTTTAGCAAGATAGCCACCATCAGTTAGAGTTCTGTGGAAACCAGCAACAATTGAAACCAGTTTCAAGCACTTTTCRTAGACTTTTTCTGGCAGGAAACATACATTATCACATGTCCCCATTCTCAAAGACAGACAGAATCTTCTGTGTTATAGCTTTGCACTGCACCATTGATGTTAGATCCAGTGGGTTTCTAAAAATACTGAAATTATATTTTTGGTGATTCTGCTGTTGCATCCATATATGGTTACATTAGCCTTTTAAGAAAGTATGACAGTAAAACAGTGCAGTAGAAATCAGTGATAACTATATATAATACCTGTAGATGGCTGAACTTTCTTTCGGATAAGGTGTTATCATGAGAAAAAGTTATAATCATATTATTATTATTATGTGATTCATTTACATATTTATAAAGCTAAAAACTTAAATCAAAATACATTGCCAGATGCACACAAATGCCACTACTATGTTATAGGCTCTTCAAAATTACAAAGAACTGGTACTTTTTAGCTACATGCTGGAAAGTCCTAACAATTATGTTTCAAGACCTGTTTTTTTTTCTCTTGCGGAGCTTGGTGTTCACGTAAAGAAAACCTACTTTCTGGGGTTAACACATGCCTATGACAGTGAATACGAATGCCATTCTTCCCATAATTCCAGGGAGTAGGACTGTGTGATTATCTTTAAATATGCTGTTGCCAGACTGAAATTGCACCTGAACTTCAGACTTGGTCTATCCAAGCTCTGGGTTTTTGAACCTTTGACAGCTAAAACAGCTAACAAAAACTGCGCTTGATCTTATGATAGCTATTTCAGAACTATTTTGATTAAACCTTATACTGGCACTGTACCCTTTGGACACCTACATTTTCATATAATTGCTAATTTGAATTGAAAGAGAAATTAAAAAGGGGGCTACAATTCTTATTCCTGAAGTGTATCATCTGATTTGTGAGATTCAGCAATTGCATCTGCCTGCCACACTTGGACCCAAGGAGCACTGTCCTGGTGTTTTCTTCATAAGCGTTAAGTTTACATGGAACTTAGACTCTTCTTTAGAAACAGCCTTCATCTAATCCAGAAATTACAGGCCTGCCACAGAAATCTCTGGTTGAATGTCTGTGACCTGCAGAATGCTAGTAATTTTGCTTAGTTCATTTGGATGATCATCGCTACAAAGCCAATGGATTTGGGGACAAAAGAGAGCTATTTTGTTTTAATTGCATTTCTGGCTATATGTTTGCAAAGAAAACGGTTCCAGCTGTGATCTGATTAATTGCTTTCTGACTCTACAGCTAGCAGTCAAAAACAACAGCTTCAGCTTCTGCAGGCAGCTCTGCGCACCTACCCTAAGTGGAGCTACAAAAGCGGCCTGATTCCCCCTCATTCCCTTTTTAGCCTTAGATTTTGCTTTTGATTTGCGCCTGGTTCAGCCCTTATGAAAGGTAGAGTAGCTCTGGGGAAGCCTGTATTCCCAAAGGCCACTCCAGCAGCTGGAAATAGTCAGAATGAAAAGGCATTACATCAGATCCAAAGAAATCAAATCTAAAAGGGCAAGATGAAATCACACTACATTCACAAGTGTTGACATATGCTATTGTTTTAGATACATATTATATATATTATATATATATAATTTTATATATATATATGCACGCACACATATATTAAATTGTTTGGCTGCTGCCTCATAATTAAATTGGTTGGATGGATTTATTTTTTGTTGAAATTTATTTCAGGGGAAAAAAATGAAGCTGAAACATTTTGCAGAGATGGTCTGACCACACAAAAGTATCATCTGGAAGTCTTTAGGTGGAGAGGAGGGAGCAGAAAAGTCAGAGAGACTGACTGCAGCTGAGCTTTAGTATATGGACTGACTGCAGCTTAAGTATGTGGGAGATGCAGAGTGGGTCCTTCATATGCCCACATGAAAATTACCTGTGGTGGAAGTCTGCTCTCAGTCAGTCACACAGACTTGAACCTGTTTGGCCCAGACTGGCTCCTAAACACGCACAAACCCTGTTCAGATTTCCAGGAAAGACTAAGAAGTCTTAAGGGGTGTGTAGTGGGAGGGAGGAAGGTGTAGGCACAGAGCAATATCAAAACATCTGCTGCTTCTGTGAGATATTTACCTTGTTCCACAGTCAGCCTGTCTAATGAAGCGGCTCGGTTAATTTCATCTTTGGAGTCTAACAAACAAATTTGTCTAGTCAATGCAGTTCCATCTGCATTTCTGACAATGCTGACAATTTTCTCTCGTGTTATTTTCTGGCTATTTATCCCAGCCCTGCCACTGGCCTGGGGACTTTTAGCCTCCTTAGTCGCAAAGTGTGTTTGGCACCAGCATCATCTGCTGGGTTCCTTTAGTCAGACCAAAGAGTAAGCAGAAAAGTGAGGGTACATTGCTGTACAGGCACGAACGCAGCAGAGCATGTCAGTGCAGCAGCCAAAGCTCTCAGACACTTCCAGCCACTGCTTACCTTATACACATACGCTCAGATATATTCTATGGAGGCTAATTGTTTTCATAGGTTATTTTGTACACTTTAGTGCATACACACAAACAAGATATACACCAGTAGTTTCACAATGTAAATGACAAGGAGCATCCATATTACAGACGTATTCTAGCTTGCAAGAAGTTTTTGACAGTAGGAGCCATATTTGGCTACCTGCAAATTCAGCTAGATTTAGCTGAACTGCAGCCCTCTTCTACTCAAGCCACATTCTTCATCCTTTCTCAGTATTACCTGGCACACTGGCTGCTTGTTACCCAGCAAGCAATTTCTGCAGATACTTCATTTTCCACTTTACTTGCTTGTGGTCAACCAAGCCCAAGGAGAAGACATGTGAAAGCATTTTTCTTCTTTCTATATTTTGATTACTCCTCACAAACACACATTTAGACAAGCTCACTGGGAAACCCCAAACCAAGTTCCCTTAATATTTCTTTTCTAGCTTTTTCAATTTAAAAGATTGCTCTGAGAGACTGTGAAACAACTGAAATGTAGAGAAAACAATTTTACTCTATTTTCCTAGAAGGTAGTTGTATTTCCTTCACGACAGTTGCTCCTGATGTACTCAAGGGCCCATGAGAAAACATTAGCCCTAGTAGCTTTGACAGACTACTTCATTTTTAAAACTTGTGCTCTGGTCTTTCCACTACTACCAAGCAGCAGAATCATGTTCTGTCACTAATTTTTTTAATCTCTTGATAATTTAACAATGCCCTTCCACCTCATATAATGTGTTGTTTCTAAGGGAAGAGTCTTCAGTACTCTCAAGTTACAGGCGGTCCCACAGCTGCTCAGGAGCATAATATGAGATCCATGTTTTGTACCGCAATGCAATATCTCCCTGATTCAGGAGAGTGAGTAAATGGCAAATGCAGAGAGGGATGAGACCTGCAGTTTGTTTTAGACTGCAAGCTCTAAAAGCAGTAAGATCCTTCTCGTAAGAGATTCCTGGAAAACCTGACAATTTTTTGTTCATATATCAGCTATTTATCAACAGTAGTTCTGTTTCTCACTTTCTCCCACCTGCTTCTGCTGCTGTGTGACAGAGAATCTGAATCTCTTTGGGCAATAACAATTTCTTGACAGTATTGTCAGGCAACATGGCAGCATTGTCGTCTGAAGACTGAGCTGTCAGAGGAGAGCTTGACTCACGGTGAGAAATTACCTGAACTATCGCTGTCTTTACGTAACAGAAGTTAGGCACCAAGACACAGGACATCAAGAGACTATTGAGCCCATAAAATGAATACGTGATTTCAAAGCCCTCCCCCAAAAATTAATTCAACAAAAATTAACCAAGTTTCATACTGAGTGAAAAAAAAAAAGGAAAAAAAAAGAAGAAAAAAAAAGAAAAAAAAAGAAAAAAAAAGGAAATAAGGATTGCTAAATTCTGAGGTGGTCAATATTCCACTCTCCCATCAAAAACATCCTGTAACAGCCAAAATACTGGGTCAGTTTTTAACTATCTTTAATACTAATTAAGGAATATTGTATTTTTTTCTTTTCTTCTAACCCCCCCCCCTCTTTTTTTTAAGGGAGAAGAGTTATGGGGATTGGGTCTCTAAATTGTTAAATTTTTTTGTATTTCAGTTGCATTGTTTCAGTGTTGATTACCTTTCAAACTGATTAATTAGTTAATAAATAAATTTCAGAGTAATTTATTCAGTACTTAGCTAAGAATTAATCAAATACTATACTTTCACAACACAATTACTGGAATGATTGCCACTTGTATTCCTAAATAGATTAATTTTATTCTTTTAATTTGATATGTGAATTTATAACAAAAAATATGATCAAGGAGGTAATTTGGTAACCTCTTTGGTAACTTGGTTACTTGGTACTAAACTTCTAAATACCAAAATAAGACACAATGATAAATTCTGAAGCACAGGAGCTTTAGCAAGTTGGTTTTGTTCTAAATCAAAACTTTATTTTTGCAAACAGAGGAAGTGCTTAACATTGTTTATAAGAGACTTGAAAGAGGACGGATGGGTGTCTTTGCAGTTGGGGATATACATTTCCATCAATCTCAAAATAATTATTAAATCTCGCAGTAAGTATCTAAAGGAAGTGTGCAAATGATAGTTTTACTCTTAACAGGCAATATAACAACAAACCTATGCTAAGCACCAATTCTATTATCCCTGCTTGTATAGTATGTATATGATTTATATTCATATTTCCAGGTAGTTACTAGTGGAAATAATTTATGTTCCAAGAAAGAAGCAATAAATATAAAACCCGCCTAATTATTTCAAATTTATATCACCTTTCGTTCCCATTGTTACATGTGATGAAAAAAGAGATGGAGTTTAACGGGTAAAAACTTCTCTCCTACCTCTTCTCTCATCTCCCAAAGCCTTATCACACTGTTTTTGCCTTTCTGACTACTGCCTCAGCTATGAAGAGTGCCTCCTACAAACAGTTCAGTGCTCTGAAGTTGGGTGCAGTCCACGAACAAGCATTGCTCAGCAGAAAGCACTTCTGCTTTTTGAAGCAGAGCAAAGAATTTCCACTTATCCTGCTCTAAAAATGCACATAGAGGCAATGTCCTGTTTCTAGAAGAGATTTTTTCAAATAATAGTATCTGAACATAGATGTGATAGTGTTTTGCATTTGTTTGTTTGTTTGTTTGTTTGTTTTTAAACAGTTGCTGAAAATGTTTCTTAAGACTAGGAATTTTGCCCCTGACTTCTCTGGAGATGGATGTCAGGCCAAGGTGTCTGTAGACTCTCTGGTACCAGGTATCACCTGAACCTGGACAAATCTTTACATTTATGGTAGTTGTCTGAGCAGCGCAGGCTCTGCGTGTTTCTGCTAGATTATGCTCTGCTCCTATTTCCTTCCTCTGAGTGAAATTCTCTTCTGAGGATAAGAGTTAATTGCTGTTGAAGTCTGAAGAAGTCTCGTCTATTTATTTGCTGTTTACTGAACAAAGTATTCGGATAGCTCTTCCTATGAAAACAACATAGATCTCACTCAAAGGAGGGAAGAAGGGCCAGAAGAAACATGAAGATCCATGAAATACAGGGCACGTCTGGAATGCACCAAGCAAGGCAAATTGTAGGCCCCCAGCTAACTCTGTTAGTGCTCTGCTTTGTGACTATGCGCTTCTCTGCAAGGACAAACAAGTGAAAAAGCAAGGTCGGGGAAGGGGTTGGGGGAGGGAAGGTATGACTCACAGGGTTTAAGCAAAGCATGTGGAAAAGAGTTGTGCCTAGATATGTGAATGAATAAGTGTCAGGAATAACAGTTTACTCAAAACAGCAATGAAATTCCTGGTCCTTGGTTCCTGGCTGGGATGTGCTAAATACTCTTTCCATCTTAAAAGTATTAATCTTTCCACCCACTTTTTACTACAGGTCTTTTTTCTCTGTTATGCTCCAGATGCAAGAAAAAGGACTTCCAGCACACAGTCACATCAGGCAATTAGTAACAAAGCTTAAGAAACGTAAGGGAAACAAATATATCATTAGATTTCTAGCCCCATAAACTATTTCTTCATTAATTAAGAAATAGCTAAAACTCAGCACTTTTCATTCTCAGTACACTCTGAAAACATTGCCTAGTTATTAAATTTGTGTTTGGGGTGCAGTTATACTTTCTTTTGATGGAGCTCACTATTTTGACTGATCTCTATGATAGAGGAGTGTTAGCCATGCCACAACACTGAGCAGAGCTTTCCAGGTAACAGGCAACTTTGCAAAGGCCTCACATGAAGTAGAAATTGAATTGCACATTTCCTGGGACCCAGGCAAGGGTTAAGAGTGCAAATCTGAAAATATTTGGGTAGGGACTTCCAGGGATTAAGGAACAAATAATAACATTTTTCTATTCTTGTTATGCACATGTTGTACCTATTAATCTATGGTGTTGAGCTGTCTCAAATTGAGATTGCCTCATTGTTTTACTCCTGAGCTAGCATCCAGTGCCAATTCTGATCTAAGGAAGTGATGTTTTACACTTTAAGACAGACCTTCTTGCTCTGCAAACTGACTTGTGTCTGGGATGTTTTCCAGGGAATTTCTCAGAGATGTTTCTTTAAGCTAATCCTGGCTGAGTTTTGCTGGAGCAACACAGCACAGAGAACATGGTAACTCTGTGCCTGTATGAATGTGGCATTTTGGTAGGGATTGAGAACACGCAGGGACTGCAGATGTCGCATGATATATACACACTCTTGTCCTCTGCCTGGCATGATTTTCCCACATGAATATGTACTAGAGAAGCCAGGAAGGAGCAAAGGCAAGATCATTCTGGTGGCGCTCAGGCCAATACTGCCAGGCACCAGCTAACAAGAGAGCATGCAATCCTGTAGGCGAGAACTGGAAAGAGCACCCTGTATTCACGTTGCTATATGGGTTATGGTGGGTGAAGGCAGAAAATGTTATTTAAACTTTAGATGCTTTAGATGATTCCAGTTTTCCTACTAGAAGGGCACAAAGCACTGGGCAACAATGAGTGTGTGTGTCATAAATATTGGGCAATGAATGATGTTTGCATGGCATCTCCCATTTTCAGTATTAGCCTTCTGCAAGCACTCTCTTCTCAAAATTTATTTGCACACACAGCAAACTGCTTTCCTGCTAAGGTCATTTCTTCAAGAACTGGGGCAGGAGTCAAAGGACGTTCTCAAGAAAACACAGAGGATTGTCGCTTTTACAGAGACAGGCTGTTTCCTGTCTATATTTGTTGTGCTTTTCTCAGAGAGCTAAATCCTGTTGTCTTTAATCAGTTCTTGCAAAGTCCTCATTATCATCAAGGACAGGATTTGCCTAAATTTTGCCAGACGAAGTAGTGCAAATTCCTTTTTAGCAAGCAAGTGGATTAGTCTAAGATGCTTTACCAGAAAGAAATGCCATAGGGAATCCCCTAGCATGCAGCAGAAGTACATTTTACACTTTTCTGCCTTTTTGCTTTTCATAATCTCAGGACAGTAACTTCCAGAGGAGACAAAGAAAGCCTTCTCCTCATTTCAGTGAGCATTAGAGTGACTTTAAAAGGCCAGTCCTGCTAGATTTTGAGTTGAAGGAACTGAGTGCCTTCAAGTATATGTGCTGCTAGAGTGATTTTTTTTTAAAACACACCTTAGTTCAAAACTTTCACCTGGCCTATATTTTCATTTCTTCTTGCAATATATTCCAACTGTGAAACTTCAGCTACCAAATGACCCTTGGGGAATGATTTGGTGCTTATGCATAGATAGTTATTGCCTTTTAGACAGAGAAGGGCCTCCTGGTGTTTCTCCAGAAGGACATAGCATAGGCGGAATCTATGTTGCATCAGTCTCATGCAGATCTTTGTGCTACTCTGCAGCAGCTGATATGAAACAAAACACCTCTGTTTTTAGATAATCAGAAGACCATCCATGCACCAGTGTCTGGATTTTGACTCATCTTGGATAACAACCAGGGTAAATAAGCAATAGGCCTGATTTATAATTTTTTTACACCTTGATTTATGTGATTTATATCACTCCAAAGAAAGAAAAAACTGTGTAGCAAATGCCCTGAATCTGATATGATATTGCTTTGCCATGTGTTGCATAGGTATCCAAGGCAACACAAAAGCTAGGCTTCAGAATTCAGACTTCTGCTACTACTTTTCATTGGCATATTAAAATGATGTTGAGATGTGGGGAGGGAGAGATATTATCTTCACTTTTAAATTTACTTTGGAAATCACAGGAACAGACAGTGCTAGGAACAGTGACAGGGAGCTGCAACCTTGAATAAGCATCTGTCTCCTGAAGGACCCCAGCAATTTGAGGCTACAGTTGTGTACTGGAACAACACTGGTAGTATCTCTGTGCCCTGTGGATGCTGGGCAGAAATGTCAAAATATTTTAATTCTGATCTGCAACACTCTGTCAGAATTAACGCCCTGTCAGAACTCACCACAGATAATCACACCAAGTCACAGAGTTTGATTCTGAGCTTCACCAAAGTTTGCAGCAACCAGGATCTTGCAATTTATGATTTTAAGAACATCTCCACTTGGCATGCAAGAGTATGGCTCACATCCTTGCCAATCTGAACTGGCCATTTTCTTTCAGTGTTGACTACTGTTGAATTACATTTGCCTTCAACTGATGTGTCACACCTGTAGTGAGAGCAAAAATGTTCCTCACATAAGTAATGACTTTAAAACTAGCCCCTATAAAATGAATGCACAAATCTTGCCTAATTTGTATCACGTAATTCTTTAACTTTATTCAGAGGATTCATTTTTTTGTAACATGCAGCAGGATGACTTGACTTCTCTGACCTGTACTTTTATGCAATATTTTCTTCAATAGCTATTGCATCCTTTCCAGAAGTTTTCCCTTCTTTATTATGTAACTTCGAATTATCTGGGTTGGCACATTAAAGGGTGGTAACTGCAGCAGACTGGCTGGGTGTGGTAAGCGTCAGTGTGCTGTCAAGATACTTCGGTCCCCAGAGTGGTTGCTGGCACTGAATGCAGAGAAGGACCTCCTCCCTTGGCCCAGGCATTAAATACACTCATGCAAAGTCTGCAGCAAGCACTAAGACCCTTTGACCTCTCTAGGACTATTCCCATTTCTTCCAACCAAAGAAACATTTGCAAGTTGAATGGCACTAAATATTAAGTTACTATATGTACATACAAAATATATTTGTATCCAAAGCAGGAAAATAAATGTGATACATGAAAGAAATCAACTATTCTTCCTGTTTTGGCTGGAAAGAATGTTTCTGTTTCCCTTCTCCTTACCCTGAACATCAGAAGTAAAGGGAAACGTCTGTTATTTGCAAAGAGTTGATTATAGGAGACCTTCTGCTTCCCTTCTGCTATGTGCATTTGAATCACTAAAATGTATAACAGTCTCTAAAAGAGACTGTTTTAAATAGGCTTATATCTATCATTTTCAGAGAAGTTTCACCTCCATGTATTTCTGGTGATTCTATTTATCAAAAGGAATCTTGTTGATTTATTAAAGCCTAACCTCATAAAATAGTGGCTCTACCACTGCCAATGACTTGTTATCTTCCTTTGGAAATGAATTTCTTTGTGCTGTGGTTCTTGCCCTTGTCTATTAGAGCAGTTAGTTGACTGACTTGTGAATGATCTTGAAACCCAAATTAATCAAAATTCATAAAATAGTTGAAAAAATACTTCAAATGTTCAACATATTTATTACTAATTCCTATAGCTAAAAAACATACCTGCTCTGTAATAATACATATATAAATGTACACTTGGTTTATGATCTCTTTTCAGGAAGCCTGTTAAACCCTTATAAAAGACATAATAAACACCACTATTAAACTGACAACCTTGTGATCGACCAACCCTGTTTATGGCAAAGCACCATGCTGTCAGGAATATATAACAACTGTTGAACTATCCAAGGAGCTATCCACTTCTGCAGACAAAGGTTTTCCTTGGGCTCCTGTATCAGCTCTTAGAAGAAGCTTCATAAGTTCAGGAGGCTTATTTTCTTTCTGAGAATAAGAAAGCTACAAAGAACCAACCCCATCTGTTCATGACAAACAGAATATATCCTAAAGACAGTATAACAGAATAGTTTATCTACAGTCTTTTTATTTTGCTCCAAAGCTGTGTAAGACATCAGCCAGGAAATGCTAAGTATTGGGTGAAAGAGCTTCTCTGGTGATTTGGATAACCACGTACTCAAACTCTGCAGAAAATTTTTTCACTTGCTGGTTTTCTTCCTAGGTAAAGTGGAAGCAGCCCTGGACCTGATACTGATCAATTCATTCCCTCTGGTGGGCAACTCAGAAACATCACTTATCTGTATCACTTCCAAATGGCGTTCCCGCGAGTCTATCACAATAGATCGAGACCAGGAGGATGTGACAAACCAGCACCGAGAGCCCCTGGAAGTTAATGAAGATTCAAGGAGAGCAACAGCCAAAACAGTGGTGTGGAAAAGGGAACAGGCCAGTGAAACTATTGGAGCATACTACTGTGAAGGGAAACTCAAGGATGAGGTGACAAGGATACATACTATGAAGATGCCGCTGGGAGGTACTGTGTGGTGGTCAGACCTAGAGACTGTGTGGTGGTCAGACCTGCCTCCCTGAGGTCTGGCAGTTATTCTTGGCTAGAAGGAGTGGGTGCAAAAGTGTCTCCAAAGTGGGCAAGGCAGTTTGGAGTCAATAAAAATAGACTTGACTCAAGTACATGTTTTTTCTAAAGTGCAGAGACAACTGGTTGATACTAGTAGCTAGTCATTTCCTTATGGAAGTTAGTCAGACATCTGTAGGTATTCTGCCTGTATCTGGCTATCACCAGGAACACAAAGGCAGGTGGTAGATAAGGTAAGCACAGCTGTTCTGGCCTCACTCATACCATGAAATAATACATATGGTAATTCCTCCACCGGATCCAAACATGACGGCTTTTCAAATCTTGACAGGTCTGTGAGGTAGGTAGCTAAACAATGAATCTATGTCTCAAAATAAGTGCCTTCTCAAAGGCTCAGTGAGGCTACAGATCAGCAACACTGGACCTGCACAGTATGTGTCAGTATGAGAAAAAAAAAACAGCACAGCACTTGAAAGAAATCCCCCAAAAGATTCTCTGAATCTAAGAAGGTTATCCATATTGATCCACTACAGATTTCACTACTGATTATTTTATTGATTGTTGGTTGTAAGACTATGCACAGTAGGAAAACAAAGCCAGCAGGGAGACAGTAAGATCAGAAGGTGGTATTTCCATATTAGACCTTATTAGACTTCCAGGCTGAGTTCCAAAGCAAAGAGATCACTGAAAACTCCAGAGGAGTGTAAGAAATTTGGGGTAATTTTCTGCAGTAAGTCAAATTTTCCAAACTTCAACTAATCTTTAGCAGAATTTGCTATAGTACTAATGTTTTACACCATGGCAGCTAGTCCATGAGGACACTTTTTATCAGTCTCCCTATCTGTCTTTTTAAGCTTTTAGTATGAAAAACTTTTATTGTTGGTATCTCCTAAAATCATGCAGAAAGCTTAGAAAAAGAGGCTTTCTTTTGGTCTGAGCCATGGCTAGCGTGCATTTGTTTTCTTTAATATGGGAATGTTACAAGCAAGGTGGACAGGACAAAARGATTTTTCTTTGGCTTGTGGTTTCTCCGACCAAATGTGGTCTTTGGAGGGTCGGTCCAGATACCAAGAGGGCTCTGTGTATGCGTTTCATTCTCAAGATTGACAACTCGATTGTTTCAAGAGAGGCTGCAGTGGGGAGGAGGAAGGACACTCACATAACAGGTCATTGAAAGCTGCAGAGGAGGCAGCTTCAATTTTACTCTGCCTCTGGCAGGGTACCAGTGAGCTGACACATCTCCAGGTCTCATGTAAAGCAATCCCCATGGGTGGAAGACGGTCTTCTGAATCAATCATGGCTTTTTTTGCCATCAGTATGTGTGGCCCTAGGAACAGAGAATTTAAAGTAATCAAACTTCCTATATGGCAAAAGTTGTCCTAAACAGAAACAACACAATATTCATGCCAGCAGTACGTAGATTTCTATGAATCATTTCTGGGTCCTGAATTTGTTTCTCAGCTTTTCTTTGAAAAAGCTTTGGATGATACAATTCGAGCTAGAAACTCATCAGTGAATGTGCATAAACTAATTGTGCTGGATGAGTGAGAAAGAGGCATGACAGAAATTCTCAAAGTTATTAAAGTCCACAGAAAGAGGAAGAAGAGGTCAGTGAAGGACTGTGAGGTTTGGCAAACCAACACAGTTGGAAAACAGGCCTTTTTCACCTTTACTGTTGTAGTCTGAACAATTTTTAAAGGCAGAGTGTGTTTTTCAAAACAAAAAATTGAGCAAGAGTTGAAATGTGCAGTTTCCCATTCAAGACACAAGAGACATAGGAAGGAGCAGCACTTCTGAAATTCTAGCCACAATTTTACGGCCTCAGGTTACTGAAGGTGACTACTACTAAGCTACTGAATTACTCAGAAGCATTAAGCATTTGGGTAGCCTCACTGGCTTTAGTGGGATTTGTCATCTGTCTAATTCTGTATTGATTATCAGATATGCAGATACAAGGAAGATTTTTTTCCATATAACATGGAAAGATAAGTGGTGCATTTTCCTGTTTGATTCTACACATGCACCATTCTGAAAGTAAGGTGCCCATTATCCCACATCTGTTATATTTTAGCATTGTGATTAGGCATATAATATTCATACATGCAATGAGAGAGAACAGACTATGCTTTAAATATATATATTGGGAGTAACGACTATACTGTATAAAGCAAGCATATCTAGAATAGAATACTACATAGCCTGTTCTGCATCTAATCAAATCTAGTTTATTCAATTTTTCTATAAAATAGATGTATATTTTCATATATATATATGTATGAGTTTCCCTTACAGAAACTCTCTACAGCAGGCAAAAGGACAATAATGGAAACACTAATGAAACAGTTTTGGCACTTGGCCTGCAACTCAGTTCATTATGTCTCTATAAGGAATTGTCACACTCAAGATGTGAAAACATGAAATATAAGTTGCAATCTAAAAATACTTTGGAACCAAGCACACCAGGCAGTGTGGGTTCCTTTCCATTGCAACAATACTGTGAAGAAAGTCTTGTGGGTAAGCTAAACAAGATACAAAGAAAACAGAATGGGAAGACAAAAGTTATTATCTCGTCAAAAAGATTTAATAGTACCTCACTAAATCTGGACCAAAAACCACTGCAAGTAAAACTCTTAGGATCATTTGTAATTAACAATTGATTTTTGGGAAAGCTGTTCAATATTCATTTCCTTAAACAGACCATGATTTTTGCCATGAATTTATTATTCATAAATAACTATCAACTCAGGTATTGATGGTAAGCTGGGACTGCTTTCAGTTTTTGTTTGACTGCTTCCAATAAGAGCTTATTTCATTATTTCGTACTAGAACTCTCTATTTGTCTAGGATGCAAGGACAGATATTGGCGCCTAGGTAAAGTGGCAGGTGGTCAGTAGACCCCCAGTGTTTAGCATCATGCAGGAAGAGTCTTGCTGAAACCAACTGGATAGCACTTACAAACAAAAGCATGAAACCACATACCAGAGGCTCAGAATACAAACACTAGAACTGCACAGAGGATGGAAATTYCAGTTTGCAAAGAATTTTGAGTTTTCAGTAGTTGTCTTATTTCCAGTTAGAAATGAAACCTTAAAATGTCAAAATTCTCCAAGAAAGAAAATATTGGTAGAAAGGTGGGTTTGGATTGATTGAAATATCTTGATTTTTTTCTCAAATTTTCCTTATTTAACATTACATCACAAAAAAATTTTGATATTTAACTGAAATGGTATTCAAAATAGAAATATTAAAATGTTCTTCCCTCCCATATTGTAATAATACTATACTTTTTCCCTCAGATTTTACAAAATAGTATTGTAGAAACACTAACACAGTTTCAGCTCCATATGTAGATGTTTCAACTTTCATGTAACATCTACCCACTTGTTTTTATAGCTTCACCAAATACCTAAAATAATGGAAATTTAGTTCATATTTTTTCCCTGCTTTCTGATCCTATTTCTATGAATTTCTTCAAAACCAAATTGCAGCCACAGACCCCCAAATTTGTTTTCTGAAAGCACTGGTATGAACCAAAGTACACATCCTTGCCGGTTTTCTGAAAATGAACCAAAAAATGAGGCATGACTATAGATCAGTTTAAAAAAATATGATTAAATTACACCACAATTCATACCAGTTTGTATATGTGTTCCTTAAACAAAATATACCCTGTAAAATAAATGTGACTTCTGTAAAAATGGAGCCTGAGCAAATGCAGAACCAGCTAGGAGCATGGACTTTTGAAAGATTTGTTCCAGCTGAGGTTCAGGTGGGACTTTCTATCTGAAAGTTCCCACTCATCTTGCTGGGGAGGAAGGTGGCAGCAGTGCTGGGGGGCTCCTGGGATCTGAACAAAAACAAGATGCAGGAGGGGCTCACCCAAGAGGAACTTGTGCAGGAGGAACGCTGAGGCTCAACACCCTCAAAAATGGAAAGGGGAAAGGATCTGGTAGAAATCAATGCTCCGCTTCTCTGGGTGATCTAAAAGAAAAAGTACAAAGATGTAAGAAGGGTGTTCTCTCTCAGATAAAGAGCTGAACAGTTTGGAGAATAAACATTACTTATTTTTGGAAGAGTTTTTTTTTTTTTTTTTTTTTTTTTGCCACACTGCTTATCAGTTATAGTATGGCATAAAAACTCAGAGCTAAAACTGGTCAGAACGCCCTGAAATTTGTTCTCTCTCCCTAAAAAACAAACAAACAAACCCACCCTCACAACTTTCCCTTGCAATTTTCCAGTTAAATGAAAGGAATTGTCCTTAACTTCTTTTAACTTATTTTAAAGTGATGTGTTGCAATTAAAATTACCATTTCATTGACTCCAAAACAATACTGTTTTCTGAGATTTTTCTTCCCCTTCCCCGGTTGTTTTCTGATTCTTTTTTTCACTGGTAGTGATAGGGAAAATGCAAAAATTCTGTGAAAATCCCTCCATCTACTTCTTTCTCTTTTTTAAAAAATAAGAACTATAAATAAATGCATAAAAGTACTTTTCAATTTGAGCAGTAAAATTAATTTGAATTTTCCAGTTGGAAAATTGAAAAATATCTCTGATATAGACAGTTCTTCCCAGAATATTTTTATTTTAATTAAGCCACATTTTTAGACAAGAGTATTTTGGGGTAAAAATAACACTGGCTGTGAATATAGTTTGCTCTTTTCTTCTCAGTGCAGACTAACGCTCTCAGTATTTATAGAAGGTGTGGTGAACTAACACAAGCACAGGCCTACTCTATCTTAACTGCAACCCCCGCTGACCCTACACGACTGTGGTCTCCTGAATCGTCTTGACTGTTCTACATCGTAAAGCTTACGCTTTTTGCCAGTACTTTATCCAGCCTGCTTTTAAAAAGGTCTCAAGGGATGAAGGAATTTGGGAGGGTATTTCACAGCCAATTGGAGCTCCCAGTTAGGAAATGTTTCCAACTACTCAGCCAAATTTCTCCTAATTTTATGCCCCAAGTTCTAATTGCACTCTGTTGTTCCAGGGCATAGGTGACTCCTCCATTCCTGCCAAAACATAAGGTTGAAGTTGCTGGTGCTAAAAGGGTCAATGCATGCTATAAGGAAATTTAAACATCAGAAGCTATGAAGGAGGGTGTGCTGTAATCTCTCAGCTTTTGGGACAGGGATCACACAGAGATAAGAACTGTTGTTATTGATTCCATACTTCTCTTTCCTGTTTTGATTTCAGCTTCATTCCACCCAGTAGCCTTAACTGTTACAGCAAATAAGGGAGAGCATGTGAATATTTCCTTCATCAGAATGGCAGCAAAAGAGGAAGATGCAGTGATCTACAAAAACGGTAATTAATCTCTCCTGTCTTGTCTCTTCTCCTTTACCAGCTGTCATTCTCTTAGCCAACTGGCCGCATAACTGCATTAAAATCATTGCTGATGATGCCCATACTGTGAAAATGGAGGCGGCATAATTTCTTGTGCATTTAATGCTCCTTAGTGGAACCATTTGTCATACCCAAGTGTTGAAATGATCTATTTATTGGTTCTTCCTCCAGAATGCCAAATCCTCTTTTTGTGCCTTGATTTTGTTTCTCATTCTTCCTTTTCATTTCCTTCTCTATCCTCTCATATCTTTTGCTAGCACCTCTTTTTGCTGTGCTGCTTGGAAGAAAACTTACTGCATCTTTCTTTGTGTTTCTACTGCTTTTCAGGTGCATACCTCTTGTGCCTCATATGGCTTTTAGAAGCCATTTAAATTTTATGATGCACTTCAGGGTAAGGAATTAGGCATTAGTAATCTGCTATTAAAAAGGCAAAACTGTCAAGAAAATTTAAACCTTATTTCATTCAACTATAAAAATTAGACTTAGGCTGCAAAAATTCAAGACATCAACTTTTCTATTTAACATAACACCTAAATCCCATGCAAATTACGGTCAATTGTCTGTTGCTACTGCTCAACACTTGGAAATAAGTACAGCTTACTATCTATCTCCTATAGAAATGTAGCAAAATATTGGTTAGTTAAATTCACAGTGCATTCATATTTAATCAGGATGTTAAACTTCAACACATTACAGCTGTGGGAAGTATGTGCAACATACCAGTTCACCTTTGTGTCCTAATAGCCTGGCTTAGAGTGAGCTACCAGGAAATAGGCTGGGACTGAACAGAGCAGGATGAGGTAAATAGGTGTCAGCACACTGCAAAAGAATGTAAGCTGTGGGCCAGTCCTAGCCCCAGTTTCTGAATAACTGGAGCACTTCTCTACAGGCTGGAGGAGAAAAATAACCACAAGGTGTCTTTTAAAAAGGTAATACGCAAAGCAGAGTTTCTTAAGGATCTGTATCTTCACTCTACAGAGATTCTGCTAGGACAGTGCACAGTGGAGAAGGTTTGCCGTTACTTGTCCTTTCAGGGCCCCAGAGGAAATTTTGTGACCTCCTGTCAGTATTTTCCCATACAAGAACCAGCTGATGCATTGGAGCAGTAGTGTTCACATCCTGGTCCTGCTTTAATTGGGCTTCCAGCTGGCAAAGAGCCCCAAACTAACCATGATTCTGGACAGCAGGTCAAATCCTCCACCTGAGACTACAGCTGAAATATCTTCTCTGAGAATTCCTGATACAGTACCTGGCAGGGATAAGAAAAAAAATATATCCTGAAATATTTAACTGCTGCTCTCTTTTACTTCAGCGTCTTATTCTTAAAATGTCAGTTCCTCCTTGCAGACCCTCAAAAAGTCTGTCTAGTAAACAAAACTGTTCTGCTAAACACGGTTGCTTTAAGCCACAGGCAAAACATGCTATCTTAGACAATGCGCCACAAAAACTGAACCTGAACCTCATTAGCAGACTTTGAGTGTAAGGTGATAGGCTTTCTAATACTTTGCTGCCAACTTTGCTGATTGTAACTCAAAGATTGGGCAAAAGCCCCACAATTCCAAACAAATCCTTTCTCATTCTTGGCTCTTTTCCTTTGGTTCCATTTTCTTGAAGAACTTTTATGTTACCCAAGACCTGTTTGCTGTTTTTACTGTGATCCTCAAGAAAGTTTTGAGTTTCTAGGCTGCCTGAAATACAGCCATTTGACTACCAGATGGTATGATCGCAGATAGTATAGATCCTGCCTGACGCTAGTTTCCTTAATTCCTATATGGTTTCAGCAAAGTGAAAAAAGTGACTCCTTACCTTGTTTCATTATTGTTGTAACTGTAAGGATATGTGGAAGGTAAGGGTACCTGGTTTGTGAACATATCATCTGGTTAATAGCCACTCAGCATTAAAGACTAAGACAGGATTCATGAGAAGGAATATAAACACTCAGACACATAAATGCTAAGGAGGAGAACGTAACAGAGATACCGCCAAAGGTGAGAGTTCTCTAATCTCTGATTGAAGGGCCATTGAGGGTACTATTCAAAGCCCTGAGGAGTTTCAGCCAGAGCTTTGTGACTGATAAAAAGGGCGAAACAGGATTATCATGTGGTTCCTGGGGAAAGAGCAAACCTATTATGCAATAATTGAAGGGGGGGGGCAGCTGTGAGAATATGTGAAATTATGGGATATTTAGAGATAGAGACAAGGGGGAAAAAGAGAGGGACCAAACTGAACCAGGGAGGAGCAGGCATGGGAAAATGAAGAGGAAGGGGGATTGAAGGTGCCACTTGTATATGTACAAGCTGCAGTTTGGTACACTTGTCTGGTCAAGACCTGCCCTGCAGGTTGTCCTATCTTGTTAAACTCCATTCCTAAATATTTTCCTTGGTGAGTATATTATCTCTCCTGTGTGCATGTGCATGATTCACTAGTGACCTTCATGCCAGACTAGCAGGAAGGTAGGACAACAGGTCTGAATCCCAGCAACTGGAGATACATGCTAGTGGTCAAGGGAGCCCCACCAGTGAAATTCAAGCCAGGCTAGCCAGCGAGTAGGGTGAGAGGTCCGAAAGCCGGCTATTGGAGAGACCACAGGTCCAGGCCAGCTACTGGAGAAACCCATTATCGGAGGTGTGAGTGTGTGAGATCTGCTAGCAGGCCTAGAGCCTGACTAGCTGGCAAGCGAGAACAGAATTAGGCAACCTGTGCTGCTCATGTGTATGTGAGTACTCTGTGTGTTTGTAACGCCTGAAAAGGAACAGTTCTCTTGTATGTGTTGCTCTGTTGGTGGCTGACTTTGCCTGTACAGTGAGTGTGTGTATGTACGCGCACATGTGTGTTTTGGTGATACCTGCTCAGCCTCACCGCTGGACCTGGCACCAGCCTTGCCCTAGCAGGCTGAGATGGGAAGACTCCCCTGGGTCCTGAAGTCCACTGGATTCAGTTTATCTTTGACAGCAAACAATGCTCAAATCTTGTTACTCAGTGATCTGGTGGGGTGGAGGACGACTGAATACTATTGCCTTACTTAGCAAGTACATATGACTGACTTCAGCAAAGCTAGAATAACACTGATAAGCTCCCTCGGTGAAAAAGTTTTAGAGACAGAAACATGTTAACGCTGGGAAGAAAAAATAAAGTCATACTGTGCTCTTCCTGCTTTGGTCTGCTTAGTAAATCCCTGTGCTACTGAGATTAAACAGGATATGGTTAGCATTTGTCATTTGATTCCATCCAGCCACACTAGAGTTCTTATAGAGTCAACCCTCACTTCCAGAAAGGCCAAGAAACAAAATTAATGCTTTTTGTCACTAGACTCTTAACAACACTCTTGCAAAGCAATGCTTAAATCAAAGTTATTTGCCCCTTTCATACACACAATCTCCTCAAGATCTAGCTTTGCTTTTACTTGCACCTCTCCAAACATCAAAAGCTCTAGTACGGCTAAGGAGCTGCCAGCAAATTCATAATCAATAAACATATTTTGCTACTCAGTTCATCCCCGCTGCCTTTCCTCAGTAACTGATTCACCTCCTCTGACCATAAGGGGTGAATGACCTGTCTGTTGTGCCCGTGTGATCTTTCCCCAGGTTCCTTCATTCACTCTGTGCCCAGGCATGAAGTGCCAGGTGAGCTGGAAGTGTCCTGTTCTCATGTTCAGCCACAGGATGCAGGGGTTTACTCTGCCAGATATATAGGAGGAAACCTCTTTACTTCTGCTTACACAAGGCTTATTGTAAGACGTAAGTTTCATTAATGCATGCTGATGGTTAATTATTTGAAGTTGTAACAAATCTAAGATGAAACGTCTACTGTTCTCAAATAAGGGCCAAATTCTTTCTTGGCATAAGCTGCCATCATATTATGTCAGAAGAAATTTTTGTGTGAGGGTCGTTGGTACAAGTTGATACTGATTTAAGCAGCTGGGAGGAAAAAAAATAACATCACATTTAGTAAAATCATCTTAGCTAGGACCAGGAGAAATAGCTATTTTCCCGGCATCTCAACTTTTCAAACATCAAATAAGTATGAACAAAGAAGGGATAGAAGCTTCCATAAATATCAGATGTGGATCTAAGCATAAAATAGGATTTTTTAATGTCTCCTTTCTCTATAATGGGCTGAATCCAAACCACACTTATCCTTAGACGATCATCTTCAGCTTGCATTGCTTTTCATTTCACAAAGCATCACAGTTCATGCTCTTATGCCTATTTTCATCAGACGTAAGCAAAATTGTATTCTCTTAACTTGAATAGATTTGTGAAACAAATAATATGAAAATAAATATCTCTTAAACTCTTATATTATGCAAATGTTTTTGACAGTAAAACATATTTTATTTGCTAACATCCACAGGATGTTTCCAGGAGTTGCAAATGAACCAGCGTAAGCCCAAAGTTTGGATTTTGAAGCTATTGGCATATTACTAGATAAAATGGTCTGAGTTCTGTTCTCTGCCCTAAGGCCAAGCTGTACAGCAGACGACATATCCATAAACTCTCCTCACCACACTCTGGAGCACAAAGGCCTTGTCCATCTCACCTACTGGGAACACTTCTCAGGCATAGTTTGGGAGAGTGCTACAGAGCATGCTAACAATAAACAGAATGGATGATTGCATGCTACTGCTCAAACACATGTCCTGGCTTTCTTTGATTTACTATTACAGATGTAGCCTGAGGTTTTTAGCACGGCTTTTTTCCTGAGTATCCACATTTAAGAGTTTCATTTGGGAGAAGGAGGAAAAGGAGCTCTAAATGCCATGTTGACTCATGGAATACACACCGAAATCTGAAAATGCTGTTCTAAGTCTGGATTACTCCAGTTTAAGTGATGCTGCCTCAGGACTTTCCAGTTTTTCACCTTCCCAGTCCTGGCTTTACATTAGAGGTATTAATGAGGATCACTTTTTATGATGTAAGAAAGACTGTTAGAAATCAAATACTGAAAATTACTGAGTCCTCTCAGCTCCCACTGACTTCAAAAGCAGATGAGAGAATTTTGCATTCTGCAGGGATAGATCAAGCATTTGCATGATGGGATAATATGTTCCTGTAATGAAGTTTAGAGCCTGAGCTTAGCTTCTATTAAAACAGTGTCAAAACTTGTACTGACAGGATTAATGCTAATAGTATAATTTTAAATTATAAAATGAGAAAGAAAATCATAACAGGCATTAGAACTGACATTTATACTGATTGTTCTGAGTCCCTTCTTCCAGAAACAGGTCACTAGTTGATTGACCCCTGGTATAAAGATCCAGTGAAGATTGGAAAGATACACCAGAGATGAAACTGACCTAGTGTACTTCAAAGAAAAATCTTGTTACAGAAAGTCATGGCTGGCCAGATGCTAGCACAATGCCTACAATGCCAAGCTCAGACCCGCTGGTGTAGTATTAGCACAGTCAGTTCTAGGTGAATGAGAGTGCAGTGCCCTGGAACACCTACAGGTGTTGGATCCGTGTTACAAGAACAAAAATACTAAACTTAACATCTTTGCCAACTTCCAAACTAATTTTTCCAAATTAAAAAAAAAATCTACTTCGAGTTTCAAAAAGGGAAGACTATTTCAGTTCCTTCCTTGAAGATGATGTATAAAGACTATTGAAGTTAGGTAATGTTACTGTGTACTATGAAACTGTTCTACTCCAGAAATGGGAGCACTTCCACAATGAAAAAAGTGACTCCTTACACCAGGTCATCTGGACAGGGCTTTGGGGATCCATACGGATCTTATTGTTTTTATTTTATTATTTGCCTTAATCAGAAAGAACTGTACTGGTTGACTAGTTATTGAACAAAACCCCAACAAATATGCCCTTATACTTTTGCATAAAAGGGTGTGAAGCTCAGAAGTGGGGCCCTTCCTGTAACTCCCACTGCCCTGATTGCATGAATAATGGTATATGTCATGAAGATACTGGAGAATGCATCTGTCCCCCTGGTTTTATGGGAAAAACATGTGAGAAAGGTAAGCAAACATTTTTTTACAAATTTCTTATTAATTTGTACACAGTAATGAAGGTTGGTAGAATACTGGGGGAAGTATCATATATGCTTGCCCTGTTTTATTCTTTGTAGATATGTATTTAGAGCCTTTGTTGGAGACAGGATAACGCTGGGTGAGATGAACCCTTGATCTGAACTAGTGTAGCTGTTCTTATGGCTCTGAATTAATTTCTCTCTCTCCTCTCCCAAAAGATATTATGTTGCCAGAGTGGATAAATGTTTCCAGTTCCCCCAAAATCAGTTTGCTTGAAGATACTGACTGATTCTTGAAAGCATGATAGGATACATCAGCACTGGGAAATGCAGTGTGTCTCTGTGTCAGAGATCCCCAGGCTACCTCTGAACAAGCTGGCACCTCCTTACAGGGTGATGTGTGTCCACAAGGGGACATTAATCATATATTTCTGTTAGTGCATATTTATGTCTGTGACAATTAGTTTTGATTCTGAAATAACTGGAACAGACACTACACTGCACTGATCTCTCCAAGCAGATTCTGAGTCTCGATGCTAAATACGTATCTTAATGCTTTGACTGAAGTGAAGTACTGCAAATACTAGAGCTAAGCTATAGGAATAGCTGACGTTTGAACCACACTAATGTAGTACTGATCATACCAGAAAAGCAAAACCTTGAGCTGAGCAGTTTCACATGTGCTGACCTCTAAGAAGGCAAGTTGGTTTTCATGGCACTGTTCATTCACTCTATATTAAAATAGGTATAGAAAGAGGGCTTACTGCTGAAGCTCTGTCTCAAAATATCCAAAGCAATAGGTGCTTTGCTGATGGATCCTCCTATGAGAGAAAGCTATGTTTGTTTCTGCTGCCTGACTTACCCTTAGTGCAGCAGTGGCTTAACATTTTATGGATGTTAATAGACCTAATACTTGTATGTTAAAAATGCTATTTTTCATTTTTCTTCGTCTTTAGTATTGTCTACAGCTGAATCACTGGAAGCAATAGCTCTTTTCCAGACTTAATGCTGTTGGGACATTCTTCCTCTCTCTCCCTTCAACAGCTTGTGGAGCCAATACATTTGGCAGAACATGTGAAGAGAGCTGTAAAGAAAACTCTGGCTGCAGAAATTATATGTTCTGTCTACCAGATCCATATGGTTGTTCTTGTGCTGCAGGATGGATGGGACTGGAATGTGACAAAGGTATAGTCAAGAATATGGGGAAGGCTGAAGAGACCATAATGTGTTGGACTTAGAAAATACAGAAGGGAAGTAACAGGGGAGGGTCAGAGACAGGATTTCTCCCATTCTGTAAAAAAGGGATAATATTTACTTATCACACAGGAGCATTTCAGATGCTTATAGGAGGGATACAGTAAAGTTGCAAATTATTCAATTTATTCTGCAAAATGCATTGATGTTCTGCTGAGATATTAAATTTTTTTTAACAGCTACAGTCCTGATGTATTTCTACAAGTCATACTGAGTGATTTAGTGCCTATCATAGGTCCACTGCTGCACAATACTGAGCATAATCAGACTCATTCATTCTAATCAGATGGCAATCACTTTGGCACATGAATTAAATCCTTGTTTATGAGGATGTACCATCTTGCTCAATGGTGCTATAACTCAGATGAAGCCTTTGGACACTACCCCAGTGTGAATGAAACAACAAGTTTTGGGATTGAAGATGCTTCCACAGTGGCATCTATCCTAAAAAAGACAGGCACGGATACAAATATGTTCCATTTTTTTGATGCTAGTAGGTTCTCAGGATTTCCTGTAGATGATTTAGTGTTAATATGTGTAGTGTCAGCACAGCTGGGGGAAGTAAGCCCTGTTAGAGATTTGACACATGAGATGATAGACTGAAAACTAATGGAGGACATTTTTTAGTATCTTTATACTAACTGGGAATATACATACTTGCAGAGTGCAAAGCTGGCTTTTATGGGTCTGATTGCAAACTCAAATGTAATTGTCACAATCGAGGGACGTGCGACAGATTTAAGGGCTGCATCTGCTCCCTCGGCTGGCATGGTCTGCAATGTGAAAAAGAAGGTAAAGCAAGGTAACACGGTAGTAAATGGCTTTTCCCAGTGTGACTGAAACTGCTCTTCGTGCTGCTATAACATTTCCACTCCAGGCTGGTATCTGTGAACTGCCCATTACATTCCCAGGGCCCAGACACATCAAGATACCCTCATTGCAATGCAGTGTTTTTAAACCTTTGCACCATAAGGTGAATTTAGTAGGCTAGTATGCAACAGCTGCATCTGACATTGCTTTTGTTAGAGGTAGATTTGCAAACCCTAGGCTTTTACACTGACCTTAGCATCAATTACTGACACAAGTTGCACATCATGGTGGCAGTGATAACTTTTACATAGGCTCATGGTGCCTTACCATTGCCTACCTCTTGTTCAGCTGCATACACTCCTGGCATCTGTCTCATGGTGGTCTAAAACTGATGTCTGAAACAGCAGGTCAACGCCAGAGTTTAAAGCAGCTCTGTCTCTCTGAGACATAAGTTAGGCTTGCGGAGCTGAATGGGAGGCAATGCAATCAAGCGGTTGTTATCTCATATCATCCTTGGAATTCAGGCAAGGCTGAGTATTTTATAAAATACACTCATCATCTGTTATTTCTGCTTGATAAAGAAACTGACAAACCTACTGTTAATTTGTAAAAGCTTTAAGCACAAAAACAAGTAGAGAAATAAGACCATAATCCAACCAGACAATTCTATACTGTTGTGATTTCGCTGTGCTCTTATAAACCGAGGTAATGAAAAGCAGATCAATATTGCACATTCAGTACAAAATATGTGCATGATTTTACCGTAGCTAGACTGTATGTGCTTAGAATGACAGAAAGAACAAAAAAGAGGGGAGGGGAAGGGAAGGGAAAGCACACAGACCTTATGTTTCTTCTCACACCAGTTTTACACTGATGTAACGGTGCTGACTTTGGCAAACTTCATGCTTGTGTATGCCTATGTAAGTGAAGGGAGAGCCAAACACCTAAGGCGTCTATGCTGTCCAGAGTCCGTGTTCATTTTATGCCTACCTCTGTTTTGGTGCTGCCTTTGTCAAGTTCTGTCTGAAGGATGATACTATAATTACTATATACCTTCTGTAGGTTCAGCAGATCTTTCACCTCAGATAGAAAACTTACTAGATCCTGTGGAACTCAATTCTGGCGTAGAGTTCAAGCCTTTTTGTATAGCTACAGGCATGCCACTTCCTAAATCTGAAGAATTTAAACTGTTGAAACAAGATGGAACTGTCCTTAAGGTAGGTTCCTGATCAATTACTTCTTATTATTTCTGATATTTACTGACTCTGTTTGTAGTTAGTGTACACTATGCCTTTCAAGAAGAAAATGTGAAATTTCAGTATTCTGAGATGATCATATTGCTCATTATTTGCTGTTCTTTGTTTGTTGTATTCCTGCTAAAGAAGCTTAAAACATAGCAGGAAACCACATGACTTGAAGGGCCACCCACAAACCAAGCAAAATAATAATCAGTGGTTCATGAGCAACACATATGCTAAGTACTGTTCAGCCAGTAAGTCAGAGTATTGCAATATTCTCAAAAGTGAGAAGAGAAAGAAGTCTTGATTTTTGGATTTAATGGCAAAATGTCCATTGAAATATCTAGTGCTAGCTTCATTGTACAATATAGTGAACTAGTTAAAATGTAAGCTTTGCTATTAAATAGAGTGGAAACTAACTACTATCTGAAATACTCGGTGATTATTCAGTCAGCCTTGTGGATCAAAGTTACATCTGTTATACAAAGACTGAAAAAGTAATTGTAAAGCTGTTGATTTAAACAGAAGGAAATGATAAAACCTAGCAGTTGCCAGATGAGGTTCCTCACCTACAGTAGATGGACTTGTGAGTTGGAGCAAATAAAAAGCATATGGAATTGACATGGGTCCTCTCTGCTTACTTCATTAACCTCTGGATGCGTTCCTAATCTGTGAGAAAAGTGACATGAGGACTTTTTTAAATGATTGCATTTTTCAGGTCCTGTATGTTTTGTCATTTCAGCCTTCCCTAATTGTTACTAATAATCGCTCTGAAGCTATGTTTACTATTAATCGAATCCAGCCCCGCGATACAGGAACCTGGGTCTGCAGTGTGCAGACAGTGGCAGGAATGGCAGAAAAACCATTTCAAGTTACAGTTAAAGGTAAGAGTATGAATCTCTTCTCATGTCTTTGCCTCTGTTTTTAAAGGCAGCTTTATAATCTAACATGGCAGGGCTTCTATTCTCTGAACTGCAGAAGAATGTTTGAATAAATATCTACAGTCAGAATACGAACAGAAGCCTGTTATAAGCAGCATCCTAATTATGTGTATTTAAAAATAAGTGTGATGGCAAGAACTGAAAGAAAACATGGGTATTCTTGGAAAGATCTAAATCGTCAGCTTTAGGCTATAAACTCCTATTTTGTAAGGGTTCGGAAGAACCTCTCCCATTTTCCTGTAAATCTAGGAAGGTGCCAGGGTTTTACTGAGATAGGGAATTAAAAGACTGTTTTAATACTTGCATTCTTGCTCAGTTCCTCCTGTGCCGCAGTATGCTCCAAGACTGACAGACAGTGGACATAACTTTCTCATTATTGATATCAATGCTGAATTACATCTTGGAGATGGACCTGTTGTTTCAACAAAACTCCTATACAAGCCAGCAAAACATTATCAGTCCTGGATGTCTGTGGAAGGTAAGAGTCCTGTGCTTAATTCTATCAAAACCAAACTTTAGCTGCATGCTGAAACATATTTATAATGCGGTTCCTGCTCTTAATCTAGACTTAAAGACTCTACAGTCTATAAACATTTAATCTTTTATGACTGGACATGTAACTTTCCGTATATCATTATGGCATAATGTTAACGTGAATGCGGCACACCAATAGCAGTTAAATAAAAGGGTCTATTGAAGTGACAAAAAGGTTCTCCTCTCTGCCAAGTTAAATAGTCCTCAGTGTTGGGCTCAGCTGTTGAAAACTCCCCTGCACATAACAGGTTTTCAAAAACAGCGAGCAGCGTGGGACTGTCCTGGAACATTTACAGTCTTTCTTCTAATCTATCATGTCATCTATTTAGACAAATACCTTTTTATTTAGACTATATATATATATATATAAAATTCATCAGGAAAGGTACAAGTAAAATTGAACCTGCTTGTGACATAGATGACCTCTTCCAGCCCTGTTTTACTATGACTCCAGGGAAGACCGAAAATATTATAGAAAACATTACAGGAACTTTAACAAGTAACAAATAATTGTTACATTAACTCAAGATCATACAAAGTGTGCACAAATAAAACACACTACCTCAATCAGTCTTGTTCTGTCCTGAAGGAAGGGCAGATGGAAATATCCCTTCGACTGAGCCCAAGTGGCTATGACTGGCTTATGCCACATTCATTAATAATAAGTGTTCTATACTTTTAAATAGTTTGCCTTAATGCATGAGAGCACTAGAAGGGCATGAGTATCTTACCTTCTATTTTCTGTGATTCTGGAACATTTTCCAAACCTTTTCTTCTTTAGCATTTTTCATCATGGATTATGGCTTTTCTGTTCCTTTCTCCTTTTGTTCTCAGTGAAAGGCACAACCAAAAGACTGGACAATCTGGAACCAAAAACAGAGTATCAGTTCTGTGTTCAGTTGAGTCGGCAAGGCGAAGGTGGGGAAGGCCATCCTGGACCACAGGCCAGCTTCACAACGACTGCACTTGGTATGTCACGAGCTCGGCTTTTTACGAAGGGGATACTTTGGCTGTTTTCTTCCATGGGTTGTTCCCTGACCTCTGCCAGAATATTTTCATTTGAGCAAAGAAGAGGCTTGACCGGAAGTCTATTTAGAGCCTTTTGAAGCAATCATCTCAGGCAAAGAAAAAAATAAGAGGTGAAGAAAAGCACCTTATATGGGAGACAAAGCTATTATTCTCCCTGATTCACAGGTGGGAAATTAGGGAATGGAAAGTTTGCGTATTTTGTCTGAGCATGCAGCAGAGTTGGCAATAGAAATCACTTCTTTTGTATGCCAGTCCTTCCTCTGGATCACTCCTTCCTATTAGATCAGCTTACTTTTAAAATTAAGATGTTTGAACACACTGAAAAGCTTCCAGACTATTGAGGATACATCCAAAATTGAATGCTGACATACAAAATAAATGAAGATTCCATCAGAAATTGTCTGACAAGATAACAAAAGACCTGGCTTCTTCTCATGTCTAGAAAGTGCATCACTAGCTCAGTGAAGAGAACCATTGGTTAACACGTACGCCGACAGCTGTTGATAAGATACCTTGTGCCTATCAACACCTCTGAGATATAATTACTGCCAAATTTACGGGGAGGGGGAGAGAATTACCCTTTGTCACTCTAGGCTATGGCCTGTGGTTGGGACTAGGGAATAACTGGTACCCCTATTCTAGCTTGCATACCAGACATGAAATGTTATTCCCTGTCTCACTGTGGCTCCTCCAAGGTCTTCCTCCACCAGAAGGCCTCACCCTCCTTCCAAAAAGTATGACATCGCTGAATTTGTCATGGCATCCTTTAACACTGAGGACAGAGGATGACATTCATGTTGAAGTGGAAAGGAAGAGTGTGAATGACAATGGTGACGAGAGCAGTGTTATCACCCAAGTGCCAGGAAATATGTCCACTCTGATCATTAAAGACCTTGAGCCTAGACAGCAATACATGTGCAGGGTACGGGTGAACACCAGGTCACAAGGAGAATGGAGCAACTATCTGTATGCATGGACTTTCAGTGACAGTAAGTAGCTGATTCACTTTCTTCTGTTTAATTCTTCCTCTTTTCCCCCAGTGATCAGAGCTTTATCATCAGCTAATGACTCCACTAAATGTAATCCTTTGTTCTGGTAATACTCAGTTCCTGATGACCACTTGTTGCTATTACTATTATTATGAAGATAAGCTCAGTGTCCAAAGAAATTCTTACTTTGGAAAATTTCACATACTGATAATTTTTCCAAAAATTGAATAAATAAATAAATAAATAAAAACCTTGGGAGGCCATGTTTTCTGTTTCAGTGTGAATGATGCTTCTAACATATTTAGCATTTTTTTATCTGTATAATAATGAACTTACAAAGTTCCACAACCCAAGCTCTTTTGTTATTCCAAAAAATAAAACCACTCAGACTCTGCAATTCAGCTATGTCAATATTGAAAGAGTTAGCCTTTAAAGAAGAGAAGATGCAATGCAAGATAAATACCCTGAAAGCAGAGGGTTGTTAAGCATGTTGTGCTAAAGATCAATGAACGTGCTTGAATTCCTGAAGTGAATAGTATATTCCCTTTTTATAATGCCACAACAGATGCTTTATCTGAAGTATGCCTGGTTGATAAGCACCACTGCCCACACCATTCACTGGAAAGGCAAGCTTCTTAATCCATACAGTGAGGAATCCTTCACTGAGATCCTATGTGTATTAACAGAAATATCAATGGCTGTCACCAGACACTCCAGTTTCCTGACCTCTGACACCAATATGCACTAAGAAAAACATGAGGGTACTGTGTTCCTGGAATAAGTACTTAGCTTACGAGCCATGGATGTGGACACAAGTCCAGGGTTCAGTCCTGCTCATAGCTTCCTGATGAAATTTGTGGAAGTGTTGGTATCAATTTCTGCTCATTCTAACAGCCTGTAGCCTAACAGGGGATTGCTCTCTGCAGCAGTGGAAAGCATGGGACCTAGCAATCACATAGAGATGACAAATTTGTATAGGAATAAACAAGCCCCTTCTGCATTAACATGAAGGCAATAACTTTGTCTTGCAGTACTGTCTGGAGCATTCACATCTTTTTCCAAGGATAGAGGCATGCTGAATGCCACTCTAAACTCTGCTGGAAGTGCTAAGAAGTACTGCAATATGGATGATAGCACATCAAGTGCAAAAACAATTGGATTCAGTTAGCATAGCTTGTCAACAAAATTCTGCTTGTTTAGCACAACAAGAACACTGAGGAAAGTATTTGCCCCACTCATGGAATGAGAAAGATGTGGATATACACAAGAACGTTTTGTTTGTGCTTGTGTTTGTTTGCAGGAATCCCTCCTGCACCCTACAACATCCGGTTTTCTAACACCACAGACACATCCTCTGTCATCTCTTGGACAACTGCTGAGGGTCATTCCATCTCCTCCATCATCATCAGCTACAAAATTTATGGCAAGGCTGAGTACAACCACATTGATATTATCATAAAGAACACCACCATTACTCAGTACCATCTCAAGGGGCTTGAGCCAAACACTGTATACCAGGTACAGATTAATGCTCAAAATAACATTGGCTTAAGCAACCCAAACACATCGTTTGAATTGAAGACTCTTCCAGAAACTAAAGGTTGGTCAGCATGCTGGATTTGCACAAACTAGGGCTGGTAGTATAGGCCAGTTAACTGTAGTAAAGCCTTAAAAATTAATTTATTACTTTGCTTTTGCTCTGATTTTTGACACTTGACACAGCAGCACCAGAGTTTGATTCTCAGCTCATTGCATGGCCTTAGCAAAATGGCAACATACAACACTGGTGTATATCCACTAGCAACAGCCCAACAGCTCATAAATTAAATGAGCTGAGTATAGGATTTTTACATCACTGAGTTTGACCTCTGACTTGTATTCTCTAGTGAATTCTATAGAGATTAGCCATGCTGCAGTGAAGTTGCATGTCTGCCCAAATTCAAGAGGAGCTGCGGCTTCTCAGACATCTAAAAATCAGAGCATCCAGTGTCTGTGACACTTTTGGAGAACAAAGAAATGTATTTCTATGTCTTTATACTGTTTGTCTACAAGATGAGAATATTTAGCTACGCATTGTCTATAGTTCTTTCAGAGTTAGCTGGAAGTAATGAAGACCTCTTTTTGTGCTTCATCAACAGCTCCATATGAATCAAAGGGAGGGAAAATGCTGCTTATTGCTATTCTTGGCTCAGCAGGGATGACCTGTGTAACAATTCTCCTGGCCTTTCTCATCATGCTACAGTTAAAGCGAGCCAACTTCCAGCGCAGAATGGCTCAGGCTTTCCAAAATGTGGTGGTGAGTTTCCAGTTTTCCTGAGACAGTGCAGTTATTCATTTTGGCCCCATCTTTTCCTATTTTTTCCATTTTCTTTTCTTCAGCCTTTCTAAATATAGTCTTCTTTTCATGTGTGCAATTAGCACTAATGTTGTAAAACTTACTTGCTAGTGATCCAGAGCTGAAGCAATCATATTTGTAGGCTAAGAGGTAGACAGCCTGACTTGAAAAAAGATGCACATGCTTTATACATCTCCCTTCTCTGTTTTGCTGCACTTGTGTATGAAAACTAGTGAGCTAGACAGAATAGAGGTGCACATCCTCCCTTTGTAAAGTTGTGCCCTATGCTGAAAACTGCAGGACTTTTTATTGTTGCTTTTGAGCATCAGCAACTGCTTTGCATGGCTTTTCAACCTGGGAACAGCAAACCAGGGATCAGCCAATGGCAGCATCATAGTCCTTGCTGTGAGGAGGACTGGAAATTGCTGAAGGCTGTAACATTGCGTAGAGACAGAGAAAGAGCTGCTGGGATTATCTGTGCTTTATCTGTGCTATATATGCCCTGCTGGAGTTTCTGCATCCCTCCGCCTTCTCACCTGTGAAGCAGAATGAAGCTGGGCTGAAGAGCTGCTATGACTGGATCTGTACGGGTTGTTTCATATAAAGGGGGCTGCAGGTGTGTTTGTCCAAGATGATGATCAGTCCCCAGGGCACACAGAACAGCTCATGATCTTTGTTCTGAACCTTTTTGCATAAAAGTGTTTTGTGGGCATGTGCAATTGAAGTGTCTCCTCAAGTACAAAGAATTATTTTCTCTTTTCTTTTCTTGTTTCTTCTTTCCTCAAATCTTCTTATTGAGCCTGACTGGTGCAGGATTTAATCAATCCTAATATGAGATAAATCTTACCCCAAGACTTAAAACTGGCTTTGAGAGCAATTTTACCAGACCATTTTTGCCCATCTCCTTCGGTCCTCAAGATGATTATAACAAAATTGTTCAGAAGGCCCAAGTGTACAAAGGTACTTGGGTATAAATAAGGACCCCAAATAATTTTGTGGATCTGGACACTAGTGTGTGGTGCTTGATGCAGTCAGTGTCTAAAGTAGGCATAATTTTTCTACTGTACTTGGTGTAAGCAAGAAATGGACCAGGCTCTGCATATGTACATGAGTGATCACACACTCAGGGAGTATAATCAGAGCATTGGAAGGTGTAAACCACAGTTGATGCCATTTGTTTAATTCTGTTTACAGAGGGAAGAGCCAGCTGTACAGTTTAACTCCAGTACTCTCACCCTGAGCAGGAAAGCCAAAAACAGCCCAGATCCCACTATTTATCCAGTTCTCGAGTGGAACGACATCAAATTTCAAGATGTGATTGGGGAAGGTAACTTTGGGCAAGTCCTGAAAGCACGAATTAAGAAGGATGGCTTACGCATGGATGCTGCAATTAAAAGAATGAAAGGTAGTAATGCTCAGAGACAAAGACTTCTGTCGGTTGGTTGTTCAAGTGTTGCCCACCATAAGACTGCCCACCATAAGACTGAATAGACCTCTCCAAGCCCCAAAATAAATTTAAATACTTAGTATTCAAAGTTACTAACGAAATCACATCAGCTGTCACCTGGCCAAGATTTGTGTCCCAGCAAAGACTGCATTTCTGCTCTGCCAAGTTGCAGCTCCATATTTATTTTTAATAGCTAATATTTACTGCTAATAATAATTGCTAATAGTATCATCTATTTTTCAATTCATAAACATGAGCTTCATGCTACACTATCTGCAAAATGGGAGTTATTTGGAGATGCATTTCATAGAGATAATAGCACAAACCTAACCTTGGGGCACAGCATTTGCTCACCTTGCCTTAACTCAGTAGTTCAGAGAGAACTGTATCTGTGTATCTTATATGTATTGTGAGTATCACTTAACTCTCTTTGTACTTACTGGGCTTGACTGCCACGTTTCAGAGAGACCTGTAATACTTAGAATATTGCAAGAACTTAGATATTTTCCTGTAATTCACTAGATCATCTTCTAGGGAAATTAGGAGACATTAAGTATGAAGATCAGTAAAAAAGAGCCAAGGTCTGTATGCAGGCTGAAATAATCAACAGCACAAAACAGGAAAGATCCCTAGGCAGTTAGATTCATACAATGTTACAACATTTTATATTCTCAAATAAATGACATATCTAGTATATTAAGATACTTTCTTTTTCTGCAAATGGCTGCTACATAACATTACATCTTTCTTTTTTTTTCTTTCAATTGAAAAATCCTACTTTTTTCAGTAAAAATGGGTATGTCTTAGAGTTTTTTCCTCTTTCTTTTGGGCATGAGGTAGYAGTGCCCCATGCAACCCAGAGTCATCCTAATTAACAATGATATGGTCATAAATTCAGTTGAAATGAAAATGTAAACATACATTGATTTGATTTTCAGAGTATGCCTCAAAAGATGATCACAGAGACTTTGCTGGAGAACTTGAAGTTCTTTGTAAGCTTGGTCATCATCCCAACATCATAAATCTTTTGGGAGCATGTGAACATCGGGGTAAGAGACTCTTGAGTACATGTATTTTAAGTTAGTTAAAAAAAAGAAACAGTATAGCCCATATAGTCCATAGAAACATCATTTCATGAGCAGGCCTTTCTGTGCAGCATTTCAATTGAAAAAAAAAAAAACAACAAAAAATCTGGTTTTGGAGCTACAAAACCACATAAATCTTCCAAAAATGATGATGCTTATCAGTAGCTCTAAAGCCTTTTCTGCACACAGAAATCACATTGTTCGGTATTTCCCATCTTGTCTGTTTTATTTTTTTGGTTTTTGTTTTTCTTATCCACAGTGGTATAAGTGCCCAAACACTATTATTAGCCATCTCTTACCTTGTGATGTGCTATCTGATTTTACATTAGGGTATCTTTATCTTGCAATTGAATATGCCCCCCATGGAAATTTACTGGACTTCCTTCGGAAAAGCAGAGTGCTAGAGACAGACCCAGCATTTGCTATTGCCAACAGTACTGCATCTACACTTTCCTCTCAGCAACTTCTGCATTTTGCAGCAGATGTCGCTAGAGGGATGGACTACTTAAGCCAGAAACAGGTTAGTCCTAAACTCTCTACTCACTGAAAGCACAGCAGTTTCCTTTGGTTTTGGTTTTTATTCTGAATGCCCGCAATTTTCAATATAGCATTAAATAGTATGTGCAAAGCTCATAAATACCATGCTGATTTMTATTTTTCAAATTTTAGTTTATTCACCGAGATTTGGCAGCAAGAAACATCTTGGTTGGAGAAAATTATGTTGCAAAAATAGCTGACTTTGGCTTATCAAGAGGTCAAGAAGTTTATGTTAAGAAGACCATGGTAAGGATCAAAACAAATTGCTTCTATAGTCCGTTTCCTCATTTTTTATTTTCTTGTCTCTTTTCATGTGTTTTTATGTAAACAAAATCATACTCATACCTACTATTTAACTGTTTATATATTATGTATTAAAGTGAATAAATACTTATATAAAAAGTTTATAACTATACATACCTACCTTACTCGCAAAGCAATTCTGTACAATATTTATYATATACAATATAATTGAAAATGAATTATATGAATAATTGATAATAAAACTAAAATAACTCTAAAATAACTGATTTTGCAAGCTAGTTATCAGACTCAGTCAAATTTCATTAAATATATATAATATATATTTGATATACAAATAGGATATGTGCATGTGTGTACATCAGTACAGCTATGAAAATTAAATTTCCATATCAGAATTTCTTCAGCTGACAAGCTGGTCTAATTATACTGAATGAGGCCCAAGTTAAGAAGATGATAACCAAAGGCATGTGAGGATCTGGGCAGAAAAAGAAGCAGCTGTCCAGAGCTAATGCTTTGGGGGCTCTGGAAGAGGAAGATGCCTAATGAACCTCATTCACTCACAGACCATGAATAACATCTTATGGACAAAGGGACAGGAATGCTTAGAGGCATAGTAAGGCATCACTCAAGAATTATTTCCATTACCTCTTGACCCTGGTTTGATAAATTTTTGTTAGCCTTAGTGGGAACTGTACCTCTGGAAAATAAATGTACGACTCAAGTTGTGGAACGCTAGTAAGTCTATTTACTGTACTTGATAACACTGGCTTGCCTGATTTAATTTTTCATTAATGTAACTTTTGGAGGGAAAAAAAAAAAGCATAAATTGCAGTATTGGTATTCCATCCACTAACAAACTGACTTTAATGAAAAATTTCCAGGGACGGCTTCCAGTGCGATGGATGGCAATTGAGTCTTTGAATTACAGTGTCTACACCACAAACAGTGATGTGTAAGTATGTTTTCCAAACTTTTTTAATACATATCCTTATAGGTATGAAATAAAGTTTGACAACTAAGATGAGACATCCACTCTTAACTCAGAAAAATCAGTAATTGTGTCAGCATAAGAGTGAGCAAATGGCAAGGGAAAAAAAAACAATAAAACCAAGAAATTATTTTTATTTCATCATCAATATCTGACATTCTTCTAAGTCCATAACGTAATTGAATTCGGGGCACTAATTTAGCTATATTTGTTATTTGAAACAGAATTCTGCTGAATCCTTCAAAGACCCAAAGGAACTCAGTATTTTAGTCAGGAAATTGGAGTTAGTATTTGGCAAAACAATTCTGCAATAGTGCTATTTTCTACGAGAGAACAGTCTAGTACAGGACAGACTTAAGAGAATAAATTTTACTGAGGATCTCACTCCATATACTCTGATTTTAAGAACCCCATCATTATGCAAAAACAGTAAGAAAAAATGAAAAGAATGAATCGCACTTCTCTGTTTTCTCAAAATGTTAGCAAAACTATCTATTTTGAAATATGACATCTTGTTGCATTCTTGTTGCACTCTGAATTATATCCCTCTGTTGCAGATGGTCATATGGTGTCCTGTTATGGGAAATTGTTAGTTTAGGTAAGTATCTGGATTTCACACTACAGAAATAAACAAATCCGGGCCAGTCTAGATCCATTCACTCAATCTATTAAAGCATGTCTTGCTTTCAACCATACTCCATCTTTTTCTTTCTATTTCACTAAATCTGACTTAGCTTCAATATAATTGGAAAAATGACTGTCCCATTTTCAATTCTGGTACCATTCTAAATAACAACAACAAAGCTACCATGTTTTCATTGTACTACAAAACATAAGCAATATCTAAATGTAAAAATCCAGCCTATCACATGATTTAGGGCCCTAATCCAACATGCTTGGAGGTTTATGCCTTGAGTTTTAAATCAAGACCTACATTTTAAGGATTTCTCTGCCAGACTTCTCTTCCTCCAGGTAGTGTAGAAGAAAGATTTTTAAAGATTCATCTTCAAATAAAACTTTGAGCTCAATTCTGCAAACACTACTATTCACGATACTTGCGGTACAGCCTCAAAACATTCAAAATGACTGTGTTACATACTCTTTATCACTAGTCTTGAAGTGTCTGCTGGCCAAGTGGTGTAAATTGATTCAGGTTCACATTGCATATGGAACTAATCCCAAACTCTTATTCTCTAATTTGTGCCCATTTTTCCTTGTTAAGAGAATGGGTTTGTGCTAGATATGGGTGTGAACTAACACACTGCAGTGTGGAGAATCATGGTTCTAGCATTTAAACAGCTGCAAAATGGGGAAAACTTCTTCACAGTAATAGCTACATACATCCACATCTGACCTTATTAATACCACATTAATGAAGGAATGACTTACCTATCAGCACTGAGGGTACTGCAAAATCATTTCAAATTAAATCAGATGCAGGTCCTTGGAACTGTAAAGAAATTTGGGCCAGCCCTGCAGATGATAAAAGTGTCTGTCTTTTTCTCTACACTGCTGTGCATTAATCAGTGTGGAAACATTAACAACAAAAGAGTAGCTGCAACAAACAACCTAAAGTTGGACTAATTTATCCGAGTCAATCATTCTTTTTCATTTCTGCTAAAATTAGATTTTCATTTACAAAAACCTATGAAGAAAGTGTTCATGACAATGACTAAACTCTGTTTTAGGTGGAACACCTTACTGTGGAATGACATGTGCAGAACTCTATGAAAAATTGCCTCAAGGGTACAGACTGGAAAAGCCTCTGAATTGTGATGATGAGGTGTAAGTAACTACCTCCGCAAACAAAACAAAACAACACAAAATAGCATCTGTTATACAAGACACATGATCTCTACAAGAGACTTTTCTTCTTCGCCAGGAAAATACACAAGTCACAATTTCTTTTAACTTTAAATAGGATGTGGAAGTGGAAATAATTATTTAAGGTCTTTTCTACCCAGCATGCACCCTTATTTGCCATGAACCCTTTCCCAGGCTCTCTGTTTCTGCCAAATATCCTGTTCTTTGCACAACATGGCTAGGCTTCAGCTCAAAGAGAACATTTTGATTATTCCAGGAAAAAAGAAATTTTTTTCCAGATAGCAAACAGCTGTGGGAAATGCAAATCCAGCTATGAAGTTTATTTGAAAAACAGAATGTCTAACACAATCTTTCAGTAAACATGAAATTGCAGCTTTAACTTATGTGTCTAAACCATCATGTGCTGGTGTTTGATTTTTAAAGGTATGACCTAATGAGACAGTGCTGGAGAGAGAAACCATATGAAAGACCATCGTTTGCTCAGATACTGGTGTCACTGAACAGGATGTTAGAAGAAAGAAAGGTAAGAATGAATTCCTAGACAAGAATTAGGCCATGAATAATCTCAGTATAGTTTAGGGTTCTTGAGGCAATGCAGCTTTTATGACACTTTCAAAAAATTTTCTCCCTAGACATATGTGAATACCACCCTATATGAGAAGTTTACCTACGCAGGCATTGATTGCTCCGCTGAAGAAGCTGCTTAAGACAGGAAAAATCTTCATTCTTCAATGATGTATTAAAGAAACCCAAAACTCAGTCTTCCAGAGCCCAAAATGTGATGTGACATGTAGAACTCTGTATAGCTCTAACTGTAAAATGTTGTTTAACTACAGATATCTATGTGTATTTCACACGGTAACCTCTGCCTCCACAGGCTTCACAAGTGTACATACTGTTCTGAGTAGGAATGGACTAAAGTCATGAAATCTGCTGTTTCATGTGTAGTTTTTTTCTAGACATGTAGATAAAGTGTACGTATACAGTTATAGTATTGTATTATGTGTTGCCCTGTTAGATATTTTTGACACTTTCCAAGAACTACTGATAGCAAAATCACTATCTTATAGCAAGTTATACATTTCATTGCAATCCAAACAGAAATGGTAAGCTCAATGTGAAAGTGCAAGTTACAAGCAGATGTCAATACAGTATCCTCATCGAGAATAATTATTAAGTAAGCCTCTCCTATTTGCATATGAAAGTATGCTAGTAGGAATAATTTGTTCAAAAATTCTGACACTTGTAAGATACAATGAATGTTATTGTTCTTTCATTGTGCAGTTTAACAACCAATTTCTATGCTAAATATCAAAGTTTGCCTAACTGGAAAAAATACACATATATATTGAAGTGTTTGAAGCTGAGACAGCCATATGGCAATTATCATGAAGCATGGGATTAAGGCAGATACTGCATATTGTAAAACATTTTTATAATTAGCCTGGATATACATGAAGTTTTTGCAATTTGTATTTCATTTAATAATTTCACTGCATGATTATAAATTACTACCTAATTATATAGAAGCAGGGTTTACTTGCTTTTGCTTATCTTATCCCTTAATGTAGGCTTTAGTATGGTATGACCTCTTAAAAATATTTAACTAAAATGCTCTAAAACAGTGATATTTGGCCTGCCAGAAATGTCTCCTAGTTCTCAGGTTAGACCATTAGAGGCAGGATTGTCCTGAGCTTCTGGCAACAAGCCAACCACTTGGGATCCTGCAAGACTTACCCTATTCAAACTTTACAAATAGTTTACCTTGAGCTTTGCACTCCTGTTCCCCTCATCACCAATGACTTACCAGCCCATAACTGGCTATCAGATCACAGTGACTCTAGATGTGTGAATTACTCCCTAGGACTTTGGGGCAGGAGGGGAAAGGGATGGAGAGAAGGGTTACCCTTCTGATGCTTGGTTTATGTATGGATATGCGGATGGGTACAAGGGAGGGATATCATACCAGAGTACAAAGTTACACTGCGAGCATACATCAGTTCTGACTCGAAAAGGAAAAGCACTAGAAGTCTTATTGAAAGGGCTGAAGAAGAATGTTGACATCACTTGTGCAGTTGTGAAATAGGCAGAGCTTGCACTGCAAGTCCAACTCTTACAATCTGAGTTTACAAAGAGTGAACAGACTGATTGTACCAATGCAATCTTAGTAAAATAACTCCAAATGAGAACAGAGAAAAAAACACTATAACTTTCATAAAAGACTACTTGGCAGGGCATTTCCYTGAAGCATGGAAATTGCATTCTGCTGTCTGAGCAGACTCCTACAGGTCAGCAAAGTGACCAGGAATGAACCCCTTCTTGGGCTGGCTAGGCTGCCAGACAAAGGTAGCTAACAACTTCTCCTGAAACTGTTCCACTTTCTATAAACAATTTCTCATGGGTCTAAAAATGGATCGTCTCATTCCCTAAAGAGCAGACAACGCTACTGACTATTCTGCTACTTTGATATGAGACTCTTCTTCTGTGGGAAACTTTTACTTTGATCAACAGGCCACAAAGGAAAAGAATCAGGGTCATTCAGCAGTCCAATAGGCCTTAATACAGTCTGCATTAAGTGCTTGAATCTCACTGTAAATTTAGCTGAAGGTCATTTAAATATGTCCTTGAAAATGTTCTTTATATCTCTAGTTAACATTGTGGCATGCATTAATTTTCTAATCTRTTGTGGTAAAATTTTAAGATCAGCTTTAATCACCATTTTAAAAATACACAGAATAATAATCCTAAACACCTCCAAATGTCTCTATTCAATTTATATATTGCAGAGCTACAGCTATTAAAAATTATTCACTAGTTGCATCACAATCTCAGTTAAATTACTTCTGTACTTGGAACATGTACTGGCTTTCTCAGGTTTGATAGCTAGATTTTGCTGTCTGCTGTCTAGCACAGGAAAGCATGATTCATGGGAATGAGTGGTCAGTAAAGGTTTTCAGCTTAATCACTAGTGGGTTGCATGCTCTCTTCCACAGCACAATACATCAGATTCCATATTCCCTCCTCCTCCAAGAGTCTTCTGTCTGTTTTTCTGCTTCTGAGAGCATAAGGGCTATCAGCTCCCAGCAGTTTTTCATTATCCTAAATTCTCCACACCCTAACATTCTTCATACACCTCTGCCTATCTACACCTACCTACTTCTATGCACAAGTTTACAGCGTCTGTCTACCCCATGCTCTCTTTGCTGATAGCACAGCCTTAATTTTCCTATATTCTCTCATACACAGCTATTGAACTCATGCTCAGGATCAGTATATGTTTAGGAGTGAGGACAGTGGTTTCAGACAAGTGGAGTTGGCCACACTTTCAGGAGTATGTGTTACAGAACAGGTAGGTAACCACTTACAGTCAAGTGTTAATAGCGTTTTAAAAACAAATGACAAGACCCCGATCAGAAAAGTGAAGTTTTTAAAAGGAAAAACCAAAGCCGCCCCCTCTCCCAAAAAAACAACTTCTTCCCCAAATCTTCTCCTTGCCCATCCTCAACTTTGTTCAAAAGTCAGAGCACAGTGAGATAAAACACAGATCCTTAACACTTCCAAGAATTAAAGTAAACCTCAGGAGCCAGAGGCACACATTATGCTTGGCAGGAAAGCAACGACATCAAATGAGAACAGACATCGCTTACTAGTGTAACACAAGGTCACTAGGCACCAGTTTGAGAGCAGTGGTAACAAAAGGTCAAACGAGCACCTTTACCCTCATGGACTGGCTGAAATGCAAGACAAACACCTTGGGGCAATTTGAATTCAACTAATCCACTTACTGCCTGCACTTCTCACACTCCCCAGTAACCCAAAAGGGAGCGTATACTTCATCTCAAATGGTGGACATATTCAATTTCTATATCTCTGTAGACCTTGTCTTAAAGTCAAACACAGCCCCTCTCAACCACCCAAAATATAATGGTCAGGCATTTGCTGAAACAAAAATATAAAATGCTGATCATTACCCATGTCTTTTCAAACTGCGTATAAATACCTGATGAAAGGGAATAAGAAAGATAGACCAGACAGTACCCTGTGACAGGACAAGAAGCAACGGGCACAAACTGAAGTACAGAAAATTCCATTTAAACATAAGAAAACCTTTTTTTCCTGTGAGGGTGGTTGAGTACTGCAACAGGTTGCCCAGAAAGGTTGAAGAGTCTCCATCCTTGGAGATGATCAAAACCTGACTAGACATGATCCTGGGCAACCTGCTTTAGCTCACCCTGCTCTGAGCAGGGGGTTGGACAAGATGATCTCCAGAGGTGCCTGCCAGCCTCAGCAATTTGATGATCCTGTGATCTCTGGAAGATGAGGTGTGGTGAAACAGAAAATAAGCAGAAGCCCAGGTAGAAAGCACAAGTAATCAAATTACAAGGGCATATTTCAACTGTGGTCAAACACAAGTTTTCCCTCTTGCTATTAACTCTCTTCCTACCTTGGTATACATGGCATTCCCTGCTCCCAKCTCCCCCATTTCTTTCCCCAAGCCACATATTAATCAGCCATTAGCATATGAAAGGCGACTGGCTCAACACAGAGGAATTCTGACTAAACAGCAGTTCCAACAAAGAAGCCAAGCTGCTCCAAGCTATAAGTGAAAGGCCTCAAATCAAGCAAACCTGCTATCATGTTTTCTGGTAACACCTCTGTGTTCTTTCCCTCCATTACCACTCTTCAAAASTCTTTGAAGAATCAATGCAAAGTGTAATTTCATCTCAGAGCCTTTATTCCCTTCCCAGAAAAATAAGTGACCAAAAAAACAGACTTTTTAAATCCTTGACTTACTTCCCTTTCTGAAGGTAGCACATGCTTCAGCATATCCTTTGTGGGAGGCAGGGAATTATATCTTGGAGAATAGTCAAATTTAGTTGAAGCAGTGAGCACATTTTCTTCCTGAAAAATTGTACTTTGTGGGAGCCCTTATCTTTGATTACAGTGAACAAAGCCAGCAAAGCTCACTGCTTTTTCATTATTTAAAAACTTCCTGTAGGCATGAACTATTTAAAAGAGACCAGCTTATTCTGCTCTGGAAGAGGTCACACTAACGCTGTTAGGTCTTTTTGTATCAATCAGCATAGCAGTTTGTTAAAAGTGACAGAGTTCCTTCTCTCTCCTCTGGAAGCAGATCAAGGAGAGGTGGAGAGGAATGGGAAGGGAAAGGGAAAAAGAGAGCATTCATCTTAAACCCTACTTTCACATAGCAGAAACTAGAGCTCTTGAATTTTATTTCACAGATGCTGAACAAACCTGACACAAAACCAAAGTTATATCCAGAAGTTAAAATAATTAGTACTTTCACTTCTTGCAATTGCTAGTTTTCAGCTACACAGAGTAGTAAGGATGATTACAGAAACATTATTATTTTAACAAAACAGCACAGGCTTGCTATTTAACACAAGAATTTATTCAATGTAGCTTACTTGTATTTAGTGCATTCATATTTTCTCCTTCCTGTGCCTTTTAAGTTTTAGAAGTGGATATAATCAGATTTTCTCATTAAAGCATCCTTGGCCAACACTGGACATCAGAAAAATGATTGGTACTGAAGCATTAAAGAACAGTGAGCCAAAACAACATTGTTTTTCCCCTTCTGCTCCTCCAAAGCCATAATAGTCACCATTTTCTCCCTTTATCTTCCTTGACCTTCCAAAGCGTTAGTTCCATACAAGCAATTGCATCTTCACTGGAATTATGACCATCAACTAGGAAGAACAAAAAACATTAAGTGTTAGATTATATATTTCTTTATAAAAGAAATGCAGTGCTCTTCATTAAGAAGCTGAAGAACTGTTGCACATCTTAAGACAATACTTTGTATTCAGCCAGTTTTTGGTACAAATTCTTGCTACCAGGATTCAACATAATAGCACTATACTTCTAACGGTCCAATATTGTCTGGTAGTATTGTACTTTCCACTACATCCTGCTTCAATATACAGTCGAGCCTGGATTAGGCTAGCCAAAATAACTGGCTTTGGAAAGCCAACCTCTCATCCAAACTGTGCACTTTCAAATCAGAAGTTGGAAGAGTAACTAAAGAAAAACTGGTACTGCAACTAGACAATAAATTTCTAACTTTAGTTAAGGACAAAGATCTTCTGAAATACTCCACAAAATTCCAACAGAATGGAGTTAAAAGATTTAAATTATGTATGATATACATTTTTATAATAGGTTTAGCCAAAATTTAGTAAGTCAATGACTTGCAGTTACAAGTATACACATGCTTTATCCAATTCCTGTAATTACTGGATAAACAATGGAAAGATTTTCATGTATGTTTTCTGAAACACAACGGCAGTCATCCAAATAACAAATGCATACAGTTCTCATTAATTGGCAGTAAACGCAGGCATCAGGAGACCCTTCCTAACAGAAAGTCAAGCTCAGAAAGTGCTGGCTGACAGGAAAAACTACTGAAAGTTGAGCACTCCCTACTGAAAGCCATGGCTGCACAATGTGTCTCTCCTAGCAATTCTAGGATAGGTAGAGAACTGTCTTAATGTATTCAGTTGTCTCCTTCTACATGAAGAAGGATTTGTTTCACACTGACATATGTGAATTTGTACACCTCATTAAATTCTAAATGAGCTAATCAAAGGAAATTAAATCCTATATGGTTTAGTTTTTGTTCACTCAGATATCATTCTGAATGTAGGAGAAGTTTTAATAGAGGGACATCTCAGATGATCAGGTTTGGGACAGAGGCTAGTTACTCAGAAGCCAAGATAGCTGCAGAAGAAAAATCCAGTTCAGCATTTTCATCTGAAGGTGTCAAAATTCCCTCTCCATTTTATGTTTTTAACAAGTGGCTCAAAAAGCAAAAGGAAAGGCTTCCTAGCATTATAGGTCTGCATGTATTTCTCATCCAAAGAAAAAGTCACAACTGCTTCAGAGGAAAAACAAACAAACAAAAAGAACTACAATAACAACATGTAACACTAATTGATCGTAGGGAAAAATAATTCTTATATTAGATTTAATTAAGATGTTTCATTCTCCAAAGAAGCAAAGAACCTAAGCACTATCACAACAGAAGTAAAAGCTTTCAGCTTTCTCTTGTAAAACTTAAATGTTAATGATTCAAAGGCATTTTTTTGTAGGTAGCATAGATTCAGAAGCAAAAGATCTTCAAATGTTTAAAGACAAGTAGGTGCAATTCAGGCTGGCACAGCACAAATGTATTACATGAATACCTTCACTGGTAGGCTTTGTAAAAACTGTTCCTGCAATAGAGGCTGTACCATACAGAATCTATTTAGACTGGACCAAAAAAAAACCCTCACCAAAAAACCACCCAAAAGGCAAAACAAAACAAAAAAAACCACCACTGTGAAAGTTAGCTGAGGAGTTCATAGCTTATGACTGAAGTGGAACAGTTCCTAAGTTCGCCTGTTTCCAGAATCAGAAGACAGCTGATAATGACCTTGCAGGTTCTAGTTTTGTCTAGCTTTGTCTCCTAAATGAACTGTAATAGGACAGTTGACAAAAACCAGGTAGCAACTAGTTTACTTGTCATTAGGATAAAACAAAACAAAGACAATTCTGCCTTTCCCTTTTCACCTTCACTATCTTTCCTCAAAGAAGGCTGCAATTCTCACTCACTTCACCACATGTGAATAGTGCTCCACCTTGCCATTTAACCCTTTAGCTACCAGTTTTAACTGTGCAAGGAAGTATGACAGTCCCTGTATAAGTTAGGCTTTTCATGCAGTCAGCTGTTTGGCAAGGCTCAATTATTAAAACCTTAGTTTTCTAACTTTATGTGTTATTTGGTTTTTGATTCAAATCAACTACTTGATATACTGTAAATCAAAATATCTGAACAAGTGCAGCTCTTGTATCTTGGACTTCAAAAATCCTTGAGCTGAGACCCTTTAAAATCCCTTCCCAGTGATTCATTTTTGTTGCTTTCAGATAGTCAAGAAAAACCGGCAGTCAATTAAATTCAGAGCAAGTTAAATCACCACAAGCCTAACACTGTGACAGTGAAGGATGTTTCATTCTATTAACCGTAGGTTTATGAATAAAGCAAATCCAAACTTAAACGCTATTACCCTTCTCTTACGCAACACAAAGAAGCAGCACAAACCAATGTAAACCCAGGGAATGGAAGTCATGTGTCACATTCCCCCCCACCACTTTTTTTTTTTTTTTTTTTAGACTGTAGAGCTGCGTAGCTGCCATTTCAAGTTGGGGATGTAGCTCATTAGTGGTCAAAGATTAAATCTGAACTAAACCAGAAAAGTTTACTAAAGGCAGAGCTTGTAGAAATATCTTTGACACTCCCTGCCCCCCTGCTCCCCACACTATGCTATGTATCAGATTGTCAGAGCAAGGGAAGTCAGAGGATATTATGAGCTTTGAAGTGCAGCACCCAGTTATTTCATTGGATAGCAAATGCCATCCAGTTTTGCTCAACGCTGTGCAATGAAGTCTCATTAGCAAATAGATTGTCAGTGAAGCCTTCTGGAGAAAAATTAAGAACAAGTGTGCACCTGCCAGTTTATTAAAGTAAATTACACTGAGTATCTGAAATCAGAATAAAAACAGGTATTTAGAATGAAATGGTCAATCCAAAATACATCTGTTAAATGTACTGTTTAATTATGAAATGCACACTGTAGAACAGATTCATTGATTTGTCTTTGAGGGTGACTGAGCACTGGAATAGGTTGCCCAGAGAGGTTGTAGAGTCTCCATCCTTGGAGAGATTCAAAGGCCATCTGGACACAATCCTGGGCAACCTGCTCTAGGTGACCCTGCTTGAGCAGGGGGGTTGGACTAGATGATCTCCAGAGGTCCCTTCCAACCTCAACCATTCTGTGATTCTGTGAAAGCCAACCAAGAAATTTACTGTGATTTTACTATTGAAAACCAAGACTTGAACTGAAGAGCTCTTGTATCAGTACTAGCTAGCAAGTGAATCAGAAATAAAAATTAGCCTCGTCATACTATCTTTAGAATTTTGAGAATGCCCCTTCTACACAGGAAGGTAACTGGAACACTTTTAGATGGTGACCACTTTGACAAGTCAATCATCTTACTCTCACAGTATGTTCTCTACATTTACTATACTGTTGAAATAATGGTATCCAAGACAAAGACTTAAATATGAGCAAGTGTATTACCACATCTGCAGTTTTCTACATTATTCCTGTCTCCCATTTCATGATACAACATACTTATTGCTTAATAAGAACCTGGGCTCTTACCATCATCTTGACTAATTTTCCTGAGGTAGTCAGCCATTAGACTTTTAAGCGCTCTTTTATGAGGCAAACCTAGCCGATGAGGAAACATTACTGATGTGTCCACTATCGTGTCATGAATTAGCTGGAAAAGAGCAAAGACCGCATTAATGATTACACATCCAGTTATAGTCTTTCATCTGCTTCTATTTATTAGAGAAATCCCAGCCAGCATCTAAACCCTTTCCTTTCTGCGGAATATTCTCAAGTTTATCCCTGAGCCATACACACTATGCTATCTATCCTCTGTTCTTCTGTTCATTATAGAATGACAAACTCTTGGGCAAAAACTGTAGAAAAAATATGTTCTGTAGTGATTTCTGTACACTGCATTAATATTTATTCACTAGTTGTATATACAGAATGAACATTACTAACTATTTTCAGATAGGCAGCTAATACCATACTGTTTTTATGGAAGTTACAAAAGAAAAATTCATCCTGTTAAGGCTATCTGGCTATAAGCCTATTCATCCTGTTAAAGCTATAATAGGAATCTTGTTCAGGCTAAATTCCTGCTTCATCAGTAATAAGACTATGAGAAGTCTGCAGATGGTTATCTCCCTCATGGAATACTGCTGCCATTGATAGGTCGTTGCATAATTCACATTTCTGGGACTAAGGTGAATACTTCATTGGCAGCACAATTGTTTACATAGATTCTGAGAACATCAACATTACCTGAATCTTCACCAACTGAAACATTTGCGGTCATGAGTTCAGTGAGACCAAAAGGAACAGAGTTCTAGGCTTTTACCAAGCCAGTAATAAGGATAATATTATTCAATGGTGATGTACGGTTGCCTGGCTAGAAGCACAAAACAGCAAAGTAGAAAGCCCAAACCTCAAAGTCTTTACTGTACTGTGTTTACATATACATCTCTTCCTTACCTGAATTGAATAAGATATTACTTTTAACACAGCTACCGTTTAACAAGTCAACTATATTTTACATCTTCATCATTCCCTTTCAAGATTTGTTAGATGACAGTAATATTACAAGTAACTACCTCTTAGAATTTGCTTCAAACAATTAAAACCTGTATATTTTACCTTGAGAGCAAATAAATCATTTTCTAAGCTGTGTCCAATTAAAATTGTATCTGCACTGAACAAGTTCAGCAGTATTGCCTGTACATCCCGAAGAGATGTTGTGGTATTCTTCAGATCATCCTCYGTTACTCCAGAGAATCTAAGGACAGATTTTGAACAGTTTCACCAACTGAGAAGGGAAAGAAATACCTTGAAGAACAAGATCTATAGCAGTCATTTCCCCAATAGCTAAGCTGACCCTGGCCAGCTTTGAAATCACACAGTGTTGAAGTTAATCAGACCACAAGGCATATTTTTATTTTTTTCTTCTCCTAGATGATTTAAGATGAACTAAGTTAGGTGACCTTAAATTAACTTAGCTCTATCACTACAAGCAATTTAACTTGTCTTTGTAAGTGTGGACCAAAGAGAGAGCTCTAAGCAAACAAATCTCACTGAAGAAGCAGGCATGCATTATGCTGGTTTTCCTCTAACTTTTTACAGTGAGGCTCAAAAGCTGCATTTCATCTACAGGCAGTTGCAAGGCTTCAAGAACTGACAGAAGTATAAAAYGTTTCTTCCAAATAACTGATCTCAGATAAAAACCAAGTAGGAATACTGTCCACAAGTGATCTGCACTAAATCCAGTCAAATCTTGTTAAACTGTACAGACAAAAAATTAAAAATCTGATGGTCTCAATGCATGGCTTATGACTATTCTGCTTTTCAGTGGGAGTACATTTACAGACAATATTTGCATTTGCTCTTACTTTTAGGAAATTTAGCAAGTTCTGGTAGGTTCAACTTGACTTTTTTCTGCTTTCTTTAAAAAAAATTTTTCAAATGTTGAAAAGATGAAATGTTTTGAAGAGAAAAATCCTTCTTAATTGCATTTATCAGAATGAAAGACTCATTCATGACTGAGGATCTCCACATTATGTTACTAGAAACAGACATTTTAGAGAAGTAGGTTCCTTTTTATATAGTTATCAGTTAATTTATCAAGTCTAATCTTGAAGTATTATAGACTGATTAATAATACACATACCTCATATTGTAGTCTATGACTTCACCATCAGGTTTAACAAATGAATCATAGACAACCTGCAGCTTAGAATCAACCACTGTCACTCTAGTAAGCTCCAAGCCTTGTGTTGTGTAACACTAGGAGAAAAAAGTAAACTTAACAAGTGTTTATACAGCAATGCTTTTTCCTTATGGTATAAGTTGTATAGAGAGCAGAATTGGCTGCCAACTCAAAAAATCCAAATAACTTTGCTCACTACAGACTCAGCACTGAAGTCTAGTCACTTAATGACTTGTCAGAGTTCTGCATGCCTCTCAGAGTCACGAGTGCCACAAACTGCAGCACCCAGGAAACCGTCTCATAAGCGGCAACATAGTTAACTGAATCAAACTAAGTTACTCATACCATCTCGCAGTCCAGAGCATATACACCATAGTTTCCATCAAAAGGAGGTGATTTAATAAATGTCTTCATGAAGCCTTCCAGGTTTTCCCTTCTCCCATCATGAACATGAAGCTGCAAAGTTTCCATTAGTATTAAAAAGCAAGTTTGCTAAATATATCTTACCCAAATTGCCAGACAATTTGTTTCTTTAACAGACTAAGGAGCATATATAGAATATTTCTTGATCAGTATTTGCCATGTAATTTACTAAGCCCTAGTAAGGAACCTAAAAGGATTTTACCCAACTGTTTGCAGAAAGCTGACTCAGCTCCAAGTCAAATGGACACAAAAAGCAAAACCAAAATATTGCATTAAGCCCTCAGAGCATTATCATACCTTTGCAACCTGACACCCAGCAGATCCAACTATTCCCTCACAACAGTTATAGCGTTTTTCCAAACCACCTGGAACTGCCAAAAAAGAGAAGTTGAAAAGTGAGCAGTTTTTGCAGGAACTGGCAATATGGAAAGCAAGTAGCAGCCTTGCTCCTTCTCTCAAGCTTCTTTTTCCACTTTCTCCTGAGAGTGCACTATGGAAAGAGGCAATTTGGAATACAGTTTGGTCCCAGCCATGACAAGACAAACTGTACATCATTCCCTCCCCAGATCAGGTTTCTTATCAAAGAATGGGAGATAGATCTGTAGTACATAGAAGGAGGTTCTCCTTATGTATCTATTTAGTGTAGCCTCCAAGTATTTGAGGAGTCTCTCAGAAAAGATGACAAAGCTCATTTAGAAGTTCATGCAAGACCACGTAGTGAATACTTTTCTACCTTCTTCCCACAGGGTTTCATTAATGCCAAGCTCCTCAAAGGTAAAGCATATGCAGAGAAAAATGACTTCATGGATAGCAATGTTCCCAAGAGAATAGCAAACTTATCTCAGTTGAGCCTTGTGCAAAAGAAGTTTCATACTCTGATCATGTTCACTTTTAATAACAGATGTTACGACTTATAATGGCTTCCACAAAGACTAAATACCAATGATACTTGCCTTTTTGTTCTAATACTCTACCAGAATGGTAATTGCATTCTTCTTTACGTGCATGTTTTCCTGATGAAGTAACTGTGTATACTTTGCCACACCTACAGCACACTCTTCTGAAAGCTGAAAAAAAGATAATGAAGTATATTTCCTAGCTGGCTTGTCAAAAAGTTCAAACATGCTGAACAGGTGAAATTATTTATTCCTTACAGGTGAAATAAAAGTTACATGTATAGCAATTTGCTAGAGTGGAGCAACGATATGTAAGTATAGTTTCCCAAGACTAGCCAAGCATGGGAAAAGATAAAGTTCCATTCTAGTGCAGTAAGAAAAATCAAGCTTATCTGAAGTTTCTTCCATCATTCTGTTATAACAACAATTAGTGAATAAAATACTTGTGAAACTTCATGGTTTAGTAATGAAAGCTTGAGAATTCACTTGCAGTCCAACAGCTAAATATAGAACACTACTGCAAGGTATATTTTGTTATCTGCATATTTTACTTTCCTGTGTAACCACTGAGTCAGGTTCAAGTTTGTTATAATCTAGTAGACAGTTTCACTTACCATCACATACAGCTTTTTTTATAATCCCATTAAATATAGCACTACCATTTTTTTCAGGATTTGGTCGAGGGAAGTTATTTTCATTCAGTTGTTCCTTAGTCAGCAGATAGTCTTTTAAAAGTTCGTATAGAGCAGCACCTGTAAGATCTAAATAAAGAAATTTCCATTCTTAATGAATATTAGACCAAATTTAAGCAACACTTAAATATCCTAGTACTTCCAAAATAAAATGAAACTGAAATCTTGATGTATACCATGGTTTACAAGCCAAAGTTGTAAGTTCATCTCTCAGCACAATTAGAAGTGATCAGAAGTGAAGCATTGCTCATAACTAAGAAACTGCACAATGTTGAATTCTCAGTCATTCCACAAAGGCTTCACACGTAATACTAAAAACTTGCTCTTTTCAAACAGAAGTTCAACATTTTTTCCCTAAGTTAGAAGAATGAATCTTCAGATATAAGCAGCAGATTGTGTTGCACCCTTCACTAATTACTTATGGCTAATACATAAAACTTTACCAAAAGCAGGGTAACATTTTCATGGTAAAATAAACCCAGTTATATGCTGAAGTRGAGAACTGACATCTTCCTTCTCCCTTACCATTCTTCTCCTCTGACTTCATGGATCCAGTTCCACTCATAGATTTGCCGTCACTAAGCTGACCTGAAAGCAGGAAAACATATTTTTACCATATCTTCTTACGTTCTGATTTCCTGTTGAAGTTCTAAGCAGATATATAGAATTAAAACATCAATATTTCTTTCAAGTGATAAATTCTTCTGCAGAAATGTAAATATGCAGAAGTATCTTTAGTGAAGTAAAACTAAGTAATTCTTATTAGACCATTCCTCCCTCATTCTGATTTCTGCACATGCAACTCATTTAAAAAACTTTATTGAAAGAAAGACTACCATGATCCCTCAGCTTTTTGAGGGTCTTCACAGCAATATTCAGGTACATGTTTTTACTGCCACAACGATCATAAATGGATTTTTCTTCTATCAGGGCCTATATTAAAAAAAAAAAGTTAGTGTAGTACTGTATGTTTTTATCAACCCCAACATTTAGAATCTCAGATTTTGAACCTAGAGGTGGAGACATGTTTAAGTAGTACCCCAAATCCAAAGTGCAACACAAGACACTAAGCAAGATGAATGAGTCAGAGTCACCTAGAAAGACAATTTAAGCACCTATGAAGGAAAAGTCAGACTTGCATGGAAGATAAATGTGCCAATCAGAATTTAAATCCTACCCAGCATTATTACAGTACTTCCTGACCTAGAAATGTAACTTTCCTTTTGCAGAGTTGTAAGAGAGAGAGATGAAATGAAGTTCCACCAGCTGTGCAACTATGAAGAAAACCACCACACTGGAACTAAGGAATATAGTTTATTAATCTTTTGGGGGAAGGAGAAAAAAAAAGGCTCTTTCCTGGTTTTATTTCACTCTTTACTATCTATATAGTTAACAGATGATAAGCCCATTTCAGCTATAAACAGTGCCTTCTAACAGAATCACTACAGCAGCTACAATCTGCAAGTCCAAAGAGCAGAAGAAAAGAAGATGGAAAGCTGAGAGATAATATTGGGAAGTTACAGCAAAGATAAAAGAAACATTATTTTGTGGGAATGAAAAGGCAACCATACCAAGATATGCTGCATAATATAGGGAATGCAGAATAAATGGTAGAGCAGTAACATCTAATGTTTTAGAAGTTTTTTATTTCAGGTGTAATTAAACATACACACAGTCTTATCAGGACACCTTCATAAAACCTTTCAATTTCCAGCATGCAAGAAATTCAGATCATCTGAAGGTTATGTGCCAGCAGCCTGTATCTGTTGGTTATAAATTTGAGTACTGCTTGATGTTGTGTAAACAGTTAATACAAGATCAAAATGATTGAGAGTTTTATGGCTTTTCAAGAACATGTTTCTTCCTGCCCTGAACAGGTGATTACAGGCCTTGAAGTTATATTTACATTCCAGGAAACCTTMCATAGTCACATGAAGATTTTTATTTTCTACTTTCATACTTTAAAAGAAAGCTCTTCTGTTTTCCTACTTAAGGTTCATGTCATCTTAGAAGATAATCAGTAGCGCTAAAGACAAAAGTTTTTATTTTGGGAAAACTGGAAATCATTGATAAGAATGGAAAAAGCATTAGACCCAGTATATTTTAACTTCTGCTTGCTGAAAGGCTGAAATGTTTGCCTTTTTAAAAAAAAAATACCACCACCCTGTGCAAGATAAGACCTACTGACTTAATGAATTAAGAGGAGGAACTGTAAAGACCTATAACACTTCCAAACATTGCAAACCTTGTCAATAGCTTCATTCACTGTGCTACAAATTTTGAAGTATTCTTCAAGAAAGAAACTGAAATATCGCTGTCTTATGTCATGTGCTACTTTGGATCCTGATTCTGGAATGGAAGGCCTTTTTCCAGTAGAAACCTTAAAAAAAAAGTATCTAGTCAACATGCAGCAAAAAACAACCCTAAGAACTGAACAGTTTATACATGTCCTTGTGTACAAAGGGAAAGAGGGTGATGCTTATCATTGTCACAACCTAGTTTCAACTTTAATGGGGCATGTAGTAACCCATGCAGGAAACAAGAAGTCTCATATTTGAAATATAAAGCATGAAGTAATCCAGACTTCCTATTCTAGAAAAATGTACAATATCTATAATCAGAACTAAGCCATAACATCTCACAGTTTTAATTAGAAAGCAAATCTTGTAATTTATTCTACCCAAGAAATCTTCACTACCCTCTGCTTTATAAAAAAGCCTCAAGTCATTTTTATGAGTAGAACCTATCTGATACTGCGCCACTCAAAAAAAACAGTGCAAAGTTTGTGTTAACAAACCAAAACAAACTACACTGACTTTTTGAAAAAAGTTCCTTGAAAATGATTTATAAGGATATTTCTTTTAAAGCCAAATAAAACCTTTCATCCAAACATTATCTGCTGCTGTTTAAGGCACAGTAACCAACATGCAAGCAGGAGTTGTTTGGAAAAAAGGTGTACTTAATTCTCCCATCACAACCACCTGGATTAACAATTTATCTACAAAGTTGCTTATATCTGTAGCTACTAGAGGCAGGAAAACAAAAGTATAATTTTAATGGCAACTTGATTTAGTCAGAGAGAAAAGCAATGCCATTAGCTGCCATTAGAATGATGAGAATCCCCTAATACAGTAATAAAAAATTACAGAATTAATAGGATTTTCTTCCCCTGTCCCTCCCTCCAAATGCAGAGGATAACACAAATGCACTCTCTCACTACGGCAAGTTATGCCATCTTCCTGATTATGTTACTTCTCCTTTTTCTTTCTGATACGTAAGTGTTGATTGGCCTGAGGCTGTTTGATCCGGGTATAAGTTCTTTTGAGGAAACTGCTGCAAACAAAAACACTTACTTTTTGATGAGATGCCTGGAAGTAGGGGTCCTGACAARGAGTGACAGCACAATGTTCAGTCACTGAGAAACACTGCATAAAACAAAGTTAGAAGAGTTTTAAGTGATTTCTCATGAATTACAAAACTGAAAAATCATTTCTGTCATAAAAAAATGCATCAGCTGTTAGTAAATGGGCAACAATTATGGAGAAGAACAGGTAGAAGCCCCTAGCTGAAGTTCTACCAATAGATCAATAAAGCTTTGAATATTACTGCATGACTTGCTACAAAACCATACAAGTAGCTTTGACTTGAAAATAACGCTTAATACACACAGTAAATAGGTATTTTTAAAAAGTTATATTGGTATATCACACTATTGAAGTCCTTACTATCTAATACTGTCTTAAATTAATAGTAGTTTCTCACTTCTACTCCCATCTATATGCCATCTACATCTACAAATTCTGCAGCAGTAACTCAACAGTACCTTACATGGCACAGGAACAATCCTTTTAAACGAACTATTAGAAAGTCTGCACGGCACTGCTGTTGTAGTATTTCCTTCCAGTAGTACACATAGTTGACTACTGCTGGTTTCAACAGGCTGAACTTCAAGCAAATTTAAACAGTCTGAAACAAACAAGAGATACAGATTAAACCTAATCCCTAGCAGTAAACTTTATCATTCAAATTCCATTAATCTGGAATTTGAATACTTCAGAGCTACTTTGGTAAAGCAGGGAAAAGTAAACTAAACTGTGGAAGCAAACCTTGAACTTAAGAAACACATTAAGATTTCACTTCTGGCAAATGATTTTCTGCAAAATGTCCTCCAATGTTTTGGAGATTATATAACAGCTCAAAGACATTAGAATAAGCAGCTGTGCAAGTCAAGTTAAAGACCATCTTTAAGTTGTAATGGCTATGATTTTTAAGCAATTATTTGTCCATCCTCCCTGCCCCCCCCCCAAAAGCATGCTAGCAAAGGGGAAAAAATCATGAAAAACACCTTTTTAATTTCACCTTCCAATTCAATCAGTAAGTGCTTTAAAGCATTGTTTAACTTTTGAAAGTCAGGAAAACTACAGACCTCAGAAAGAAACTGTCATAAGATTCTAGAGCCAGGGTATCAGCACTTGACTTGCATTCATTGCACTTAATCATACTTGCACCAGCATCTATCATACAGCAAGACTGCTACACTGCAGGAGATACATTAGTCCATTTTAACTTTTATTCATAAAGAATGCATACAGAGGCAGAATGACTCAATTTAATGTGAAAATGGTTTTACAGCATCTGTATAAAAACACAAATAAAACTACATGGTAGTATTTACAGGAGTTTAGTTACTAGATAAATTACTGCCATTATAAATGCAAGCTAAAAAAGTAGAACAGTTAGAGGGGAATGACTGTTTAACTAATGTTAGATAGAGAAAATAACTTCTATTCTAAGATTTTTCACATATGAAAGAATTTAAAGAGAAAAGAACACAGTTTTCAAGAGACAATGGACACATTGTTTCAGTCAGCCTGAACACCTGAGACTAAACCTAACAGTTGATACCCATGCTAAAAGCAAAAAGTCTCAATTTTGTTTTTCCATCCTTTCCATTCATGTATCAAAGACTTTCAAGATAACAAGTATTTTTCAGGATTTTGGCACAAACTGTACACGTTCAAAGATTTTAACACAAAGTACCTGTCCCCAATCCACTAGGGCTTCCAAATACTTCAAAGATAACCTTGTATTTGGATATGACGGCTATCTGCACAAGCTAACTGCCTACCATCATTCGACTCACAGCTAACATTCACCATAAAAGTGAAGGAAATGCATTCAAGAGACACCTGACACAAACAAACTTTAGTTTGTCAAACCTATGGATCATGTTGTCATACCCGTTGGTCCTATGCTTTGAACTTCAGTAGTAGACAACTCAGACATAGTTTTCTTCTGTCCAGAAGTTGTAGCAAAAAAAGCTTGTTCATTTTTACCAGCAGCTGTGAACTCCACTGTTTCTTGTTGGATTCTTGCGTTATCACCCTGTTGTGGAAGAGATGCTCTGAAAGGCACAATTTCTTTTTTGTTATGTACCTGAAATGCATACACACAAAAATAGATGAATTAATATTCAAGCAGTTCTATCTCACAGCAAGATGGTGTTAAAGTTAACACTACGTCTTAAAACTGAATCTGCTATCAGCTCAGCATGCCGCCTTGAGAAGGAAAGGACAAAGCTGCAAGAGCACTGGAAAGGGTAAGAGGCTTAAAGAAATATGCCTGTTATTAATATGGCCACCTAAAGTAGTCTAAGAAAAGAGCAAGAAACACTTTTGCTTTGCTCATACTATCAGTCTGCACTCCAAACTGACTTTTCAAGGCTCTCTTCATTAGTTTCAGCAGCTCAAGGCAGCTGCTTACTTCACCTATGCCAGGAACCAATTCTAAGTACTACAGGATCACATATTTGCAACAACTTTTAACAGAAGCAGTTATGAGGAATTTGTTTTCATTCATTTCAAAATATTTTTACAATTAGATTACAAGACAGAACCTCAGCCAACCTGAAATCAACACGAGTCTACTGATACTAAATAGAGCTATGTCAAACCTCAGCCTATTACAAGATTATAACTCACATCAAATTTTGCAGTGTGTGCAATTCTTTTCTTTTGTCCAGGAACATTTACTTTAGTTTCTAATAAATCTAGATCCACGTTTCCTCCAAGGGCCTATTAAAAATAAGAATAGGCTATTTAGACCAACCATTATTTAAGTTCTAGATTTTAGTAATATTTTCATGACCAAATCACTCCAGCATGTCAGGACATTCACAGTCAAAAAACTCACCAGRAAAATTATAGTTCTGTTGTACCTGACAGTTATTCTACACTCAGAACAGTTCAGCCATAGAGCTCTGAATATCACTGCCTAAGCTTCAAAGTTCATAAATTTGTTTGAGAGGAATAGGGAACAGGGAACTACTAAATGTGCAACCACCTCTAAGATTTTGCTTATCATAAGACTAAGAATGCTAACCCCAAAGCAGTGAGCAATTCAGGGCAGTTCCCTACTTCAGTAAACATGTAGATCTTCCATTATCATGCTAGTCTAAAAAGATAAACAGTTCCTTTTAACTTTCTCTGCTAGTACTACAGGCTCAAATCCTTAACACTTACTAACACATACTTTGGAAAGTGTACCTGAACTTGGCTATACATTGTTTCCTTTCCTCATATGCTTACAAAAAAGCAAGCAGAAAAAAGAAAACAAAATACCTGCTTATCACCTTTCTTTTGTGCTTCTCTTTCAAATTCATAGAAAATTCTCCGACACTCTTCTATAGGATCATCTGATTCCGAGAGCTCTGTATCCCCCTCACTAGATTCCACTTCCTCAGAAGATGAATTAAATACAGTCATTTCACTTTCTTTGTTCGCACATGCAGTTTCAACAAAACTTTTTTTATTACCCTTTTTGTTCAGACCTGTATTATGGCAAGCCTCCTTGCCCACATTTAAGTAATCAGTCAGATGAGGGTTCATATCTTCTAGAATATCATTACCTTTATTTTCTTCTATGCTCTGAATTTTCTCTGTATTTACTGTTGTTTCCTCATGATCTCCTCCTAATACAGTTTCATCTTTTGATGAGTAGCCAGCGTTCAAGACAAACTGTGCTGCTCTTTTGCTAGTCAGACAGTTTTCATTAGTGCTATGTCCCTGAACAGATGCTTCAACCAGCATATTAATTTCTGTATTCTCTTGTTTCAGAATGTCCTTCTGCATATCTGCTTCAAAACAAATAGCTGAAGAYGTATGTTTTTCCTTGGAATAAGCAAGGGCATTTCTTTTCTCCCTAAGATTATCTGAAACCTTTGGTATTTCGATGTTCATATCAGGCAAATATATCTTATTAGTTTCTGGAAAAACATCATCTAGTTTTTTAGACGTATTTAAATCTCCGCCATTCTTTTGTAAAGTGACTATTTCCTCTGATTTTTCTACTGTACACTTCGGAATGTTTGCTGTATCACTAGCATGCAGTTTTTCTGCACATATTACAGCAGCCAGTTTTTCTTCCTTATTACAGTTTTTACAGTTCCCAGTTATTCTTGGCTTTTTATTAACACTGAGTGGAGGCACGTCAATGACAAGATCATATTCATCATCAGATTCTTGAAGTTTTATTTCAAGTTTCACAGTGGAAGAGTTTCTTGACCTCTTTGTGGATCCACATCTACTCCTAAATGGTGACATCTTTGAACTCCCCTCCTGATATTCACATTGAAATACTTCCTCTGCCTTACATGTCTGCTTAGCATTTTCATCCTCTTTCTTTATTGAAGAAACAAGGAGACCTGCAAAATAATTCACTAGAAAGTTATATTCAAGAAAGTTGTTGGACATCCATGACAATGTATTTTTCAAGTTAAAAAAAAAGCCAATATTATTCCAGTACTTAGAAACTGAATCTACATGACATTTGTATGCTAAAAACCATACAATGACTTAATTAGGAGAAAGTGTCTTATTTTTCTTAAGACCATTTTTACAGGTCAAAGTGTTTTTAATCATTTCATCTCAAGGACTGTACTATGAGAGTTCCTTCTGTTCTTCAACTTCAATCTTAACCAAATCTAATGCTATTTTATTACTAGTTTTGCAAATCATATGCCTCTGTAAATGAAAGAAGTACAACCTTAAAAAGTTCAGTCATACTAAATTGCAGTCTGCCCACAGATTTAAGCTGAGAAAAAAATAAATTATGAATTATATTAACAACTACAAATCTCATTGCCACAAATACCTAAAACATTTCAAGCCAGGTATATTTACATGTTCTTCAAATCCAGTTCAGAAGCAGTTTTTTGGGTTTTTTTTTTGGGGGGGGGATGACGACGACGACTAACTTAGGCTGTTAGTGTTACTAAGTTTTATGGTTCCCATTTTAAAGACATTTTAGTACTCTGCCCCCTCATCAAGCTGTTTCTTCCTCATTAATTGGGCCTAGCTTACAGTTGCCTGAAAACACAAGTCATACAAGAAATAACAAAAGAAACACCAGAAAAGTCAGTTACCAATCTCATTACTCATACTCCTAAGAGGGAAGTAAGAGCACCATGACAGAGGCATGCTAAACAAAGTTTCAGTAGAAAATACCAGTTACTCGGTGACATGTAAGCAGGCTCTTTGCAGACAGCTATTCCTGTAAGGAATTTTATAGCGTCTTACAAAGATTAAGAGCAACCTGTAATACACAACTTCCGTCACAGATCAGGATGGTAAAGGCAACGTACTCCTACCAAAAACAGTAAGGAGCCAGTAGCTCACGCTGTTCTATCGCTAAGGGGCTTAAATAACCCCGCAGAGCGCAGCTTCCCGCGGCCTCACCCCAGCCGCAAACAGCAGCTTACAGGTCAAGCGTTTTCGCTACGCCGTTTGCCAAGCCGGGGGGCTTTTCCAAGAGCGCGGCGGAAGGCTGCGGCGAYCTCACGCCTCGCTGCGCCACTCTCTGGGCCTCGCGCGCAGCCCTACAGCTCTTCATTTCAACCACGGGAAACCCCATCCCAAAGGGCACGAAGGACGCCGCCGCCCGCGGAGCCCGCCGCGCGGGGCGGCCCCGCCAGCCGCCTCCCCGCGCCCAGCCCCCTCGGCGCGGCAGCCCCCGCCCACCGCCACGCAGAAGCCGGCGGGGCCGGGAGAGGACGGGCCGGCCTCCCCGCTGTCTTTTCTCGCGGCAGGGGCCTCGGCGAGCGGCGGCGGGGCAGCCAGCGGCTCCAGCCTGCGCGCCTCCCTGTGCCGGTACTGGCAGTGCGGCCGCCGGCAGCCGCCCGCGGCGCCGTCGAAGGGGCAGGGRAAGGTCCGGAAGTAGCCGGCGGGGCGGAGCATCCCCCCTGCCGCGGGCCGCCGAGCGCGCGAGGGAAGCGAGAGCCAACGGCGACGCCGCGCCCCTCCTCGCACGCGGGCCACCGGCCGCCGGCGCCAGCGCTATTGCAGGGCGCGCGCGGCCCCGCCCCCCCGCCGGCCAATGGGAGAGCAGGGGGCGGGGCCCCGCGCCGCACCTGCCGGGGGGTGGGGCGGCGGGTGGCGGTTGGCGCGGGGAGCTGTGTGGCGCTGAGGAGGCAAAGGCCGGGGGGGAGGGGTCCTGCTGCGGAGTTGTTCGTGCCCGTCTCGCGGTGATGGTGGCACGAGGCATCTGTGGTATGAACGAGGGAATGCGGAGGGGCACGCAGCCCCTCCCTCAGCCCTTGCAGCGGGGACCCGAGCCGTGGGGAGGCAGCTTAGAGAAGGGGATGAGGCTTTCCAGTCGCTTCGCTATAATGCAGGGAGATGTGGGGTTTGGGTGTTTGCATCTGCATGGCACTCTCCGAGGGAAAAGGAGGAAACTCCTCATTTTCTCGTGCCCCATTGCTTAAAATTTAAAGTCGAGTCTCTGCTTCTGACTCTGTGGCCTCAGTGCACTTTTCTTCCCTATTTCAGAGTAGAGTCAACTGCAGAATAGTTGCTTCTTCTATCTGGGAGAGGCAAAGACAGGAATGATATTAGGGTGGGGAGGAATGAAAACAGAGAAAATAGAAAAATCGTCTGTTGAAAAAAATCTACCAAACGTACAATATAACAAAACAAGCAAAAGTCCACATGAAACAAGGGTGACAACTAGGGGAGGAATCAGGGTATTTAGTATGTCTGTTGCAGTGGGAGAGATTCCCATCAACTGTGTCTGGATTTTCTGGACATATTCGAATATGTATTTGATTTCTTTGGTATTGTGGTGGACAGTAATTAAAGTTTACTGTGTCTGATCTTTTGCGTTCCTTAATAGCTGTTTTAAGTTCATATGTTGTAACAGATGTTCAGTCAATGATCAGTTCATACCAGTAGGGGTAGGGCTGATGGAGAATGTAACTGGTAGGCAATAACTGATGAGTAACAACTGGGGCTGTATAGCTAAAATCACATTCAGATAGTGTAGTAGGGTTACAAATACACAGATTAGTATTTGTAGGTAAGGTATGATTAATCAAGTCAATATATACAAAAGGACACAAAGATAATAAACATATGCAGCCACCTCCAGTATAAACAAGCACAGTCTCGCTGTTGCACGTGACCCTGCTCCTTGTTCAGGGATGCAGGCTTTGATATCTATGGATCACCACTCTTTGACTTCCCACTAAGGCCATTGTCGGTGATCCACAGGATAGACCACAGATGTGGCTTGGCGTAAGCCCAGGAATACAATGGGGTAGATTCACTCAGTGGTATCATCTGGTACAGTTAGTACGTAAGTGACAGCTAAATCCATATCTAAATCAAAGTTCACCATGTGCCACCAGGGTTCTAATTGTCATTCTGTAGTGGCTTTATCCCAAACGATTTTATGAATTTCAGTGGGTAGAACCCTGCTCTTGCCTTCCCTTAAGATTCCAGCTACAGCTCCTTGAGCCTGTATCTAGGCCTGGTGGCAGCTCAATGCTAAGGAGACATTCCTTTGGGTTGTCCCTAAGGTATTTAGTAATAGAATGTGGTTGTCATTATTCAGATGTTCCCATAAAGGGAGGGTGTTGGTGGTTAACCACTGTCCCATTCCAAACTTAGTATGACCATAAGGGGGTGTGAAGGTTTTGCAGCGTGGTAGTCATTGTGTCTAGTTTATTAACTAGGACTTCTGCTTCAACACTGTTAAGTAACCATCCCCAAATAGCCTGTAAGATCTCTACATGTGCGTGAGTTCTGTTGGCATATAATACAGCTATGGAGTCAAGCTAATCACCCTTCATTAGTGATGGCTGAAAAGGGGGCACACTCTGGGTTTAGTATTGATATGCTGGTCAACAGTGTCAACTCTATCCATTTTAGGGACCAGTTGGGATCTGGGAGCAATCTGTCACATATGATTTTTCCAGATCACATAGAAACCTACTTCTGTGATGATGGGGAATAAGTTGGGTGTGAGTTGGGAAAGGTAGTTGAAGAAGGAAGAGACACAGCCATTGTGGTTGTAGGAGGGAAAGTGAGAGATGGACTTGGAAGTAAGGGGTTGATTTTAAACTTGAAGGAGAGGCCTACTGGGTCTTTTGCCCAAAGGCAGACAATTTCAACAGGGTGGGAAAGGGTGAAAATTACACTACGAAGGGTTTGGCCTAGACAGATGGCATGCTGACAAGTGGTCCTCTGCTGGGCTGGTCTTTTGATTGATATGTGGCTGTTCCCCATTAAATCACTGCCAATCTTGCAACTTACAATGATGTTTTGTTCTTGGGGTATTGAGATATATTATTATTATTATTATCTTAAAGAAGGATCCCATACTGGGGTACTATGGAGTTCACCTTCTACCTGTATTAGTGTGGTGAGATTCCAGGTACAAGGGGTTCCCATTTGTCCCGTAAATTTATTAAACCAGGAGTCACCAGGGGTATGGATTTCCCAGCAGAAGCATGGATGAAGGTTTTGGGGATGCATGCCTTGGTAAGGGATTAGTTTACCCACTGGTCCTGGAGTCGAGGGCCAGGAGACTTTAGAGATGTATTTGAGGACTCACTGATCTTTCAAAGTGTGATGTCTCCTGTCTCCATCCATGTACACTAGGGATTTATGGGTTTGCAAAACAGGAATGTGAGTGTGAGTGCAGCCCATGAACAGATAATGACAACATATGAAGGAACATACGGTTAGTGGAAGGGTTGGTTGGTGGTTGGTCCTGCAGTGATAAATACGTAACAGGCACAAATATCATCCCAATACAATTCTTCAGAATAACAAGGCTGTAGAGGAGACGATCTGTATAAGAGAAAATAAAGTGCATTCCGTCTAGGCTACAAGCCAAGCATCAGGCAAAGTTATCTGAGGTCCTTCCTTTAAGATTCTCTCTTACAAATTCAGTCCTAACATGCCTGTAATTTGAATTGTGTGTCAAAACAACAACAAACACAGCTATCCCAAAACAGTGAGGTTGGGTCAATACCTGGGTGCACAAGTACTTACAGAACCACAGATATGAGGCAAACTTGCAGGAACCAGAGCATGGTTTCTTCAGGCGAGCTACTCGGACCAGGCAATGGGCTTGGGAAATTCCAGATTCCCCAGTTGGATCAGTCCATTTTATTCACCAAGTTGTCAAAGCACTCTCTGGATTCACCAGCTCATTGTCACCTTGTTATATCCTTCGAGGTGCTTTTCCCTCCTGGGGTTTTGAAACTCTTTGTGCATATGGACCTTTGTCACATTTTGTTATCAGGAGCATGCATATTTTGGTGATTGGGGGTGGGGAGTCCTAAATGCGTGATGACGGCATAAGGCAATGGTAGACTAGAGTTGCATTACACAGATCAAGATTGTATCACCTAGCCCTTGATTCTGAAGTAGTTAATGTTTGCCTGCAAACATTTGTTTGTGATGGAAACTTATTTTTGAGCCTCTTTCCCATCAAAATGTAAAGCTCATTCTGTTCCTTCAAGAAATTTCAAGTTACATGTTTTCAGTGAATCACAAACACTATTTTTAAAAACGTARTTGCTCATGTTTTATACCAGCAGCATCTGAGTTTGAGATCTCAGCAATCTTTGCCACAGTCAGTGAGTTTGTATTTAATTTTGGTCTGCATTTAAGGCTTTATATGAAGGAGTACTACTATGAGTTGATTCAGCAGAAATGGATGATACATCATCCATGGAATTTTGTTGGGGCCCTTGCGGTGCTTCAGAACAATAATCTGTATGAGATATAGAGCATGGAACTAACACTGTTTAGGATTAATTGCTTAGCACAACTTGCTTAGCATTAGTAGCTAAATTTGCTGAAGCCTTAGGCCTCAGGCTATAGCCACTGCTACGTGCTTTGAAGTAGTTTTACCAAGGACACTGGTGCAGCTGGGAATGATACATCCTGAGAAAGTACAGATAAGCTAGCAGAAGCCAGTGGGAACCAAGGGCTAGACAGCTTTGCTAAACAAGCAGCAAGGTACAAGGCATGACCGCTGCGTGCGTGATCGGTGCAATGATTGGCTACCTGTGACATAATCTGTATGAACCACAAATCAAGGGCCAGAGCGCCGAATACCTGTACTTATAAAATGGGCAAATTGCTGAATAAAGATGGAATTGAACCTGCATTCTGTGAATGCGTATGATTCATTCCCGTCACTCCCGCGGACCGTGACAGAATTTATGAAGGGTAAAGTTTTTGATTTTAAGTTGTCCGAATGTGGGCCGCTCCATACATCTGATGATGTTGTCTCACCCATTACGCTGCTTTCTGCTGCTCTAGGAACTGAAGAATTAGAAGCTCCCTTCAGATGGTGAAAGAAAGATGGACAAGCTATTCCCTGTTGTTCAGGCGAGCATCTGAGTGTATTAGAAAAATGCCTAAAACACAGAACAAAAATCATGTTATTCTAACCAGGGGAATCCCACATAATCTTAGTGGTTATCATCAGAGATGCATACAAAGTTACTACATTTTAATTTTTCAAGATTTGAACTGACAAATAGGAGTATTCATTTTATAAGGAAATTTTTTGTGTATCGACTCTTGGAAATAGTATTTTGTGTCTTTTAATAATTTCTCCCTTCAATTTCTTTTGGCGGGGGGAAGACAAGCAAATTCACTATATGTGTATGCAGCCTTTTCAAGCTTTTATCACATTTTTGCAAAGTTTTTATACTATGTGTGGCATAGCAATCTTCCTTTATTACCCCAAAACCTAAAGTCCTCTTAACATTTATTATTTGTAGGGAGGTTTTTTTACTATCAAGAAACACACAAAATAGTAACTAATAGACGTGTATAGTACCTGAGGCCTATTGTTGTGTCTGTCTTCAGTTCATGGAGAGCTCAAAGGTGCACTAAAGGGATCTGAATACCATGGACATGGCACATGATCGGAAAACTTACCGTTTTTGTGTTCTGTACTTGTAGAAAGCCACAGCACAGCATATAAGTACTAAGGAAAAGACKAGAGTTATAGATGACACAGCAAGTGTGATATTTACTTTAAAATCTTCTTGGCTTGTTTCTTGAGCTGTGTTCCTTTTAAGCAAATCAGCCTTGTCTGACACTACAACAATAAAGCACACCATGTCAGCTGTAGTCAAATAGTTAATCTCTCATGGACATACACAGAAAAGGATTATACCTATGCAATTCGCCAATCCAAATTAGCACTTCCTGATAAAAGGACTAGTTTTGCCAAAACAGGAATTCACTTATTTGTCCTTAAATTAATACAAAGCAAGGCTCTTCCAGCCTTTCTATACATGATTTGTATCTATCATAAGGGTAATTCTGACAGAAGTTTAGCAGGCTTCATGGACTGTAGAGACCTGTTACTATTTTCAGTTTCATTAGAGTACATTTTTTTCCCTAGGAGAGGATGTGGTGGTCTTCAGTATCCTTGGAAACATCAATGCTACATATTTCTGTTTTACTGTGTGTAAAACACATCCAGGTTAATGTATTGTATTCTTCCTTGGTGTTTCTCGGAAAAGTACATCACTTGGATGATAACTGGGGTCGTGGAAATCAGGAACCTCATCATGTACTCTTGTTTGATGATAAGAATATTTTTTATGCAATTCAAAAAGTCCACCTCTTTCTCCACATGCTGTTTGTGGCTAATTCTTTTCCTTCAGCAGAAACAATTGGGACTATAATGTGTAAGCAGTGGACTGTACTGGAGGGATTTAAAATAATTTGTCTGCAACTGCTCTAACAGCTACACTTGATTGCATTATTTTGTTGCTTCTAATGCCTGTAAAAAGGAATGAAACTCTGAGCTGTCTTCAGTGAGTTCATTATTTCTGTCTTTTAATTCTTTAACATTTTTTTCTGCTTTTTACAGCTATGTTTCTTAGTTTGGTATGATTTGTATAGATGTAAAAAACCCTCAGTTCCTCTTGCTTTGTGTTCATTCTCTTGAGTGCATTTTGTTCTAGTAAGCAGTACCAATCAGATGAAGATTTTTTGCTAGCTGTTAGCTAGCCATTACTTTCAGAGACATTCTGTAATGAATATTCATATGTTTGGCTCTTGAACCTGAAAAAGTGTAATAAGAAATAGTAATACTCCAATATTATACAAGGAAAACCCTACATATAAGCAGTAATACCTTCTGTGATCCTATATATAGATTCACAACAAACAAAGAAACCACTTGGGATAATTTCTTTCCTTACAGTTTGCTTTGTATAAATATCTTTGGTTATTAGCCCTTTGTTAGAAAATGAAATGAGATTGGTATATTTTTCTAACTGCTCAGAAATAGAAGCAAGATAAATTATTTTGCCAGAGATTCAAAAAGCATATACGGTTGTTTCACTCATGAATCAATACAGATCAAGAACATGCCGAATTCTACCAGTGCTCCCATTTAGGTCAGTGGAACTTAACTTCATCTATATGTTTGTGAGTGAAGTTAACATCTTCCCCTGGTTGCAATAGTACTAAAAGGTAACTGGAGGTGAAAAAATATCAGATAAAGAAACTTCAGAAGGTTCCAAGGTTTTGGGATAGATGCATGTCTCCAGGCTTAAAAGTACAGATTTTCATGACTTTCTATAGCATGCTATATGGCCTTGGGTATGCTTCATCCTCTTTGGGCTTCCATTTGTCTATCTGCTAATAAGTATATGTTTCAAAAACAGGGCTTGCCTATTGATTTTCCCTTGTTCTATGATTCTTAGGTGAAAATATGACAAACTCTCTTGACTTCAAGTTTATTTTTCATTTCGTTTTTGCCCACCAAATATAGAACTGATATTGGTCTGCTTATACTACTGAGTTTGAAAAATTAAAGTTGTATTTAATTTTCTGCTGATTTCTCTATACCATACCGTCCAGAGACTGTTCTTCACTGAGAATGTTAAGATAATGGGGTCCAAATCTTGATTCTGTGAAAAAAAGAAAAAAGAAGAGCTACAAAGATTGCTTCTCAGATAGAGCAGTGAAAGAAAAATTATAAAGTTCAACATGTGAGACGAAAGGAGAGGACAGGAAGTGTGCATAGGAAGTATGCTTCACTGCTSTCAAAAGTTGAAGAGCCAGAAACATTAGAAATCAGTGAAGTTTCCTGGAAGACATGATTGGAAAATGCTAAGAGCACTTTCTGTAGAACAAAAAAAAAAGAAAAAAATATATTTTATTCTCTTGAACTTAGCACTTCTACAGTGATTAAAAAAATGAGAACTTGAAATAGTTGTATTATGAACTTAGGAACAGCAAATGGATACCTCGTCTTGAGCTCAGTGAAACTGGGAAAATCATGCCAGATTAGCATTTCAAAACACTTCTTTTTTTTTTGGGGGGGGGGGNAGTACTAGAAACCACAATGAAAAACATGAGTTAGCTCTTACCTACTTCCTGCTGTTCCTGAGACCTCTCCTCTTCAGCTCTCTGGATGGAGAGGAATTTCACTATGAGTGGTAATAGACAAACCAGTTGAAGTTAGGCAGGGGGAATCTATTGGGGACAGAAAGTAACTACCTGTGCAGATCCCAATCTCTACATATGGATTTTAGGCAGAACTATTTTTTCAGAAGCCTTTTCTAAATTCACATTTGAATTTTGATGGCCACCTGAAGAAGGCGATGTGTCATTTGCCTGCAGGTATACTGGATGGACTGATACAGTTTTTACTTGAGGTCACTTTTTATGCTTCTCAGTAGAGAAGCTGATGAGTGTAAGGGCCAGCACAAATACATCACTTCTGGTATGCAGTAACTCACTCAGCAAAAATTACTACATAACTGTTGGAATCAATTCTCACTATCCTTAGTTGTTAAGTCTAAATTATAACAAAGATATCTTAATGGAATGATTCAGGCAGACCTGGAAACCAGCTGTAACAGTATGTACAGAATGCCTTGTTGGTTGGCAGGTACCTCTGTGTCAGCTTCACTTATTTTCCACGATGAATTCAGAGGTGGACTCTCTTTAAACAGGGACTGTAAGCCATAGCGGTGATCACAGTGGTCACCAGCGAGCACTCTGTTAAATCTAGTTGGTGAAACAACGTGGGAACCTGTGGGATCTGATTTCTCATACAAGTCAAATTATCTCTATAAATTTATTTTGTTAGAAAGCAGGAGGGCAGAAGAACCGTCATTGCCCTCTCTCATCTGTCATTCTGTTATTTTGTTTCTTAGTTTGGGACTAATTTAGAATTTCTTGGCCTAACCTCTTATCTGTGTGTTTGATTCTTACAATGGTTTTATCAGTAGCAAATGAATATGACAGGTTATAATCTGAGATGCACAACTGATGCTTGTGTACAGTCGGGCTCTTCATTCTGTCCTTTACAACTTCTTAAGCAGCTGCAAATAGCTTCTTACTGTTTAGATGGTATGTTCTGCTACTTACAATACTCCTGCRAATGCTGTGCAGTCTTCTTTAACAGGTCCTCTGCATCATAAAGTTTGTGTGCAGGTGGACTTGCAGAAACTTCTAAATGAATACATGTTAAGTTAAATTCTTACCTTTGACATACAAGTCTGGTATTTTCCAAGGACAGCAAATAGAAATTGTTAAAAAAAAACATTCACACCCAAGCAAGAGTGCTGGTTTTCCAGCTACCTAGTTGTGCTCTAACTAATTTGTGGTTCATTAAATGCAGTCATTTTTACAGACACCAACCATTCTCTTCTTTGAAAATTTGGATTGCACTATTCTGTAACTACCTAAAATATAATCGAAATATGTGTTCTGAAGGTCAGACATAATGCATTTCTTCCTTTATTTTTCAATTAATAACTGCTTTATTTCCAGTCTATAACATGCTTATAAATGAATAGCACAAATTTGGAATGTATTCAGCTCAAGGACCTTTAAGAGCAGCACAATTCCTCTCTCTTCCTCCCCCMCACCTCCATCCACCCAACACATGACAGGAAGAACCATTTAGCAGAAATCTGTTCCTTACAGGGGTATTTCATAATTCCATTCTTTACCATTGCAATGCTCTGGTATAACAAATTAGTGTATTCCCAGTGGCGCCAGAAATAGAGCCAAGCTGACTCTGTCTTGGAGACGTGGTCTATTCCATTCTTTCCTGTGTCTTCTAGCAGACAGACCTTTCGTTCCTGTCCTGTCTGTAAGCAGTACATGTGTTATACCATGACAGAAGAACAGGGTTCTGTTTCAAGAACATGACTAATAAGATCCCATACACATTTTCAAAGCCTTGTTCCTACAAACTCCTGGATTTGTGTTACCGTGTAAGCCATTCAACTGGCTTGTGTGGAGACAGCAACTCTGTGAGAGAATATTATGGGGGTGAATTGTGAATATCAAGTTCATGTTATATAAAAAGGGAGAATTCCATTTCACAGAACATTTGCCTGCTTGACTCTGCACTGACAGAATATCTATACTGTGGAACTTAATTTCATTTTACCGGTTTCTATAATTATCTCCTTACCTGGACTTTGTTCAACATTACTGTTTTCTTCAGCATCATCTTCTTCTTCCTCCTCCTCCAAGTGACTTTCAGGTAAAGCTGTGTTGGGTAATCCACAGAATGGAACAACTCTTTTGTAAAATGCAACATTTTTGAGAACTATATTTGCTGATGATTTGACAGGATGCAAAATGTGTTTGCTGCAACAAGCAACTCTAAAAACAGTGTTATAAATGTTACAACAGTGTTCACTTTTCTGAGGTGCTGTTACTCATTGTTTAAAGAAGATCTGAATAGTCACAGGAGACCATATTTCCAAACATGGCCTGCTTCTACCAGCTGTGTACATACATTGACATTCATTAACTGTCTCCTGCATCAGCTTCCACTTCCCTCTTATCCTCAGCCTTCAGGGTATAGCATGCCAATCACAGTATTTGTCATCATTCTTGCCAAGAAATGATATGTACTAAGAAAACCTGAGAAAACTCAGGTTTTGGAGTGTGCCACACTGGCTGCAATGGCCAGAAAGTTGACTTTCTTTTGTTTACCTTGTGAAACAAAGTTTTGTTGCCTTCCCTTTGTGACACCCTGAATCTGAGCCAGCCAGAGAAACAATACAGTGTATTTCAGTATTACTGCTTTGTAGTTCTTGTGGACCGAACTTGATCATGTAGCTGCAGGAATGAAGAAGAACCACCACTAAAAAGGTCAGGGGCAAACCTTGTATAATTCTCAATTCAACTTATTGCTCCGGTCACAGAGCTCAGAGTAGACTCTATTTTCTCCGGTTTGCTGAGCTCTAATGGTTATGTTCTGCCTGGATGTAGCATGGTTGCTGGGAATGCTGGAGAAGCCCTATGCACTTTCGCCTCCTATTCAATTTTGCACCTCCACACAGACAGAACAAGCAGTGTAGTATGTGTTTTCAAACCAACAATTCTACTAGTTCCATAGGAGGGAATGGTCTTATTAAGCTTTCTGGGGAAAAATAATTATAATTTAATTACAAAAATAACAGGAGGAAAAAATGCCTTCTGTCTCTTTCTATAACTGAACAAAAGCTCTGTAATTATTTTTACCAGCAACAGGTTTTAATTAGGACATACCTTCAGAAAGTGAAACATGCTTTCTGGGAGTCCCTGCAGAAGTTAGCAGAGATAAAAAGATAAGCCACGTGGGATTCATAGCAAAAATGGTGCTGCTTCTGCAGACCCTGTCCCAGGTCTACATTGCTGCTTTTCTTGCTAGTGTCACATTCTGGAGTACTGTGACATCACCGTTGTATTTAGAGCTGTAGTGAGTGAGTCAGAGAAGAACATAAACTTTGCTTTGTGCAAAGACACCACAAATAATCCTGGAAGTAAAGATGACACATATTTAACATAACATAGTTATTCTTTAATCTTGCAAATGGAGCTGCAGAAGGCCATATGAATGTACAAGAAGGACTGAGAATCTCCTCTTTCCTGTAATTTCCTCAATGTTTAACTGTGCTATGGGTTGTTTTGTGGGTGAGGGTTTTTTTTTTGTCTATTTTTTAGTTTTTAATAGGTCCCATAAAAAAAAGTCCTCCCCTGCTGAAAATTCATACTGCAGCATACATCCTGTGTCAATCTACAACCATACAATTCAACACAACTTTCAGTTCTTGCCTGTTATTTTTGTTTGACTATAAGCAGTATCACTATAACCAGTTTGAACACATCTTTCTGATGGCAAGGTTTTTGTCCAAGATTTTTAAAGACTTCGTTGCTTCTAAATGCAGTATCTTTGTTTAGATAATACCAATTGCAGACTTAGAGTAACATTTGGTGTGGCTATTTTTAAATGAAAACCCTAGGAAAGATACCCTACTCCTGAATTATAGCAGTCTGTGAAACTACCTATGTGATTGTCACTGTGCCAGGGCCTCTGAAAGAGATTTCAAGGAGTGAGAATCTTCTTAGTTTATGTGGACTAAAACACAGGTGAAAAAAGATAATTAAAATCACAGAACCCTAAGTCTCTTTGGCTGGCTTTGGTGGTTTCCTCATGTGACTAACCTCTCTGGCCTGTACTACCATAACTCTAGTCCTGCATGCAACACACAGAGCCGTGCTGCCACAGAGACAAAACATGAGATCGCTCCCTCTGCTGACTACAGAAAGCAAAAAACAGTCATTCAGCTTTTCAAAAGGTAAATGAGTAAATATGTGCTGAAAAGAAAGAAAGCACTTTGCAGAATATCAGTATGAAGCAAAACCAAAGGCTGCCACTTTAATGAATACATGTTGCTACAAAATAAAAGTTCTGCAAGGGAGAAGTGGAGAGGCCAGGGAGGAACGCGAGGCACCCTGGCAAACCTGGGCCTGCACACAGCAGTCGTTCTTGCACAGAGCGCTTGACAGAAGCGTCCCCTGGGCTTGTGTGCTGGCCCTGTTCGCCTTCCCCTTCCCTGAGAGGCAGCTCAGCGAGCAGTGGGCAGCAAGCCGACCCAGCCCCTTGCCACTGCGCAGGCAGGGGCTGTTGGCGGGGGCTGCTTAGGCCCTGCTCACCGAGGCGCCAAGCTGCCCCCACCAGCTCTCGGGGGCCAGAATGCCAGGGCCAAGCACAGGGCTGTGGCTGGGGCCACGCACACCCTGGTCCCATAGCAGAGCAGGCGCTGCCTGCTGGTGTGCGTCTGTGCAGGTTTGTAGTGGGGCTTTGGCATCGCAAGAGCCACCCCCAAAGCACCCCCCAAAGCCGTTAGGACGGCTCCTAAGACAGGGATAATTTTCTAGTAAAGCAGGAAATATGGCTTTGACTTGTTCAAAAAAGAAGTCTTGTTGGGAAATGTCATAAGCTCTGTTGGGACTGTTTTTACATAAAATCTTTCTAAATTAATGCCAAAGGATGGTCCTTATCTTCAGAAGAACACGCRGGCCACAAAGCTCCTGGAAGGCTTTCTTATATTTCAGTTAGTGATCGAAAGAACCAAGGTGCGCTTGGTGCACAGCCGGTATAGGTCTCATTGGGCCAGGGTGTCAGCCCAGGAAAGCCTGGCCACATACTCGCTTTAGTGGCCCCAGCGGGTGAGCAGTTTAGGCTGCAACATGTCACAGACTTGACGCTGGCTATTGACTGTTTTTGAGTGCTTGTAGACTGAGAAGGCACTGAGGTGCACTTGATGCGCAGCTGGACTGGGCATGCCAGGGTCTGCTGAGAGGCTCCAGAGAACTTCACTGGGGCTGTGAGCATTCATCAGTGGTTGTGGTGGATGAGCGTTGTGGTCTGCGGTGCATCTCAGCCGTAAATCTGATCCCGGCTTTGGTGTCCCTTGTGGTCTCCAAAAGGAAGTGCAGACGTGCCCTTTAGGTGGTAGTGGACTAGGTATGCCAGGGCTAGAGAAGGGGCCCAGGAGGATGTGACTGTGAGCACTTGTTAAGGGTTGCCATGGGTGTTGGATTTTGCCCATGCTGCATTTGAGTGCAAAATCTGACATTTGGCCTAGTGTCTTCTTGGGTAGAGTGAAGAATCGCTGAGGTGTGCTTTGTGTGAAGCTTGATGAAGTACTGCAGGACCATTGCAGAGTCCCAAGAGAACTTGTCTGTGAGCCCTTCCTGGTTGTTGTGTTGAGTGAATGGCTTTGTCAGAACTTTCCAGCTGCAAAGCTATCAGAGAGGGAGCGCAGAGGTGCATGTGCTGTGAGGCTGGACTTGACACCTGAGAGCCAGTGCCAGGACCTAAGGGAACTTGGCTGTGAGGACTACTTAGTGGCCATGGTGAGTAAAAGCCTTCTGTCTGGAAACACTGTGGCTGTGCGGCTACCTACCAGTATGCTTAGTTACTCTTTGGCTAGAGAGAGGCAACACAGTGGTGTATTTAGTGTGGATCTGGCATAGGAATTGCTGGCCTAGATCGTCATCCCACGAGAACTTTCTGCCAACTCCTTTAAGTGTCTGTGGTAGGTGAGCAATTTGGTCTGTAGTTCATCTGAGCTTTGAATCTGATGGTTGTTGTGATGTCTGTTTTTGTAGACAGAAGCACCAAATATTCACTGGGTGTAGGTCTGATATCAGCCTGCCAGAGCCAGTGCAGGGGCCCGAGAAAACTTGGCTGTGAGTACTTCCTAGTGATTGTGGTGAGTGAATGGCTTTGCCAGAAGAATGTTTTGGTCTAAGGCCGCTGCAGTAAATCTGGTTAGCCTTTGGCTAGAGAGAGGCATCACAAAGGTGTATTTGGAGCGTGTGTCTAGAATAAGCATTGCAGGGCCAGAGTAACAGCCCCAGAGATCTTTAGGGCTAGCTCTTTTTAGTGTCTTTTTTGAGTGAGCAAGTTTGCCTGTAGTGTGTTTCAGCTCCTAATCTGACTGCTGGCAAATCTGCAGTCCCTAAAAGGCACAGGTTAGCGTATCTGCACTGTAACACTCCAGAGAACCCTCATCTCGCTATAAGCCTAATTCATACCAACCTTCACATCATTCAACTTTGTTTCCGCGCTCTCTTCAGCAACAGACCAAATATACCTCTAACAATGTAAGATGACAAGTGACAGGGAGTCCCATGGTGTGCTATACTCAAGAAGTGACAGTTGTGCTCTGACTAGGTCCATAAATGTGCCACAGTGGATCCAATATTGCTTTGACAAAGGTTTCTCAGCTCATCGGCAGAAATAAAATTTCACTTGCCAGTATGTGAGGCTGCTGGTACGTGTTTGTCTCAGATGACACAGTATGATTCTCCACTCATCTCAGAGCCCATAAGGCCATTTTTAATGCTTATACTCATAACAGTGCAGAACTTCCATGTTCTGACTGGCGTGTGCTTTCTGGAACAGAAGTGGAGAAGAGTGCATGCATGTGTGATTTGGCCAGTGATTTTCCAGCAACAAGAGTGTCATTTGCGGTTTTAGATATATCTGCTACTGATTTTTCTGGAATGACCACACCCTTGCTCTGCCAGCTAAGTCATTCTGTCTTCTTGTGCAGAGATATGACTAAAATCCATATTGCTTTTGCACTGCTTCTCTGCCTTTCTCTGGGCCAGAGTTAATTCATGCACTACCAGGCATGCAAGTTATGTTTACAGAAAGCTTCTGTTTTCTTGAAAGTGTTGCTATCAAAGAGACAAAAGCTTCATAGCTAAGAAATTGGAAGCTTTTGACTGTAAACTTTCAGCTGCTGAGAAAGGAAGAAGAAAATCTCCGTGGTTTTTCAGATGAACCTTTTCTATTAAAAATTCTGGTGGCATTTGCTTTTCCTATTTTTTGGTGAAAACTTTGTGCACAAAATTGAGGCCATTTTAAAACTTAATTACTGAGGCCTCCTCTGAGCTGGGCTGAGGGGTCTTGAAATCTTGATATTCTTGTTCTATTTATAGCCAGCAATTTTGCAAGAAGSAACCCACTCCAGAATCTCAAGTGATTATTTCTGACATTGTCAGTGTCTTTTAGGAGCCTTCAGGGAAGAAGGTGTGAGAAGAGTCTGTGAAAGCTTTGACCTTACTGGATTTTAAGAATGAATCAATACTATCTTAGGTGACTGAGGAAATAGAAGAAAGGTAATGAGATACTTAATACTCTGCAGATGTTATACAAATCCAAGAATGCACATCTGCTTTAAAATGTCTGCATCTGGAAACCTCTAAGTATGTTCACTAGTAGTATGCTCTTTGGTCCCAAAATCCATGTTCAGGTTCRAAAGCACAGGATGTTTAATCAAGCACATGTTTTAAGATAAACTCCCCTTTCCAGTTCAATGATTTGTACAGTTCTCTAAAATTCTGAGAGTCTGAATGTCAATCCTGTCATCATTCATGTTTTGCTGTGGAAATGGTGATAGATCCTTACCTACAGCTGCAGTAGCTATCATTAACTATGAAATTTTAGCCTTAAGGTAAAATTGGATGCACAAACCCAAAATATAATATTTCATGGATTTCCTCACCTTTCTTTCTTTATGTGCTTTATTCACTGTGCAAAGTTTTTAAGGCTTTTCCTGTTACTTTTCCTGTCACTTGTTTAATTAAGCAAGGTGAAATCTATTGGAAGAAAAAACAGCAAACGTTAACAGAAATGCCATTCTTTTGTGTTGGTTTCTCTGCAGCTAGGTGCAACCTTACCTCAGTCCAGTAGAGGGGAATATTGTTTCAGGTATATGAAACTCACTTTAGAAAACAGTGTAAGATTTATGGTAAAGCTGAAAATGGGCTTACTTAATAATAATAAAAGAGTAGGCACAAAACCTGAGTTATTTAGAGATCTTAACAAACAGGATATAAACAAAAGATGGGAACAGAAGAAATTCCATATATATTTGCTTTTAGTGTATTCTGCCATTGATGATTTAGATATAAACTGTAGATAAACTGAATATCTTTTATCATAAAACAAGGATTCCTGAAATCATGCTTGTTTTCTGGCATGTGAAATAAACTACGTTAACTGACTTTGACAAGATACCTAGTTTTAGTCTGATGCTCTATTCAATGCCTGTGCATTTCTGGGGACAGAAAAATGCACTTTTAACAAATGAATCCCTCCATTTGTAGCTTTCTGCAGAAGCCATTGTCTAGAATTAGAAAATAAGAGTGTTATACTTCTCACAAAAATTCCTTTATATGAACACTCAGGGATTCAGAACTTTGGCCTCAGTTTCTTTAAGAATTGCTTTCCAGGAAAGCAGCTGTATAATAGTATTTTTTATTATTTTTCAGTTTGTGTAAGTATATACTGTGAGGATTTAAAAGTCATTGCTTCTGTAGCTGATACTTGTTTTTCTTATGCCTGCTCAGTGATAATGTCATGTCTCCGTTAGTAGCTCTGTTACTTTTAACCTATATGCCCAACATTAAATGAGGTATTTGTATCCTGACGTATTTTCCATGTTCCTGGCATCCTCATTTCTCTTTCAAATTTAATCACAGAATCCCAGAATACCGGAATGGTTGAAGATGGAAGGGACCTCTGGAGATCATCTAGTCCAAACACCCTGCTCAGGCAGGGTCACCTACAGCATGTTGCACAGGATTGTGTCCAGGTGGCTTTTGAGCCACCTTCCTTTTTCCAAGGAAGGAGACTCCACAAACTCTCTGGGCAACCTGTTCCTTTGCTCAGTCACCCTCACAGTAAAGAAGTTTTTCCTCATGTTCAGATGGAGCTTTCTGGGGTTCAGTTTGTGCCTGTTGCCTCTTGTCCTGTCGCTGGGCACCACTGAAAAGAGTCTGGCCCCATCTTCTCTACTCTCTCCCTTCAGATATTTATACACATTAATAAGATCCCCCTTCAGCAGCGGGGGATAATATGAACCATCCCAATGAACAGGAAGTCAAACAAACGTGGCAGGAGACCTGCATGGATGAACAAGGAGCTCCTGGCAAAACTCAGACATAAAAAGGAAGTATACAGAAGTTGGAAGCAGGGACTGGTAACCTGTGAGGAATACAGGGACATTGTTGGCCATGCTGACTACTCCTGATCACCTTCTTGTCCTCATATGCTTGGAAATGGTATCCAGGTTGAGCTTCTCCATCGCTTTTCCAGGGATGGAGGTGAGACTGAGTGGCCTGTAGTTTCCTGGGTCCTCCTTCTTGCCCTCTTTGGAGACCGGAGTGACATTTCCTTTCTTCCAGTCCTCAGGGACCTCTCCTGATCACCATGTCCTTTTAAAGACGATTGAGAGTGGCCTAGCAATGACATCTTCCAGCTCCTTCAGCACTCATGGGTGTATCCCATCAGAGCCCATGGACTTGTGTATGTCCAGTTTGCTTAAGTATTCCCTAACCTGATCCTCCTCCACCAAGGTAAATTATTCCTTTCTCTAGATATCCCTGCTGGTCTCCAGGGCCTGGGATTCCTAAGAATTGCCAGTCTTACCAGCAAAGACTGAGGTAAAGAAGGCACTCAATATCTCTTCCTTTCCCATGTCCTTTGTCACCATGGCCCCTGCCCCATTCAGCAGCAGGCCCACATTTCCCCTAGTTTTGCTTTTGCTGCTGTTGAACTTATAGAGGCCCTTTTTGTTGTCCTTGACATCCCTCACCAGATTCAACTGCAGATGGCCTTTGGCCTTCCTAGCCCCATCCCTGCATACTTGGACAATGTCCCTATGCTTGATCAGGTGATGAATCTATACAAATATATGCATATACACATATGTATATATCTATTTGTGCATGCACACACAGTAACATGCAGTGCTACTAATGCATATATAGGCATGCGAGTATTAGACTGACTGTGGGTATTTAGTGTAGAGCTGAGCATGCTTACATTGTTTCTGAAGCAGGCAACCACAGAGTATTTTGTACTTTGTTCTTTCAAAAAAGCCTGGATGATGCATTTTTATTTATTTTCTAAGCAAAATGACACCTGACTGTGTAGATTCCAGCTGCCCTTTCCTCCTCACCACTGCTCTGACCTCTGTTAGATCAGTTTCCCCAAAGCAGCAAGGGGAATATAGTGACATATCTATTGGGTTGATTGCTCAGCCTATTGCTGACCATTGGCTTATCTTTCAGTCTCCCAGCTCAAACAAATGACTACAGCATACCCTTTAACAGTATATAAGTAAGGAAGAACAAGGCAACCTAAACCATCAAGGGAGGGTTTTCTAAACCACTGCCCTTTGGGTCAAGTGAGCAAACTTTTTGCACAGAAAAGCAGAACATAGCTGAGGGAAAGGTGGATGTATTTCACTCTTAGAAACTCCTTTAAGAAAACTTAGAAACTCTTTTTAAGCACCCTTTGGTGAGTGAGTGAGAACTGAACACCTTTGTTGAGAAAAGAGAGAGGGAAATACATGTCATTGTGTACTATATATAATACACAATATAGTATCCTAACCAGTTAAGCACTGTGCCCCAAAGGGTGGAAGCTCTCAGAGAACTATTGGACACTTTTACAAAGAACTCTAATGGGCCAGCAGAGTAATGAGAAATACCCTCATAAAAATGCTAGAAGAGATTATCCTGTTGGTGTTTTAATTCAGAAACTGCCACACAAGATGGTGGTGGATTCCAGACTAATGCTGGAAAAGGTAGTGCAGGTAGCATAGCAATGCAAGCCTATGAAAATGCAAGTGGCCTGGCAGGTAAATTCATGAAAGAAAAGGCAAAGAAAAATGTTAGAGTGTAAAAAGAAAATATACAAAAAATGTTCTTTTAATTGCATAGACTTCCCAACAGAAACGTGGACAAATTGCCAAGGGAGGAGGCCGGGCAGAGGACAAAGACAGCCCCTGTCATTGCTCCAATGGAATGTTGGGGTAGGGGACGTGCCAGCACTAGTCAGAGCTAGGGCAGCAGTGAGAGGACTCAAGGAAGGGCTGCTAATGTGTGTTCCTTATGACCTGTAAAAAAAGACAGCCTACAAACAAGCTGAGTCTTGCTCAGACATGGTAATGGTGCTCATGCTTTCAACTGCCTTGAGGTGATGATACCATAGGCTTGAAACAGAAAGAATGCAAGCTCTCTGCAGGCCAGTACTGCTTGCCACTGCAATGGCTGGGTAATATTTGTAGGGGAAGTGTAAGACAGCACAATCAAAAAGTTACTGGAGTGTTGAATATGTTGGTGCCTGGAAAATTAATTAAATGTTTCTCAGATAAATCTTTGTCTTCTATCAGAGAAGGGGATGGGGGGCGGATGGTGAAGAAACCTTGCATGACTCCACTTTGGGTTTTGTTCTGGAGCATTGGTAGGATGTTTCCTGGGGAGGAATAGCGGCAAATAGGCAAGCAGGATCATACCATATCACTTCTCTCTACTTTGCTACCCCCATGGGTATGTGACCTTGGGTCAACCTCTTGGATTTTATCCCATTCAACTTCAGGCTTCTGGGAGAATAGGCAGTGTGTCTTCCACCTGCTTGCTAGGATCATGGACAGGAGTACTAAAGTAAACTGAATCAAATGACAATGATCCCAGCCTGAACAGAGCAGCTGTCATATTCAGACAGACTAAGTTTTTGTTTTTTTGAGATCTACTTGGTAACAGATCATATCCCTCCAAAGGTCAGAAAAAGTTGATTGTGGGAGATCATTACAGTGGAGTTGAGGGACCTGAAGTTTCCCATTGAGTTCCAAGGAATATGCAATGAACAAGCAATATACAATAATAATCTGTAGCCGGAATTATATTACCAAATATTACAGTTTTGTATCTCAATCTATATATAAGCAGAAACAATAAACACATGCTTACCGTGTTTGCCTGAATAAAATAACTTTCAACAAAGATTCAAGGACCATGCAGAAAGTTATTTGATGAGGTTTTTTTTACAAAAATCTATTCATACAAACAGGAAATTCTGCAACATTTCAGCCACACTGGTCAGTTAATCAGCATATCAATATGTGACTCAAATACCAAAAAATTAAATACATGTACCCATTTATGTCATAAGCTAATATGTAAGTGTGCAAGGGCACAGATCATTTTTTTCACTGCGAAGAGCATGGAAATGGTCATTGTGGATTGGATTGAAGCTCTGTCTAAGGCAATATTCTCTCTTCAGTGGTAGCCAAAACCAGATGTGTAGAGGAGAATAAGAACATGGTGAATATAGATGAAACTTCTCCCAGTCTTCCCGCAGTGTTCACTTATTTCTAGCTCAGGAACTCTCTTATTTTGAATTGGGATTCACTGTTCTGGGTTATTACCTAATTTACAAACAGATATTCCAGCAACAAGTGTAGGAAAGAAGAGTGGGTGACAAGCTAATAATATTAAGCCTATACTACTGTGAAGATGATTCTTTCTCAAATCACATAACCAAGCACTATAATGGTGAGTGACTTTAAAAGTCTAGGTATATATATTCTTTTTGGTTAATGTGGTTTATAGTGAAAGATGTGATTAATGGCTAAAATATTTAAAATATAGTTTCACAGAATCACAGAATAGGTGGTGTTGAAAGGGACCTTTGGAGATCATCTTGTCCGACCCAGCTGTTCAAGCAGAATCACACAAGGCAGGTTGCCCAGGGCCATGTCTAGTCAGGTTTTAAATAGCTCCAAGGATGGAGACCGCACCACCTCTCTGTGCAACTGGTTCCAGTGTCCTGAGCCTTCTCTTCACCAGGCTAAACAATCCCAGCTCTCTCAGCCTCTTCTCATATGATAGATGCTCCAGTTCCTTCATCATCTTTGTGACCTTTTGCTGGACTTGCTCCAGTAGCTCCTTGTTTGTGTTGTACTGGGGAGCCCAGCACTGGACAGAACACTCCAGATGTGGCCTCACCAGTGCTGAGTAGAGGGGAAGGATCAACTCCCTTCACCGCAGTGCTCTTCTTCATGCAGCCCAGGATACTGTTGGCCTTCTTTGCAAAGAGGATGCATTGGTGGCCCTCATTCAGCTTGTCCACCAGGACCCCCAGGTCCTTTTCTGCAGAGCAGATCCTTTCCAGCAGGTCAGCTTCCGGCATGTGCTGGTACATGGGGTTGTTCCTCCCTACATGCAGGACTCTGCACTTCACTTTGTTGAACCTGATGAGGTTCCTGTATGCCCATTTCTCCAGCCTGTTGAGGTCTCTCTGAATAGCAGCACAGCCCTCTGGTGTATCAGCCACTCCTCTGCGGTTTGTATCATTTGAAAACTTGCTGAGAGTATATTTGGTCCCATCATCCAGATCGTTGATGAAGATGTTAAACAATATTAGACCCAGTATCAACCACTGGGGGACACCACTAGTCACTGGTTTCCTCTAGATCTTGTGCCACTGATCACAACCCTATGAGTCCAGCAGTTCAACCATTTTTCAGTCCACCTCACTGTCCTCTTATCTTGCCTATACTCAACCTGTCTATGAGGATGTTATGGCAGAGAGTGTCAAAAAACTTACTAGAGTCAAGATAAACAACCTCCACTGCTTTTTGCTCATCCAGCAAGCAATTCCTCTCATCAAAGGCTATCAGGTTGGTTAAGCACAATTTCCCCTTCATAAATTCATGCTGACTACTCCCAATAACMTTCCTGTGCTTCAAATGTCTGGAAAAAAGTATCTAGGATTATCTGCTCCATAACATTCCCAGAAATCAAGATGAGCCTTACTAGCCTGTGTTCTCTGGATCCTCCTTCTTGTCCTTCTTGAAGATAGGGATGACATTTGCTTTCTTCCAGTCCTCAGAAACCTCTCCCAATTGCCATAACCTTTCAAAGGTAATCCAGAGTGGCTTTGTAACGGTTAAAATGGCTGCATTAGTGATCTCTGAACCTCTTCGTATGTAGCCGAACAGGACTGCTCCAAGCACTTAAGTCTATGTTCTTATCTATGTGCCACTCCCCGTACTTCTAATCATAAAGTGTCTACTCTAAGAAAAATCCCCATCAAGTTCAAGTTAAAAAAAAGCAACTGGGAAAGTGATGGTTGCCCTGGAGCACCTTGGGAGAGGAGTGTTGTAAATACTGATGATGATGAGGTCAATATATTGTTCGAGAAAGTTGTAGCTAGTGACCTCATTCATCATAGTAACAACAATACTGACAGTTCTCTGGGGTGATTCATCTGTGAAATGATAGGTCAGCAATGATGGCTAGCTGGCAGGAGATGCTTGAAATGTCCAGAACTTTCAAAGTGAGTCTTCTCTGTCATGTTTTATTCATGCTGCTTGATGGACGAACACAGGTTGTGTATTGAATTGCAGGTTTGGAGGAGGACTTAGTAGGCCTTGAGATTCTGACCAGTGATAATTTGACTAAATCTGCACAGACTGTGGCGGAGGCACGGAAGGCAGGGGAAAGGTGAGAACTCTTCAGGTAGGCCATGCTGTTCAAAGCTGTTCAAAGTTAGTTCATATGCAGACACACTGAGGAGTTATCTAGGATGGAGGGAAAGGGTGGATTTCTTTGTGATGTACTTTTGGAATAAAATTGGCCTAGGTGCTGGTGACCAGAAATGATTTTAAAGCTATAAGTCAACCTATCKGCTGTATGCATGGAGCAAATTAATACTGAAAAAGATCTAATAGCTTGTGTAGCTCAAAAAACGATGGAAGTTATAATGACAGCAACAAATGTATTCAGAGCAGATGTGAAATAAACTTTCAAATTTGGCAAAGATAGGTTGAAAAAAATATTATGTGCAGAACATGAATGAAATGCTCCCATGATCCTATATGGGGTGGGCCCCGCTCTAGACAGCTGGACTGCCCCCAGAACCCCCACCCAGTGAGAAGAGGATGCCCACACCATGATTCCTCCATGACTGATGGGACATCGAGGGATCAGAATCCGTAAGACAGCAACTCTGTTGTAGAATTTTATTGACAGAGTGACAGAGCACTGGAACGGGTTGCCCAGAGAGGTTGTGGAGTCTCCTTCTTTGCAGATATTCAAAACCTGCTTGAATGCGATCCTGTGCAATGTGCTCTAGGTGACCCTGCTTGAGCAGGGGGTTTGGACTAGATGATCTGCAGAGGTCCCTTCCAACCTCAACCTGTGATTCTGTGTTTTTAGTGCTTGGCTATAGCGAATTAGGCTGAAAAATTGCAATGTAGGAGTGAGCAATAAATACGTATAATTGACAGCTGTGATGCACCTGGAGTCCTTGCACTTTTATGGTTCCCCTTAAGTCAATGAACATCTGAAAGAATCACGAATGCAGTGCCACCTTTGGCTCAATGCCACAGGAATGCAGGTCAGGGGTGGGCCCAACCCTGTTATTGCGGGATAGTGGGGATGTGCCACAAAGAAGGGCAGCCAGCACTGCAGCAGTGCAGATGGGAAAGTAAGCAAGTCCCAGCTCTGCACAGCTTGCAGGCCCTTTTCTGCTCTCCACATCATCCCCATGGAGGACTGGGGAGTCAGCAAGACTCACAATGTTATGCTGGGGAACCACAAATCACTGATTCCTTGTGAAACAGTGAGCACTGGGGTTTAATGCAGATACTGAAGTCCCTGGCGACTCTTTGGTAAATCCATATCTGTTCCAGCAAACTCCAGTGCAGGGACACTTCTCAGATCTCCTGTGGAGAATTCTACTGTGCACACATGAAGAGGCAGTGCCACTCATACTATGCTTTTGAGGAAAACTGTAGTGTAGTGACTGGCATACAAGGGTAGGGAAACAACTTTTGAAAAGACAGAACTAGTGAAAAAATGCTTTAACGTATATGCCTGTGCATTTGCCGCTGAAGTATTTACAAAGCCCCCACACAGAGAAAGTTATTTTGGTACCTAAGTATATATATATTTTTGCATTTTTGCATGATGTACTCCTGGATGCCAGTTAGCATATTTACAATAAAATGAAATTTCATTTAAGAACACTATTTCATGGTAAGGGAAGGAGGGAAAAAAGGCCAGAAGTTATTGCCTCTCTTCAGCATTATAGTAAGAGTGCAAATATGAAATACAGGAAACATGCATTTATGTCCCTCTTATATCTCATTCAGGGGTATCTGACTAGAAGAAATTCAGGTAGAGTACAGTCCTCAGTTTGGGATTTTTCCAAGCTTGGCTCATGCCCCAGTCAAAGACATGCAAACTTGAATCAGAAAAGAACTAAGAATCTGGTTTAAAAATATTGCCTTTTTGATACATTACTGTGTTTGTAAGAAGATTCTGAGGATTTGGTCTTTTTTCAAGCAGGAAATCAAAATCCCATTTCAAAATTGCAGTTGCCATAGGATGGAATTGTGATCTGGTAGTCAGTTCTATGCAATACTTTTATTTCATTTTGGGATGATTTTCAATTTCAATAGGCTAAAGCCCTTGGGACATGAAGTTATAATTGAAACAGTAAATAAAGACAGCGTGAAAGCAACATACTTAATAAATTCTGGACAGTAAGTTATACGACCCAAAAGGTCTGTCCAAGGAGACAGTATCCAAGCATGACTATTCAAAAAGTGAATCACATTGTGTTTCCGTAGAATAGGTCAAACCGTGGACTGGGACTCCAGTATATATTCAAGAGATTTTGGCTCAGTTTGCCAGATTTCTATGTCAGTTCTGTCTCCATGAGTTTGGACAACAGGTATCATCTATAAGATTGTATGCCTTCTAGATCACCGATGCTTGAAGTTGGGGAAGACCCCTCTATGCTTCTGTAATGGCAGCCATAAGGAACTAAGTGCTGCTATGCTCTGTATTGGAGGATGTTATTTATGCAGCTCCATTTCAACCTTTTAGAGCTGTTCATCATAACACAGAGCCTTGCCACATGGACACCTTGGCTCACAATAGAAACTACAAGGAATGCAGTGAAATATTTCACCATCCCTAAAATAGTTGTACTTTCTACTACTTTAAATTAGAAGCTTCTGTGGCTGCACATTTCAGAGATACAGAAAACTGGTTGTGTTCTCAATATTTCATATAGTGTTAGGTGACTCAGGATAAGATAAGATTGTAAACATTTAGGGTATAACTTGAATTTACAATGTTGACAGCTCTGTTTAGGCACAATGCCAAAAAGTTCTTGGTACATTTAAACAATGATAGGATTAAGTGATTTTACCTCCTAAGGGACAACAGGAAACAAGTTATCTTTTCAAAAATGTTACATAGATGTGCTTTCCTAGGAATATCAAGTCTAAATATGGCAATCTCATGGTAAAATATGTCCAGGGAACTCACTGTAAAGAAAGTTCTGATATGATAAAACTGCTGGATGGAATCAAAATAAGGAATAAGAACAGGAGTGGAAAAGAAGATTCAGATTCTATAGATCTTAAAATTGAAGATATATTGTCTCCATAAGGATTCTTTGTTCATTAAATAATGATTTGAAAGGACGCTTGTACAGTAGCTGTTCCATGGTTTAAGTGCATGATGGACTCTTACTGTAATCTTAAATTTGGTATTGTCAAGTAATACAAATGAATTTATTGTTCTTGTTTTTTGTTGCAATGAATTCTGTTCCCTCCTAGGCAAAATGAAGACCTGAATCCAATCTTGTAACACAACCTGCTACATTAACAGGATTAAACAAGGAAAGATTAAACAGGGAAAATGTGGGCTGAATAGGGTGGGTGATTTAATTGAAACGGGGCACAGATAAGGCTGGGATGCTCAATGAAGTCTTTGCCWTAGTCTTCACTGAAAGGCTGCCCAGAGACAGGACTCAAGGATGAAGAGAATGACCAGCACCCGAGGCTGCTGAATGAGCTGATCAATGTCCTCACAAGGCCACTCTAGCATCTTTGAAAGGTTGTGGAGATTAGGGGAGATTCCCGACAACTGGAGAAAGGCAAATGTTACGCRCTTCTTCACAAAGGACAAGAAAGATGATCTGGGGAACAACAAGCCAGTCAGTCCCACTTTGGTCCTTGAGTGAGTGAGTCCTCTCAGGGCACATTTCTGGGCATGTGAGGGAGAAGAAGGTGACTGGGAACAGTCATCAAGGACTTATTATGGGTAAATAGTGCCTGACCAGATTGGTTGCCTTCTGTTGTAAAATGGATGTGTAGATGAGAGGGAAGTAGTGGATGTCATTTACCTCAAATTTAGCAAAGCTTTTGACACTTTATCCCAGAATGTTCTTGTATCCAAGTTGGGATGCTATGGTCTGGGTGCGTGGACGATCAGGATAAATGCCTGGTTGGGTGGTCAGAGGGTGGTAGTTAATGGATCATTTCTGCTTGGAAGCTGGTGCCAGGTGGGGTCCCACAGGGTCTGTCCTGGAACCTGTCCTGTTTAGTATCTCTGTCAGTGACCTGGAGGAGGTGATGAAGTTCACTCTCATTAAGGTTGCAGATGAGACCAAATTGGGGGGGGGGGGGCAGTTGATAGGTGCAAGAGCAGCGCTGCCATCCAAAGGGCTCTGGGCAGGTGGGAGGAAGGTGCCAACAGGAATCCTGTGACATTCAGCACAGAACAAAAGCCCACCCTGTCCTGGGAAGGCAGATCCCCAGAAGCAATACCAGCTGGGGCTGAGCAGGGCTGGGAGCAGCTCTGTGGGGAAGCCCGGGGCCCCTGGAGGGCAGCGAGCCATGCACCTGGGCAGTAATGAATACAAAGTCCTGGACTGTGTGAGCAGGGCAAGGCCCAGGGAGTGAGGGCAGGACTTTTAACCTCTGGGCTCAGCACTCATCACATGCCATCTGGATACTGTCTCTGGTTTGGGATCTCAGTACAGGAAAGACTTTGACAAACTGGAGTGGGTTCAGAGGAGGCCACCAAGATGCCGGGACTGGAGCCATTGCACTACGAGGAGACGCTGCAGGACCGGGATGGTTCAGCCTGGAACAGAGATGACTTCAGCATGCCTACCAGCAGCCCCCCAGACCTATGGGGAGATGATCAAGGAGACAGGCCCAGGCTCCTCACATTAGTGCCTGGCAGGTAGGTGAGAGACAGCTGTCATAAGCTGAAACTAGAGAGGTTCCAGTGAAGTATAAGAAAACCCTAATTCTTGCTGAGGGTAACAGTTAAGACCTGGAGGAGTTGCCCTGAGGGGCTGTGGTATCTCCATCCCCAGAGGTTTCAAACCCTGAGCTGAACTTGATGCTAGCCATGCTCTGTGCATGGAGTTGGTTCAGATGCCTCCTGGGGTCCATGCCTCCCACAGCAACTCAGTGATTTTGAGAAGCCAGGAACCATAGAACATTGTTTTTTAAAGTGTGATTGAAGGTTTAACATAAGCCCAATTCTAATTAAGCAGTAGAAAGAATTTTCACACAAAATTTGCTTTATTATGATATTTTATTATTTTAAGCAATAAATAAATAGGATGAATCAAATCTGCAGGAGAAAAGACAGTGGGCAGCCTCTTAGCTAACTAGGATCTGCACATCAGGTGCCATGGCCTTTGCTTAGACTCATTTACACCTCTGCAAAGTGGCTGTGAAAATGTTACCATTCTGATTGCTTAATACTTTAAATCCATTTTGTGTGAGTGGCAATCACTACTTAAAAACTGGAGTTCCACTTTGTTCTTGGGCAACTGTGAAGTTTTAGAAAATTCTAGAAAAAGCCTGTTGACGATTTTTTTCTTGCCTGACTTTCAGACTGAAAGAGGTTTGGTGGATGACCCTTTAAACGTCTTTCTGAAATTAGCCCCTCCATTCCTTTCAAACTTTACCAAGAATGCCACTGCTGTTACCCTGACTTCTGAGTTATTTCCATAGCATTATTTTGCCATCATATTAGTTTTGCTTCTGAGTTATCATTATTGACATATATTATTATTCAGCCTTATCTAGACAGATACTTTTCTATGCTACAAGGTGTATACATTTTATGTACCTGGGAGATTTTAAAGTAGTAGCTATCATACTAAGGAGCAAACAGAGGTCAGCAGATTGATTTCCAATGGCAACAGAAAGGAACCTGATACCAATGGGCCTTACCAAAGGCCCATTCTTCACCCAGCTGGCTTCCAAACACTGCCCTGTTATTTCATTTTTTTGTCTTAGAATAATTTAATAAATGACCTCTTGGCTTGCTTTACAGTTTCTCTTTGTGCTATTTTTTTGTTGCCATTGTGTTCCCAAGAGTATTTTATCATTACTTCCACAAAACATAACCCAGCAGGTTGGGTATACATTCGTGTTTGAAAAAGCATACTCCGTCAGTATCAAACTTTTGAAGAGGTTTTCCATATATACCTAACATGGGGGTGGGAAGGGTCAGAGGGAGCTTGCTGACTTAATGAAGAGATGTAGAAGGAGGTAGTGAAAGAAAATGGAGAGAAAACTGAGTATTCTGCAAGCACTTATAGGCAATATAAAACATGCATACACACACACACACATACACACACACATACCTTTTTTTTTTCTTTCTCCCTGTGGGTATTGAAATAGGCATATTATGTTATGTCTTTACAAACATTTAGGAAAGACACTGCCTATTCATAGACTTCATTGACCATGAGCAAAGTGAAAGAGACTATGGAAAGAAATTAGCAGTCTGTTGGAATCAACGTACAGTTCATCGAAGCCAGCTCAAAGCATTGTAAGCTGCATGACAGAGTAGTTCTTCTAGAGTGAATGAAATACTGCTAGAATAAGGATCTCCATGACGTCTGGGCTGTACCAGACCAAGAGAGGTCACCTGTGTGTACTTCTTATGCTGTAGTAACTGACTGGTCCTGAACTATTCCTGGGTGTAACCTTTTCTAAGCTTGAACAGCCCTTATGTGGTTTGGGAGATGAATATTGAAGTACATTACCAAGAAACAAGTTGATGTGAGCTCAGCCTTATGCTTTTCAAAATATTCAATTTCTCTGTAGTCTGTGTAGCCTATGGCTAGCCATGTGTTCTGCAGATATAAACTGGCTGGCTCATGGAAGAGCAAGCTAGATATAAATTGGGAAGAAAGGGTAGAGAATTTGATAAGGGTTAGTAAAAAGGAAGAATTTGAGCTTCTTTTGGACAGAAAAATTGACAGCTGTAGGTCAGTGTGGTTGTTGTGGATAGTTGCTGGTTTAGAACAGTAGCCTAAAGGAGTATATTGGTAATTTGCATTGCAAGGGTGAAAGAATGTTGCTCAACAACATAAGCTTCAGTTCTTTTTAAAGGCAGGAGTTTTCTTCTTAGTTGGGATGAGTCCTAATTCTTCCCAGGCCTGTTGTCAACATCCTTTTCCTATTCTTAGCTTGTTACACATTTCTTTCAGGTTAGAGAAACCCACTGCACCTGGACCTTAATCTGCCATTCCCTCTGTCAAGCCTACGGAGTGTCCATCAGGCTTTCTCAGCTTATAAAATAGCCACAGGAAGACCTCTACCTTGTATTAATTCAAAAAGGTACACGTAACCTTTCGCCTGCCTGTGCTTGAAAACCAGTCAAACCATGTACAGCTGTGTCTACAGAACAGCCTCTCCTGCCATCAAAACAAGTAAGTTAAAGATAGCAAAAAATTATTAGGCCAACCCATACAGAAGTCAGCAGAGGGACATGAATGCCACTTCTAGAAATACTTCATCTTTCTGCTAACTATCTTGCCAATTTCCTTCCTGCAAATACCAGTTGTAGGCACATGACATTTTAGATGGCTTTGTTAGGCTTGAGTGGCATTGGAAGGCAAAGTTTTCTAATGCAATTTGTGACCTGCTTGTAGCTAAAAGACCAAGGCTTTTCCTCCCAGGTTTGCTTTACATATGAACAAGAAATGTTTGTCCCTGCTTCCCTTTGTGGTGTACCTGACCTCAGCTCAGGTGAGAAGACTACAGGCTCTGTACTGGTACATAGCTATTTATCTTCCTGTGGGATCCTTCAATTTAAGACCAAATATGTAAGGAAGAAAAAATCTCAACAGAGAACAGAGGACAAATAGTCATCACTCTTGAAACTACTCATTTTCTCCTCACAGTCTCCCATATGTAGGGCAATGCGGTTCTGGGCACCTCACTGTCAGACACTCCAGGCTTAACAAAAGAGACACTGAGGTCTTGGCTTGGCTGAAGTGAGTGTTATAGGCTTATTAAAATAACTGGAGGGAGGGAAACCCTGGGTGGAATGAGTAACAAAAGAACAGATGAAAGACACTGAAATGCCTTTTTTTAATTTACTATACAAAAAAAGTGGGATAAATCCATAACTGGTGTAAACTGATATAATGCCATTTGAAGCCAACAGATTTCCAAGAATTTATGTACCCTGGAAGTTTGGATCAAATGAGGGCTCTTATGCAATAGAGAGATTTCACAAAATACTTCTGTTCCTGCAGTACCCCTCATGATTAGTGAAAAATTCCTCATAGGTAGGCCCACAACAACATACTACATATAAATGGACAAAAGAAAGCTACCTTCTCTACTGGTTTTTGTAGAGTATTTTCTTATATCAACCAGATAATATCAAAGCACACCCCTGATGCACTTATTATATATTATTATTTTAAATATGTTATGTATATAATATACATTATGAATATATTACAAATATAAATAAATATAATATATAAATTATTAATTTTCCCCAATTTTGAGATGTTGTTTCTGATGTCCATGCTATAAATAGAATGTTTTACTAATACTATAGAAGTCTAGTATTTATACTCCCATCATATGTCCAGCCCTTTATTTAATGCACCTTGGAAATACAAGCAAAAAATGTATTTAACAGGTAGAGGCAAAATCCACTCCCATGTCCCTGATTATAATGGTTTAGCTCACTTTTCTTTACATCACTTGCGCTTTTCGTCTAAGATGCATTATTTCATTTGTAGCATATCAGCAGGAAGAATATTTTGAAGCTTTACAGAAGTGTAGCAGAGCACCTGGGATCTGTAACTTCTGCACAAGGAAAGAGTAGAAATTTGTTGCCACATCCATAGCAGGCCCATTTGTGGGTTAGATATAGATAAGAGCAGATTCTTGTATCCACTCTTCAAGATCAAACCTGGGTCCAGAAAGTAATTTCTGGTGTATGTGCAGAACAGTGGAAACTACTATCTGCCAAAAGAAGCCAGACCCTCAAATGGGTTGTAACAGTGCATTCCCCAGGATAAATACTGTGATTTACAGTGTSTGTTTTATATTGTCTCTTGGACAGAATTCATGACTGGTAGCGTTAAATGGAGAATCACAAAGGATGGAAAAATTGTTTCTAAAGCTCAGCTTCATAACCCTTGTTAGAACCTACATCTAAACAACAAAAAAACTGTTGACTCACATGCTGTCCCGTTAGTCTGGTGGATTTTTATTACTTCTGTTTTTCAAACTCATGGGACCAGTTTGGTACCAGTCTCTCTCTCTAATCAGTTGCAGAGCTGGTCTTGAAGTCAGCGTGGCCTTTAACAACATGTTCAGGGCTGGCATTCAAAGAGATAGCTCAGTATAAATCAGGCGTTATCTGTGTTTTTTGCATAAGTTATGCTGAAATTCACTGTCTTGCAGGGCAACAGTTCTTTGTCTCACTAGCGATTTCAGGACCGTTGGAGAGGGTATAAAAGAACCCATCCTTACCTGCATCTCCTGGGGCAGCATGACTTGAAATATTGTGTCAATCCTCTTTAGTGCTTGCTCTCTGAGACTGTGCTGTGATGAATGAGGCTAATCTAGGGATGCTGCAATGTTAAAAAGAGGGGTACTTTCCTTGCTCTTCTGTCTCCCAGGTGGTGTGTGGGAAGCTGGGAATAAGCTGGAGTAGTTCACAGAGTGTCTAAGAAGGAAATACAATGAAAGACTGCAGCTGTCCGTCAGAAGGAGGAGGCAAAGAAGACTTAGTAGAAATAAGGCAGGAAAAGGTGCAAGCATTTTTAATGTTCGTGTTTCCCTTTTCCCCCTAAAAGAGGATCTGGATATATAGGCTGTCCCAAGGACTTGGAGGCAATATATTTAAAGTGACCAGAAAGACATAATTTCTTTTTGAAGCATAACTCTAAATTAGAACTTGGAAATTCATTATCACAATGTTCTTGGAAAGCTTAGACTTTTTTAAGTTTGTGTGACCTTGACAGATCATTGGCAGCTACTTTGTAGATTTTCTTGAAGTGCTTGGGGGTGGGTTAAATTTTAACTTGATGGGTTCGAAAAAGACTTCCTTTGACGACAAATTATTCTATCACAGTATATGTTAGAGGTTTGTTTTTTAACATTCGTCTGAAGTGTATAGTAGTGAGCAGGATACTGGTCTAAACACACCCGAGGTCAGAGCTAGGATAACAACTTCTATAAAACTGTCCTTTTGACAAGTTTGCTTGTTCTGAGACTGCAAGATGAACATTTTCTCTTTTAACTGTCTGGTTTTAATTTCCGCGTAAAAGAGGCACTTTAGAAACTCACATATCCAGCCAAATGAAACACATTTTTCTTGTGACTATTCCCCCACTCTTATGAAGGAACAGGACTAAGCAATTCTGCAGTGGAGAAATACTGATGAAAATTCAGTTCTCAGAGGGAAGTCCTGCATTTCTCAAACCATTATAGAAATATATCACAATAACACAGTGTCAACAAAGCCTTCGTGTTTGATGTTTGGTTAGGCCAATATCACTGCTATTTCTACAGTGCTAATAGCTACTTTTATTAGCAAAGAATAAATAAAACAGTAAGGCAGACGCACAGGTTACAAATGCTGTGTAGCATAAAGATTCCAACAAAAATGTAACAGGTTAACAAGGCCTCCCATGCTTCTGTCTTCTCCAGATTTCCAGCAACATTAAATATGCCAGATAGCAGATGTTGTTTTGGGCTTTGGCTATAAATTAGCCACTGTACAAACAGCAGCTGAGGAGCAACCTGTACCTTTGAACTAAAAGATGTTTCAGAATTGTAATCTCTTTTTTTCTCCACTTTCAAGTTGCCTTTTGTTCTGGGACCTGTCTGGAATAAATATGATACCTCTCTTGAGTTCTCTGAACTGGCAGGAGGGAAAGAGTTTAACAGCCTCGAGGAGATGATTATGGCTGAGTCTCTTCTAAGGCTACTTTGTCCAGCTTTGGGACAGCCTTGTTTCCCTGAACTTAAACCTGACTAAAATGGTTAAGCTTCAGCCCTAAAAAATAGTCTGTCCCTTCTCTCTCCTAGACTGCCCCACATATGAACATCCACCCCTCCCAGCCCAGTGGTGTGGAGTGGGGGCGCTCTTCTCACAGCTTTGTCTCTCAAAACGTTTATAGGAAAACAAACAAGCAAACCCAAACATGAAAGTCCCAATATGTAGAAGCCAAGCTGTTCTGTTGGAAAAAGCATATGAACACAGTAGGAGGGAAAAGAGAGACTTTATGCAGCTTGATTGATCTCTTCTTCTCTGAGTTGCATTTATTTAATGTCTTTAATGATAGACATGTTTTGCAGAACACTAACAGGTTCAGACAATAATTCAAAATTGGTTTGCTGTGTGCTGTTCTGTACAGTGTGTCTACTTAAATTTTAGGGACACATGCTCGAACTTAAGTGAGCGGTTGGAGAAGGAATGGAAGAATCAGGTGAGTGTAAGAGTTGAACTCAATGAACCTGTCATACCTGGGAGATTCAACTCTATATTTGAACTATATGAAAATACTCTTGCAAATCCTGTGGAAAGCCCACTGAAATGGAGGGAAGTTTGAAAGAAGAAATCATATCCTACAGGTGATTCTTGTAAACACATTCAGCAGAGTGGTGCATCCCCATGAATTTCAGCTGATTCTCTTCCATCTGTGAAACTTGTTCCTGAACCCAGCTCTTCAGAAGGGATCCATGGGACTCTGTGGGAAAGGTTCAGGGGATTTACTGTTTTCCTTTCATAGCATCCCAGTAGTATATAATCACTAATCCTTTCTGCCTATTTTCAAAGCCCACTCAAGATGACAGAAAGACACCTGTCCACATTGTATGGGACTTCTGACCAAGGCATCACTTCAGCAGTCACTGATATGTAGCCATTTTAATCTAAGGACTGTGAAAAGACACTCTGTGCACAGAAGACACTCTGTTTATTTCTTCTGAAATGGTTTGTGCTTTAGAAGGGGAAGTGGAAGGGATAAAGAGGAAGGAAATGAAAAGGAACAAAATTAGAATACCAATGAGACTATGCAAGAAGGGAGCCATCCCAAGAGTGGTAAGTTACTTGAAAAGACTGCTGTTCCCACTGTTCCTGAAGAAACAACAAGGCAGAACACAGAAAATAAAATTGTTATAGTTCCATAGCTATATCTTTCACAACTTTGGTTTCTCACTGAGTCCTTCTGGACAGCAAGTCCAGCAACAGATGTCTTGAACCATGTTGACATAATGTGTGGGAAGACCCAGGACAGAAGTGTAATTTTGTAGTAGGCAAGTGAAATAATTTTTTTTGCACTTGTTTTGTGCAATCCAGGGGACTGTATTTTGGAAACATAGAGCTGCTTTGATAGCTGTAATGCAAACAATTATGAAAGAAAGTTGGTGCTAGGCTGCAGCATTCTGTGTCCATGACCTGTACAGAGGATCTTGGAGGGAGGAACTGTTGATCAGCTGGCCTAGGAGGCAAAAGGATTTCTGCAAATAACTCTTTCCTGCTATTCTTTTCATTTGGATTGTGAATTTTCTTCTGATGAGTTTTCCAGAGTCTTCATAGAAAGGTATACAGATGATAGACAATTATTATTTCTTTTTACTGATTAGTACTGCAGTAACACCTGAGAGCCCTGTGAGGCTTTAACAGAACGTTTATAATTCATCATCATCAGGTACAGATATCACAGCTACAGTGTGCATACCCACTGTGTGCTTTATGGTAGTAGGCACTCAGTTTACAAGGTCATCACAGAGCCTGTGTAATCAGGTGGGCATTGCTACACTGAATTGCATAGTTTTGCTCCTACTAGTACCTCAGTTGCATAGCTCAGGTTTGCCGAGCCATGCGGTAGATATACCAAGATGGCAAGACAGAAATCCTGTTCCTTTGCATTAACAAGTTTGTCTTCTGTCTAAGAGAGCAGACTAAGCAATGAAGAGTAGCTTGGCAGTGGTCACAGACCTGCGTAAGCTGTCCTGTCTCTGAAAAACACAGGTCTGCCTTTGGTTGCACGTTCCCTCTCCCTTTCTTCATGGCAATGAAAGCAATTGCATGGTTGGTTGGTGAACCTCCCCAGTGAACTGATCCAGATTAAAAACCACCTTCTTTTTGTCCATTAGTTTTATCCCAGATTTGCTTTACTCTGTGCCACAAAATGTTTATGCCAACACAAGGAGGTGGAGGGCTGAAATGCTACAGAACCAAGCAGCCATGGTCCAGGAAAGTGCAGATGCATGGCTGTTTGTGCTAGTAGTAGACATAGCCCACTTAAAATGATAGTGAAATTATGGTTTCGGTTCATTCTTCAGTTCTACTGGAGGCTGAGTTACCTTGGAACAATTGCTTCCGTGACATGGGCCTGGTAACACTTTCCCCTTTTCACTCTTTTTTTCAGTCTTTTTTATCACTCTGTGTTTACAGTTTAGGTTTTGGGCTTCTGAGAGTAGAGACTGTCTCCTGGAAGATGTTTGTACACGATCCTCCACAGCAGAGTCCTGATCATTGGACAATTGCAGGCTCCTATAGTGCAAAGATTATCTGCTAATAAAAAAAAAAGGAGGACAGGGACGGGAAGGAGAGGAGGAAAGCTATGGTAGATAGTACAGTTATCTGCACTGCATGAATGCTGGGAAGATCTGTGGAAAAATATTTTGAAAAAATGTGTTTTTGCCTTGGGAAATGAACCTCACCCATTACCAGAGGTGTGACATATGATCTGTGTGTCTAAAGGAAACAGCAAGAACTCTTCCAAACAAGAAGTGTTCAAGGAGAAATGATGTATCAAAACACTTCGTACACAGAGTGGTTGCAAGAGCACAGCCACGAGCTCACAAACTGCTTACAAGCAGACAGAATGCCTACATTTCTTGAATTAATGGGCCACCGTTAATTAGCTGTTCATTTCCAACATAGGATTATGGTCCCCAAAAGCTCCTGTGTGTACTATGCATAAGATTCAGTCTGCCTGCTTCTGTAAGGACAGAGTAACCATTTTCTTTAATACAGGCAATAAATAATTTTCTCTGAGTCCTGTACTGTTTTCTTTTCCACTCTGGAAAAATATTTAATATCACATCAGGTCTAGTAAGCTCATAAATCTGTTGCTTATAAATGCCTACATTCATAAAGTAATGAAAACAGCAGGAAGGAACAGTCAGTGATGAAAAAGAGGAGCCTTTGGTGGGCATTTTTAAAAAAATATAAAAAATATATAATAGATCAGCCCACAAATTTAGGGCTACAAAGATGATGAGGGGACTGGAGCATCTCTCTTATGAGGAAAGGCTGAGAGAGCTGGGCCTGTTTAGCCTGGAGAAGAGAAGGCTGAGAGGAGATCTTATCAACGTGTACAAGTATCTGAAGGGAGGGTGCCAAGAGGATGGAGCCAGACTCTTTTCAGTGGTGCCCAGYGACAGGACRYRAGGCAACRGGCACAAACTGAAACACAGACAATTCCATCTGAACATGAGGAAATACTTTTTCACCGTGAGGGTGACAGAGCACTGGCACAGGTTGCCCGGAGAGGTTGTGGAGTCTCCTTCTTCTGGAGATATTCAAAACGCGCCTGGACGCGATCCTGTGCAACATGGTCTAGGTGACCCTGCTTGAGCAGGGGGGTTAGACTAGATGATCTCCAGAGGTCCCTTCCAACCTCAGCGATTCTGTTATTCTGTGATTCTGTGATTCTGTGAAATAAGAGAAAGCAAAATTAAATTTATCTGCATTGCTATTGGTGCATAAATAATAACATAATACTTAAGAAAATTTTAGACCTGAATGGAAGAAAGATACAGAAAAAGAAAAAGAGAGGGAGAGTCTTGAAATGTGATACACAGAGAGAGACTGAAAAAAATCTTAAATAAGATTGACATTTAATTATTTTTAAGTGAAAAAAGAAAAATGACATTAATGCCATTTTAAAAGAAAAAAAGAAAGAATGTTGGTTTACCCAGAGCAATCTCATCAGCTGGGAATTTTATGTGCTAAAAGCTGGAGATTTGAACTGGTAATTGTTGTGTCTTTCAGCAAGAGTCTTATTCTGAAAAAGTTAAATGAATGTTTCTTCTCAGTTTTTAATTCGATTTTACTGCTGGTGAACTGACAAAGTGTACATATTGCTCTGTTACGGGGTTCTGCAAAATGGAGAATTGTAAGATGACCAATAAATATTGAACATCTACTTGGAGGTGGACAAGAATCCCTCTTCTTGAGAGTCAAGTCTTACGCAAGCTCATATGCAGAGGACTCTGGGGTTAATTAATTCACTTACAGCCTCCACTTTTCGTATGGATGCACAGATGGAGCACTGGAGCATGTAGGAACCACTGAGGTGGGGAGCAGACAGCGCAGTGGAGGAGACTGTGGAGTCCTGCCTTTGATGTGTCTGTGCTAATCTCCCTATGGGTGCTTCATAAGCTAACTGATAAGGGGTGGGACAAAGGCAACAGTCACCAAGTGTGTGATCATCGTGTCTGCGTGTATTCTCACCGCATTCCCAGGCAGCTGAGAAGGGAATGAGGCGCTGAGAGTCCATTTAAAATTCAGAGAAGCAGGAAACTGAACATAGGTTTCACAAGCCTCAGGCTAGTATTTGACTCCTGGCACTAGCTTTCGTACAATTTGCAATAGGTACCTGAAGAGGCAGGTGCACTGTGCCTCTCACTGAGGAGGCCTACAGTCAGGTTCTGAATTTGCTGCAGATACCCTGTGTGACCTTGGGTGTCATGTATTCCTGCCTGCCAAGCGTGTTGTGTAGGTAAATGCATTGAAGCCTAAGGACTTATTGATTCCTGAGACAGGTACTTCCCATGAGGTATTTTAGAGAATGCATGGGACAAAACCCATCCCGTTCTTTAACAGAGGATGTCCTGGTGAGAATATTAGAGCAAATGCATAGTGCTGTCTTCAGAAAGGAAGTAATGCCTCCAATCACCTCTGCTTACCTCCAAGCATGGCTATCATGAACACAGAGACAAGTACAGACTTTTAGTTTGAAGTCTGTTTGCTTTTCACTGTGATAAATAATTTGCCCTTTACAAGGGAAGAATCCATGCTTACAGCAGGCCAGTGACACAAAAATGCTTCTATTTATGTCAGTCATAAATTGAAATGAATGGAGTATAAAGGCAACCTTTTGTCGTTATTATACTCATCTCACCATGTAACTCACATCCTCAGATACGCTGGCAGACAAACCTTACTGTTTATAACAGCACTCAGCAGGCCACATAAATAGGAAGGCAGCCATCTCCATTTCAGTGTCCTTTCTCTTGATCTGTTCTGTGAGATGGTGATACTGATAGAAACATTCTCAGGGTAGCCAGAGAATGTGAAAAGAAAAAATCCAGGAATGCTCTGGCTCTCAACTGGCCCTTCTTGCTCCCTTGCTAGATGCATTTTATGGAGTTGGATGTTAGCAGGACATCACAGAGTTGGCAGTGGCTGAGTGAAGGCTGGTAAGGGGGTAAATAAGATGGGAAAATATTCCTGAGAGGCAGGTTATAAAAGTCATGCAATGACATCCACACAGTAAAAGCTGTAGCCTCCAAAGACAGAATTTGAGGGTCTACCAAATTAGAAACCTGAGTCTCTGAAGCCTAAACTGAAGAAACAAGCCCTGTGGATCGAGTCAGATTTGAATCTTCTATGGACTGTAAGGGAAGAAGGAAGGGACTATGTGACAGAGAAGTTAAATGAGCAATGGCTGCAAGTACCAATGGGGTGATACTATGTGATCAAACTAACGCTCTATCTCACAGGGGAATTGTCTGAGGGAAGCTGGCTTCAACAGACTCTCTTTTTGTACAAGCATGTACAGCATATAGATATATGAGACTTGAAATATATTTTAGCTTCTGCTGTGTAAGGCTAATAGATACAGCCCATAATAATAAGCTACATGCCAGCACAAAAATTCTCAACAAAAGGAATTATATCTCATGAAGACAGAGTTCTGCCCACTTAATCTCAGAAACTAGAAATTTTTCCTCAGCAAGTACCGGTAAGAAACAATTACTCATTCTGAGCTGACCTTTGAGTTATGGATGTGCAGTCCCTTCACTGCTCTTCCCTCCATCCCTTGCTTGCTTTTTCGTGTCTGCTCTTGGCAAGGAGTCAGAAGCACATGACRCCAGTGATTTCCCCTTTAGCCTAGATTATAGCCCCAGGCAGCTCACACAGGGGCAGATGGAGGAACTGTCAGAAGGGTGAGTACTCTAAATAAGTCTGAGATGAAAGTCTCTCTGGATGCAGTGTTGCAAGCTCTCTTGCATATCATTTTCAATACAGTTGTGTTCTGAAAAGTGCCACTGATAATGTTAGAGAGCTGAAGCCATCAACAGCCTAATGATGTGATGATAAGAGAATTCAGGTTGCGCAGGAATTTCAGAGGACCCAAATGTCCAGGCAAGAGCTTACAACAGAGCAGAGCAAACTTCTCTTTTGTTTTCACTTTTGCATTGCTACTTGTTTTATTACGTAAGGTGAGTCATGAGAAACAGAAGAAGACTATATTTTGACTGACACAAATAGAGATGTGGTCTACAGTTCTGTTTTGTGAGTGGAAATCAGAAAGGATTGATTTTCACAGGAAAGCATTTCATCTTCATTTYGTCTTCTTCGTTTCATTGCAGTTAGAAGACAATCCAGGACAACTGGATTGTACAAGCATCTCCAGAAATCTTTTTCCTCCTCCTGAAAGAGGAAGTCTCTTCTGGTCAGGTTACTGGCTTTCTTCACTGATTGAATTACTATTACATACCCTGAAGCCGCCTGTGATGTTCAATTTCAAATGGTAGCACTGGTGCACAGAGGACAGAGTTAATAAGACATGATACTGTTAGATGCTGGATTCTCTAAAAAAACTGTTTTCTCTCTCTTAATCACACACATACACTTCCCTCACTTCAGTTCTATCTCCCAGCATCAGTCTTAAAACCTGATGATAGTAATCAAGTACAGACAGCACCACTCCATAACTAAGCAAGGACTACCATCCTAGAAAGGCTGAACAAGGTATCACGCACAGAATGGTTGAGGTTGGAAGGGACCTCGGGAGATCATCTAGTCCAAACACCCTACTCAAGCAGGGTCACCTASAGCACGTTGCACAGGTACATGTCCGGACAGCTTTTGAGTATCTCCAAGGATGGAGACTCCACAACCTCTCTGGGCAACCTGTTCCTGTGCTCCRTCACCCTCACAGTAAAGAAGGTTTTCCTCATGTTCAGACAGAGCTTTCTGGGGTTCAGTTTGTGCCCATTGCCTCGTGTCCTGTCGCTGGGCRCCACTGAGAAGAGTCTGGCCACATCCTCTTGACACCCTCCCTTCAGATGCTTATACACAGTGATAAGATGCCCCCTCAGGCTTCTCTTCTCCAGGCTGAACAGCCCCAGCTCTCTCAGCCTTTCCTCATAAGAGAGATGCTCCAGTCCTTTCATCGTCTTAGCAGCCCTTTGCTGCACTTGCTCCAGTAGCTCCATGTCTCTCTTGTACTGGGGAGCCCAGAACTGGACACAGTCCTCCAGATGTGGCCTCCCCAGGGCTGAGGAGAGGGGGAGGATCACCTCCCTCAACCTGCTGGCAATGCTCTCCCTAATGCAACCCAGGGAATACCATTGGCCTCCTTTGCCACAAGGGCACACTGCTGACCCATGGTCAACTTGTTGTGCACCAGCACTCCCAGCTCCTTCTCCGCAGAGCTGCTCTCCAGCTGGTCAGCCCCCAGCCAGTTCTGGKGCATGGGGTTGTTCCTCCCTGGGTGCAGGACCCGGCACTTCCCCTTGTTGACCTTCAGGAGGTTCCCCTCTGCCCTTCTCTCTAGCCGGTTGAGGTCCCTCTCAATGGCAGCACAGCTCTCTGGTGTAACAGCCACTCCTCCCCATTTTGGATCCTCAGCAAACTTGCTGAGGGTGCACTCTGTCCCTTCATCCACGCCATGGATGAATAAATTGAACAGGATTGGAGCCACTATTGACCCCTGGGGGACACTGCTAGCTACTGGCCTTAAATATAGCAAAATTAAGTTACTAGACCAAGGCAAGGAAGGCATTCAATCTCTCTTCCTTTCCCATGTCCTTTGTCACCATGGCCCCTGCCCCATTCAGCAGCAGGCACACATTTCCCCTAGTTTTGCTTTTGCTGCTAATGAACTTGCACATCTTCTTGTTGCCCTTGACATCCCTCACCAGATTCAACTGCAGATGGCCTTTGGCCTTCCTAGCCCCATCCCTGCATACTTGGACAGTGTCCATCTATCCTTCCCAGGTTACCTGTCCCTGCTTCCACCTTCCGTATACTTCCTTCTTATGTTTGAGTTTTGCCAGGAGCTCCTTGTTCCTCCAGGAATGTCTCCTGCCACCTTTGCTCAACTTCCTGCTCATTGGGATGGACTCTTCCTGAGCTTGGAGGAGGTGATCCTTGAATATGAAGCAGCTATCCATGTCTTCTTTTTTCTCTTTAGGGTCTTTAGGGCCCTATCCCATAGGATCCTTTCAAGTAGGTCCCTGAAGAGGCCAAAGTTTGCTCTCCTGCAGTCCAGGGCTGTGATCCTGCTTTTTGCCTTATTCCCTCCTCTCAGAATCCTGAACTCCACCAGCTCATGCTCACTGCAGGCAAAGTTGCCTCCAACCTTCACATCTCTAGCTAGTCCTTCCCTGTTTGTAAGTACGAGGTCCAGCAGCGCACCTGTTCTCCTTGGCTGCTCTATCACCTGTGTCAGGAGGCTGGCATCAGTGCTCTCCAGGAACATCCTGCATTGTCTTATTACTTGTGCCCTTCTGTGTGGTCCCTCCAGCAGATATCAGGGTAGCTAAATTCCCCCATGAGGACCAGAGTCTGTGAATATGAGGCTACTTCTAACTCTCTGTAGAAGGCCTCATCTACTTCTTCTTCTTGATCAGGTGGCCTATAACAAACGCTCACAACAATGTCATCCAGGCTAATCTACCCCTTAATCCTTACCCATAAGCTCTCATTTGGCTCATTGCCCACCCCTAGGCAGAGCTCCATACATTTCAGCTGCTCTCTCAGCAGCATCCCCCTTCCCCGCTCTTGCCTTCCTGGCCGTTCCAGTCATGCAAGCTATCCCACCACATCTCCATGATCTCAATGAAATTATAGCCCTGCAACTGCAGCAGATCTCTAATTCCTCCTTTTTATTGCCCATGCAGCATGCATTAGTGTACAGGCACTTTAGAGAGGCACCCAAGTGTGCTGATTTCCTAGAAAGTGTTTGAGATTTCTCAATAGTGTTGTCTTGTGGGAACTTCCTTGACTACATGCAAATGCTTGAGGTGCCCCCACTTAAGCCCTGTTTTGTTGATTAAGCATTTCCTTTTGTTCACATCACACTGGGGCCTTTGCTTGTCAACCCTGTCCATATCTCCTCACATGGCTGCTGGTAGCTCTCTCCCTCCTCCCATCATTCCTAGTTTAAAGTCCTGTTTACTAGGTCAGTCAGACTGTTAACAAAGATACATTTGCCCCATATAGTGAGGTAGAATCCTTTGCTCCCAAGCATACATTGATCCTAGAACAGGGTCCCAGGGTCATAAAAAGCAAAACTCTGTTACTGACACCAGTTGTGCAATCAATTGTTGACACACAGTATCACTTCACTCCTGCTCACACTCTTCCTCCTGGCAGGATTGAGGAGAAAACCATCTGGCCTCCATACCTCTCACTGTTGTCCCCAGAGCTAGGTAGTCATGTTTCATATTTCCCAAGTTTCCCCAGCAGTATTGTTGGTGCCCACATGGAAGAGCAGCGGTGGGTAACAGAGGGCTGGACAAGCCTCTCTCCACAACATCCCAGATCTGTGTACCTAGCAAGCAGCAAACCTCTGTAGATGACAGGTCAGGCTGGCAGATGAGTGCCTCCATCTCCCACAGCAGTGGAGACCACTCTTGCTTGCTTCATGGAGCTGAAGAATGTTAGGAATTGCTTCTCCTCCATGCTCACCCGCTACTATAACTCGCCAATTCCTTCAGGTGCTTCTACATGGCTCAGGGTCTGTCAATCTAGATGCTTTGCTTGAAAGCACTCCCAGCTCCTCCTCTTGAAGGCAGTGAACCTGTTACATAGCTGAAAGTCTTTAGGAGAAGCAGGAGCCTTCCTCCTAGTGCCAGAAGTCACCAGCTTCCAGCCTTCACCTTCCTCAGAGTTTCCAGTTACCATTCCGCTAGGCTCAGACTCTGCCTGTGTCTCCACTGCAGTCGGGACTTGTGGCTCTTGAAGCTGTAGGGTCCCTAAGAAGATCCTCTCTATCTCTCTCTCATCCGTTCTGATGCTGCACAGCCTGTTGACTTCCTCCCATAACTCCTTGACTTGGCAACACAGCTCTTCAACAATGGCACACCTTCTGCAGGAAAGCAGCCAGGAAAGAAACTGGGTCTGCCCCAGCGTCAGGAAGAGGACTCAGACATTCACTTCAGCCTGAAACTTGCACAGATGCATCCTCCATCTGAAGCTCCATTTGGGTCAAAGCCTTCGACATGGCAGGGGAAGCTGTTCCAACAGCCACAGGGGAACATGCCCTGTGCCATGTCACCCCTGTTCCTGAGGAAATGTATGTTGGTCTGAACTGAGATGAGGACCCCTTCTTTCCACCCTTCTGTACAAACTGCTGCACAAACCATTGTGTCTGTTGGCCACTTCTGTTAGCTGCACCTTCAGTGGCTTTCCTTTAATTTCACAGAATTTTGACTCAGTGTATCCATGGTCCTCCGTGAAGCCTAACCCCTCCAACCCCCCAGTTCTGTAAGAATGCAATAGAAAATCAGAAGATAATAACAACTCAAATGGTCCCTGATAGTTCTTAAGCCTTTTAAAACATCTTGTCTTTATCACAGATAATGAGGGACAAACTTAGCTTGCAGTTATAAGATTAAAACTCCAGTCAACCTTGTTATGTAATAAGTTGTTATATATGTCCATGTAAATTCTGGGAAGTCATACTACTAAATATTATTTGCCTGTTCCTTCTAAGTATTACGGTTCTGGGGGAAATCAGTCAGCAGGAAAACTACAGTGAAGATATTCCTGGTTCTAGGGTACTACATATTTTCCCACAGAGAGCTAATCCTGGTAAGTTCACAGCTGGAACTGTGAGCACTGATGATCTACTCATGGGTGAGGGAAGGAGCTAGGCGGAGAGCTGAGGGACCTAAATTCACCACCAAACTCTCCTGACAAGGAGACAAAAGTGGGGTGGATCAACAGAGCCAAAAAATGCAATAGAGTGCAACTGAAAAGCCTACAAGTTTGAAGTTCAGATGTTCAGAAATGGCCCACAGATCCAGATAACTGTTCTGAGACAACACCTGCATTTCCTGTGTGGTGCACACCAACTTTTCTTGTTCACCCTATCCACCACTCTTGCTTGCTTCATAGAGCTGAACAATGTTAGGAATTGCTTCTCCTCCATGCTAGAGAGTTAGAAAAGAAAACGTGCTATACCAACACTTTCTATTGCTATTACTGAATGCAACTATTTTACATGGTGCACTAACATACAGAAGATTTTGTTTGCTGTTTTGACAACTGCTGCAGCACAAAGTATCTGTTACTCCTTGCACTAGTGGAATTGTCATATACTGTCTACATTAGTGCTTGGCCCCTGACTGTTACCAGTTCTACCTGCTCCAAAGGGAAGCATTTGAAATCACGTGGAACACAAAAATGAGAGGAATAACCCATATGACATTTCTTTCCTGTCTCCTTCACACAGTAATATTTCTGTGTCCAGAAATATTCAGGGCAAGCACCCTATAACCACCCTGAGTTGCGTATTGCAACGTATCCTTTTGGACTTAAACACCTTTACTAGGAGAAGGGTTGCAGCATTTGATTCAGAGATATCAGTTTTGGACTGCTCCCCCCATCCCCTCTCCCCCAGCCATGCTGATGGGGTAGTGTTGGCAGCAGTTTAAAAAAGGAGGAAGAAAATAGTTCTTTAATACAAATGCTTGCCAGGGAATTAAATAAATTAAGCAAACATATGCACAGATACACTGAGGAGCAGATCTGCAAGACTTTCTTAAATATGTCTACATTTGCGTCACATCATAATTCACCCTCTGTGTTTGACTGCAATACGAATGAGTAATAGTAGTGATCATAAGTGGTCTTTAATTTAGAGACTTGGAAGCAGATTCTAGATGCTATAGATTTCTGCAACTCTATTAACTGGACAGTTTTAGAGATGCACATGGCTGCTGCACTAAAGGAGAAATGGAGGAAGGATGGCATCATCTTGTGTCCTCTTGCTTTTCCTCTGTCATGTCCTTCTGTTTTTAACAAGGAGCGGATGGTCATACAATTTCGGAGGAACTGAGCACACAGTTAGCTCCTGCTAGAATAAAAAGAAATCAATCAGTGTGTATTGCTTCAGTCAGTAACCTTTAAGTGTAATGAGGGTGATGTAATGAGGAACCAGACGGAAATGGAGAGTGCTTGGTACTTCATAGTGCCACTGTATCAGGAGTTTCTTCTTCCTCATTAAAATGTCATTTTCTTCAGCAGAAGCAGAATCTCACTTCAAAAGCACAAATGTCTTCAGATCAGAAATTAAGAATAAGGTTTCACATTCCAGCAGTCTAGTAAAAGCCCCTTTGCTTCCTGTTCCCATTTCTTCCTGGTGATGTGAGGAGGAAAAGGGTAAGTAAACTTATCTTCATTTTATTTTATTTTTTAACAGAGAAAAGAAATAGCTTCCTGAATTCAAAACTGATTTTTGGCTTGCTTTGGGAGCAGATCTTGGTATCTTAACATCACTTTAATAGCAAATTGTGCACGGCTGCAAGGGAAACCTTGGGAAACTAAGGGAAAGGGAAGCTGGGGAGGACCCCTTGATAAGTATATTTTATCTGCTCTTTTTACAGAATAAACCCAGCAAATATAAGATGGATATATTCCTTGGCAGTTCCATAACCTAGATTTTTCAAGCAGCTGCTTCAAGAAACTAGGTCTATCAAATTGAAATCCATATTGAGTAACAGTCTTTCTTTCTTTCTCTCTTTCTTTTTTCTTTATCTGTCTTCTCCCTTTCCCTTTCCCTTCCCTTTCCCCTTCCCTTCCCTTCCCTTTCCCCTTCACCTTTCCTTTTATGTCTGGTAGATTACAAAGAACCCTTATGAAGGGCTAATTCAAGGGTAAAGCAATGGTGGTTATATTTATCCCATATTTGGTCACAAGCGATTCTGTTTCACTTCATTTGATATCATAAAACATAGTTAGCTTATACACCATAAATAATGTTAGCTTTCAAGAATATATGAGAGACGGCAGAGTGTCTTTGCCGAGGGCAATTTAAAATCTCTTGTGTGAGTTGATCAAATTAAATAAAGCTTCTGTGCTGGCAAGGTTCAAAATCTACCGGTGTGTCAACGTTCATTATTCAGCTCTGTATTTAGCTTTCCAGGCAGACAAGGTTAGCTGTATCTGATTGATCCAGCATCTATCTAGTAGAAAGACAAGCTGGTTGTTTCTGTAAGAAAGAGGGTGTTTCCCCCCACTCTCTGTTTTTCTCCCAGATTGGAGCAACTGGTATGGTCTTACTCCACCASATGGCATTCTTTACCCAGGTAAAAACTCACAAATTTTTGGCACTGTCATTACCTTGGGAAAGGAAGGGATGGAGCTTGGTTCTTTGGTTATTTTTGTTTTGTTTTGCTTTGGTTTTGTAGAGATGTTTTTTACTACAGTATCCAGCTCACATGCAGGCTCAAATCCATCTTCTGGCACAATTTGTAATGATTAGAAAAATAAATCAATAAAAAACCACCTGCTGTCAACTACTGAGCAACTGACAGGTGTCATGAAGGGAAGGAAAAATGGGTTACAATATATCCTCTCCCCTACCTTTGAAGAAAGGCAGGCTCAGTGCTCCGAAACAAACAAATACTCTGCTGGCTCCAGTCAGAAGTGAGAAGATGCTTCCAAGCTGCCAGTGCTGCAAAACTGAGCCTGAGTTCTGCCTATCCAAAAATTGTTTCTGACTTTTAGGAAGGGACCTGTCTGTCATGCATTTCTGCCATCAGAACCTTCCAGCAGTGTGTGGATGACGCCCAAAGCAGAGGAGAACTGCACTTGTTCTATCCAAACTAAATTATTTCTTCAGTCCAGAGCAGTCTAGATTTTCAGAGATCCTGGCAGTTAAGCTAAATTCTGCTGATCCTAAATAAACAAAAAAACACCCCTCCCCTGACAGGTCCTCCTCCACCCCCCAATCAAAAAAAAAAAAAAGAGGCTATTTTGATTCAGATTTGAAGGCTTCCCCCATCACTATAAAAATAGTTGTAAGAGTATTTTCCCCAGTGCAAAGTGAATCACAACCCCCATTCACAGCCAGATGTTTTGGGATATTTCATATTAACCACCCTTCTCAAAGGAAACATCTGCCTCCCCAGAAGGTGCAGCAGCCTGGAGGGAAGGGACAGCTGTACCAGTGCCACCAGGGACCATTTGAAAAATCATATGTGAATGGTCAAATGTCCAGCAAATTAATTCATCTACTCTTGGCAAAGCCTTGCATCACTACAGTCCCACATACCTTTCTCTCTGGGACAGAGTCCTGCAGCAGTTGCCCAGCAGGGAGCCTAAGGAAAGACTCTGGGTCAGCTAACTCTTTCCATTTGCCTTTCCTTATGAACCTCTCCCCTACCTTGTGCTTTATTTCTCCTTACACCACAGACTTATTTGCTTGTCCCTTCTGTTCTTCACAGGCCCCTTGGCTGGTAGCACATACTGTTAGAGGGTTATTTCCAGGCCCTGTCTCTCCAAGACCCCAGCCCTGTGCTGCAGCATCAGCTCCTGTCCACACACTCCCATTTCTGTCTTCATCTGGGATGCGTTTTAATGGGTGGGACTGGGAAACCATCCACTTCTTGGAGCCCTGCCCACCTTGGGCTCTTCAGGGCTCTGTCGCCCTTAGACGCAGGTAGGTTCCACTGCTGGAAGTGTGTCTAGACCAACTGCTTTCTCTGTGGGAACAGGTACCTGTCTCAAAATTCAGCTAACTAGATTGGGTAAGATAAGTATTGGCAGTGCTGGTGGTAGGGCCCCAGGTCCCGATGCTTTACAGTCCATGGCTGCAATGTGAAAAAAATGAGGAAAACAGCATAGCTTCTGGATGGTGATTTTCGCTCATATTTCTTCCTACAGACTAGTTACCGCAGCTTTACAGATGAAGAAATTGTGGCATCAAGAGGTTATCTAAACTGGCAAAGGTAACCCAGCAATTCAGCATCAGAGCAATGTTTAAAAAGCAAGTCTCCTGAATCTGAAATCTGAACTCAGTGATCTGTCATGGGGTTGTCTGGAGATATCTGAACTATTTCCAGTAAGAGGAGAGAAATGCTGTGGGGAGACTGCAAACATATGGTTAAAAAGTCTTGGACTCAAGTGTCCATCTTCCAGTTCCTTTACTTCTTTTGGTGGTTTTGCTTGGGATTTCCTTGCTCTTGGGACCACCAATCAATCTCCATTTTGTACCTGTATTCTAGCATGGAATAGCTGAGTTACACTGTGGGAGCCTGTAGAGCTCTGAGGGTAGTTATGCACATCCCTGCAAAGGAGACAAATGATACCCAGTTGCTCAGGAGGGGAACAGAAGGAGGCTGACTAACATCACTTAAGGCATGAAGGGCACAGAGGGGGATCAAAACAATGTCATCTCCCTTCCAGTCTTTCATCCTATGTATTTTCACTTTTTTTTCCTGTTTTAGCTGCTGAGACTTCAAATGGTGAGATTTAAATAGCTGCCAAATGTCAAACTTTGATGAATACCAGATTTGCTCACATAATAACTGGAGACAGGCAGTTATATTTTTTTTTCTGCAGTTTGTTTTTAAACAACCCATTACTCTTCCTTTATAAACACCTTTACAAGTTTGAAAATAACTTTACCTCTTTCTTCACCTCTGTTTTTCACATCTCTAAAGAATAGACTTTCTAAAAACTAAATCAAAGTCTTAGATTTTTATGGAATTATGCCAGATTAGCCTAAGGGAAGTCTGTACAACAAACATGATCATATGGCAGATGGTAAATATTAAAAAATCAGAAGTCAAGCCCCAGTTCTGAGGCTGAAAAATAAATACATACTTGTCAATGCTTTTTACCTTTCCTRGTTCACGCTTTTAATTTTTTCTCAGCATTGAGAAAGGTTAGAAACCTTTGTTTTTCCACGAACGGAGTCTTTCTGCTGTTATAACATGACTCTGATAACAGAGGCTTTACAAAAAGCTCCTGAGTAATAATACTATAAAGTCTGAAGAGCTGCAGCAGTGCATATGGTAATGATGTAGAGCAGCTCAGTAATACAGATGACAGTCTGTGGGTGCCTGCCTGTATAACCATGCCTTGAGCACTTACCTCATGCTTCATTTCTTTCAGTAAGAGGATTATGAGCTTTGGAGTTTTGTACTGTGCTTGGAGTTCATTTTTGCAGATAAAACACTGCAAAATTCTGTAGTGTTTCTCGGGGCTGCGCCTGGAGAAGTGATGAGGGCCCTCAAATGCCACTGACTGCAGCATTCTTGTCTCACTTCCTCACCCTGGAAATACTCAGTAGCCCTCCAAAACCATGCAGTTTTGACTGACAGCAAGACTCACCTCTGCTTAGCCAGCTGCATCTCATCTTAACATGCATGTATGAGTCTGAATTAAGGGCACTTTGGAAAGCATCTGTTCAAGATGAATGACAGGTACTGTCAATGCAATTGGGCCGGGACTGTTTGGTGCTCCCTAAAGCAATCTGTCTTCAAAGCACACTGGAGCCCTGTGCCCTACCCAGACCATTTGCATCAGGGGACTATTCTGTTTGGTTGACATAGCTGTCAGGAACAGGACAGTTAGGTTAATTTTACTTTGAGCCTCATTTCTCTGCTGCTACTTAGGAAGGCCTGCAGTGGTACAGAGAGTCATTGGGAGATTTTTTTCTTTCTACTTTTGGAGTGGAATCCTTTTTTGTAGCTTTTGCTTTGATAAATTGCTTTCCCACGTCAAAATTAATTTAGAGTTCATTTGGCTTTGTGTTAGAACCCAAGAGATCAGACCAATCTGCTGGTTTTGATGCAAGACCACTAAAACCAGGACAGATTTTCTCAGGTAAAGATTTTTTTTTATTATTTCTCTCTTTTGCTTTGCCCTCTTTATTTCTCTCTTTTGCTTTGTAAATTCATACTGGAATAAAATGGAAACCCAGGTGAACTTTGAATATATTCATATCTTTTAATTAATATTACATAGCTTTAATTTTACTATTAGTCTCACATGGGAAAGTCTGCTGTCTCTGAATATCTGTTCTTGTTTATAGTTCAGTTGTTGATGCACAAACCAAAATAAAATCTGATCCCCTTTTCAATATGCCAGCTTCCATTACCACTTTTTAGTAGTGAGAAAAGTAGATCATAATAAAAAATATATATGTAAAACTACTTTTTGCTGCTAAGTAAGTTATGTAACAAAATTCCAACTATAGGTAAAGGATTTCACATTCATGTAATAACTTTTAAAGGATAGAAATAGATTTTGAAGTCATGAAGCTCAGAAAAAAAGCTTTCTGTTTATCTCTGAACATTGTTTTTCTCTATGGTGTTTTACAGTATGTAGGTTTTGTTTAAGCACTGATCTGTCAAATGTGGAGAGCTGAAATCACTGATATAAATGATTTCTTGAAAGGAGAAAGAGACAATCCTCCCACTTTAAATAAATAATAACTTGCACCAAATGAACTGTTTGCATCAGAGGTCCTGGTTTTGCAGGTGGTTGAAGCCAGATGTGCTATCTGGGTTTGAATGTATGGAAAACATTAGGCATGCAGAGATGTAAGTTGTATCCACGTCGGGCTTAGAAAGCTTGCTAAACTGCAAATAGTTAGAGATATGGGAGAGTTTTTGAGTGGAGTACTATGTCTGCTTGCCTTGTCCTCGTTCTTCCCTTGGCATCTGCTTGCAGCCATGCTGGAGGCAGAATCCTGAACTAGATCAACCTTTGGTTTGAACTGTATGGATGTTCTGTTACATGCAAATCTTTTCTACATTGTTTCTATTGGCAATATTTAAACTCTCTTTTTACATGTTTTAAGAGAAAAATGTTTTCCTAACAATATAACCTTCTAGTGAATCCTTCTAAAAAAATGTTTTGTTGTTACTCCCTCTCTCTGGCACAGCTAAAATTCTCCTCCTCCTCTCCTCTCCTCTCCTCTCCTCTCCTCTCCTCTCCTCTCCTCTCCAACGTTCCTTATTGGCCCCATCTTTGTATTTTTCTCATTGACACCTTTCTGGGATAAGAGCAGCCTCACTGGTACATGCTAATACTGCATGCGAGAGATTGACTTACTGGCCCATGCCTAGAGCTCTTAGCTGTGGCGTGTTACAATGCTGTGTCTGAACTGATCTGCTGGAGATTCAGACATGCTCAGCTGAATCATGCTCAAGTGTCTGCAGCAGTGTAAACAAATACACTTGAAATCAGTGTGGCTGGGCTAGAAAAACAGTTCTGGTATAGATCAAGGCCTCCTTGAACTGGATTCATTGTCAGATTTTTGTGCAGATAAAAGCAAAATCCTTCCTGCTCAAATCTTTGTTCAGCACCTCAAAGTATCTGCATTTTAGCCATTGTACTTAAATTTGAAAGCAGAATGTGGCATTTCTTGCTGCCGTTTTGGGCTTATCCAAAATGTTAATTGGTCCTTCATGCTGTAAAGTGTTTCACCTGCCAGAAACTTCCTAGAAAATCTACAAGCTTTTTGTATCTATCTCTTGGATTTGTGCTTTGAAAGTGTCTGAAATGGCTCATGGCTGCCCAGCTACATTTGGTATTGGTTCCTGTCTTTGAAAAACCTCAGGCAACAGGACTGTGGTGAGGAAACACTATCTAGCTGATCAGCATTGCTGTGTGCAAAAGAACAGCCCCCTTGCACATGCTTAGTGTGTCTTCATTAGTGTGGTAAAYTGGCACATTCTAGAAACATCAGGCTTCCTGGGCACATGCAAATATACCCTACCTGAAACAATCTCTGTATGGTGCTCGCTTGAGCGAGCGTACCATCCATACCACAGGTCTGTGAGTGCTCCACTGCCACTTTCCTGGGATTTCAAGGCACAGGACTGACGAATAAGACTACCATAAGCATTTGTAGGGCCACGTACATTACGCTATACTTCCCAGACCAAATCAGTAGACCTGTAATAACTGGCTGGAGGAGCAATCTCAGTGCTGGAAAGCTGATAAGCCTRTGATGATGCTAGACTGACTATATCCAGGTCCTGAGAGCATCTGCCCAACCCCGCTGTGTCACAGGACACATGAGCTCTCTGCAGCCTGCCAAGGGGTTGCCTGTGCTGGGGTTCATACCACATGTTCTCCACACAGTCCTCAGAACACAACAGAAGTGGGCAGGTGTTTGTCTCTTTAGCCTCTGGACCTGCACTGAGCTCAAACCAAGAAGCAGAGCAAGTCTTTAATCTTGCAGTCAACAGCTGTATCCTATAGAGTAGCAGTGGCTGCTTGAGTTAACAAGACTAATGTGACTCCATGAAGTTTCCTGCAGTTAGTAGGTCCTAATGCTGGTCCTAATGAATGAAGCACAGGAGAGACAATTGGTAAGCTAAAGGCAGCAACTGTTTTCTTTTTTGTAGTTACAATGCTAGTGATTAAAATGTAACTCTGTGGCACGCAGCTAGCTCTCAAGATTATTCTTCAATAGAAATCACAGGTCTGTAAAGTGTTAGCTTCAAATATCATGGAAATCATTGTTTGAGATTCTTCTGAGTCAATGTTCATTCTGTTATTAATTCAGATCTTGAGAGCTATGGCTATATTTCCCACCTGTCCCCTATGCAGCTTTAACTAGGAGTTTGTTCCATGGCTCAGAAACAGAAAGGTTCAACAAAAGTACTATAAAATAATCATCCGCCCCCTCCCTTCAGTGATGCTTATAACCTTGGCTGTGATTCCCTGAAAGCTCTTCTCTGGCTTAGAGGACTTTATTCCCTCCTGTGATGAAATAAAATGATGAAACAAACCATTGTCAAAATAATTCAGAGCACTTTATGTCTTCAGGCAGGTGGAACAACTCTGCAGCCTGCTTTGCCTTTTAACTCCTCAAACTGCTAAAAAAAAAAACTTGTGCAGGAAAAAATGATAGTATGGCTAGTATTATTTTGCTAAAACAAAGTGCTATGTTTGCTCTGTCAGTAATACAATTCATAGTATGCAGTACTGCCTTCTGTCCTGGCAAGTCCCACAAGTTAATATAATAAATCAAAATCTGTGGATACCTATAAGCTGTTTGCATGCAGATGAGCTCAGTTATGAATATGCATGAATATCATATACAAAGACACACAAAACTTARCGCCTATGAAGAAAGGGCCTTTGGTCCTTGTTCAGTCACGCTATTAGCCTGGAGATGCTGCTGGTTAAATCAACGAAGAATGAAATGCAGGTATCAACCTGCTCCTCTGATCTAAAAGTGGAAAGAGCTTGTGGGTAATTTTTTGGACATGGTGTCAATTGTTGTCCTTAGCTTCTTGGGAGGCAAAAACAGCAGTCTCTCATAACACACCTAGATATAGCAGGAAAGCTAAGTAGCCAGGGTCTTTGATTAAAGCTTAAGATGATAACAACTTTATGTTGCTAAGTTTGACAGTGAATGGTCCTGTGTTGGAAAATCAGTCTCTGATGGGAAAGAATGGAAAATAAATTGGGATGATAGCCTAACTTCTTTACATTGTGAGTTTGCATATATATATTTACCTTCATTACTAAACCTTTCGTTCTCTGTTCTGATCTGGTGATCATTTGCTGCACTGTTTGGCTTTTCTGCTGCCCAGAAAAGCAGGAGTTTCTACAGGAATTAGGATTCTCTATAAGAAGGAAATCCAACAATCTGTAAGCTGGTGAAGTGTGCATGATGTGGATGTGTAAGATCAGTAAAACTTCTTTTTTTTTTTTTTTGGCATGTCAAAGGCCTCTTCATTGTAGCTGCTCACAGACCTCTTAGCAGCTACTTTCTCTTTCCTTTTCCCCCCAAAATCTGAAAGTTCATATTTGAAAATGTGTGAAAAAATTCTCATTTCAATTTAAGTTTCCCAAAAGGGAAAGACTCTAATGACCATGAGTATGCTTGGTGCTTCAGAAAAAGAGAAAATCTTATTAACCTTGCTCTCCTGGGCAGCACTTCCTGCCTGCACATCCTGCCTTGTATTTACAGCGATTTTTTTTCCTCCATTATCTTTGTTATGGTAATTAAGTCCAAACTTCTGCTTGCTCTCTTTCCTTCTCCACCAGGTGATTAACATGGTGGATGTTGTCATTTGTCTCATGTTTGCAATGAACAAGGATCCTGTGAAAACTTTTTTTGAAAAACTTTTTAATTGAAGTGGCATGAATTCAGAGATTGTCAGCCAGTTCTAGTCATTTTGTCACACGAATTTTCTTTGGAGAGTCTTTCCCCTTACTTAGAAAAAATAGCTTTTTGTTTAGGCAGCCAACTGCTATGCAAAGGAAAATAAAAAATGTGGGACATTTAAGGAAATATATTTTCTAAATTTTCTCAGTTGCACTTAAGAAGTTCAGCTCGAGTCATACTAGGTTCTAATAATCATCCTCACTCTAAAGTAGAAAATAAGCCTCAAATCCAGAATTTGTCTCTAAAGATGTGATTCTAGATTCCTGTGCATGGTGTATTTAAGATGGTTTCTATATTATCATTTCACCTTGTGATTAAGTCCTCCTCAGCATGTGGGGTTTGGATCTTTGGTTCCTGTAGACCAAAGTTATTTCCTAATTACTACAGTGAAGATACTCTCTCTGGGGTCAGCGCCATCTCCAGTCCCATTGAAGCTGTGTCATTCTCCTACTTGGGAAGGCGAACCATGCATTTGAACAGACTGCAAGGAAATGACAACCTGAATGTAGTGCAGAGATTGGCTGACTCAGCTAGCAGGAGACAAACACTGATAGCTTTTTTTGCTTCTTTACATACTTTGCTGTATCTAAAGACAGTCTGATGTAAAGAGGACAAGTACCCTGCTTCTCTCCCTCCCTTTCCATTCCATCTTTTTTTCTCCTGCATCTTCTGYGTTGTGCATTTGACTTCTCAAAAAGCAACTCAGTGTTCCCTGGCTTCTACATGGCCAGAAGGGAGAGGTAGGCTTGTTTAATCTCTCCAGCATTCTCTGAAATCTAAGGTGGTCAGTTATTCACAAATAAAATAATAGATTACAATCTCCTTTGCCACAGGGCTGCTGGAGAGAAGAGTCTAATCTTGGAGGTTGTAGCAACAGAGCTAGATGCTTAGAGCAAGAGGTCTGAATATGGCATATATGCAAGAGGATGTGGTACTGGACCACCTTCTCCATCCCTTCCTTCTTCAGCTGAGTCTATCTCCCCAGAAGTGGGAGACCAATTTCTTTGGAAGCTGTAGTGGGACACAGTTCCTGTTTTGTCACTGTATATATACAGAGCCAACTGGAAGCAAAGCATTATGGCTGCTATCTGAGTAACTGTGCTTCCTGTCTCAGCTGTTTTTTGCAGGAATTAATCTATTTCATGGATCTGCCTGTTTCTCTGAACCTGATATTACTTCCTCATAAGCTCATAAATTTATCTGGTACTTTTCTGTTGTTCCAGAGATTTCTACATATGAATGTTTTACATGCTGTATTGCTAGGCAGCTGTGGGACATGATGTACATTAAGAGCATAGATGCCACTTCACAGTGTTTACTAACACTTGTCAGAGAGTAATGTATTTAAATCACTAGGGATCAAAGATAAATCCAAGCAAACGGAAATAGGATGTCCAACAACAGCATATAGTAGGTGCTTCTCTGGTGAATGTGATTTGATTTTTTCCAGCACTCAGAAAACCCTCTTAAAGTCATTTGGGGACTAGGCATCTTCTTCTGCACTTGTATCTGTCAGAGTGTATTCCGCAGAGCAGGGTACCACTGAACAAACATCAGAAGAGGAAACACAAAGGTGTGTTTATCCTGCTTAATCTGTAAGAACCGCTGTGTGCCAGCCTTGGGAGAGGTCCAGGGTGAACCTCCTCAAACTGAATTGCAGGCTATAATTAGTGTTTTACAGACACTAAAGAGTCTGTTTGCAGGTGATGAAGTACAGTGATACTAAATGCACAAACAACAGCCTCATTTCCAGGTTCCAGAACTTGTACTGGCAATTCATAGAGGCTCTAAGCAGACTGCTTAGGGTGCAAGGCATCTGATTTGCCACTGCCTTGGACCTTGCACTGTCTTTTGTCCAAATACAAAATTGACCAACTGACTAATATTTATAAACCTGCTGAGACCTGGTGCAAATACCTATAAAATACAGTAAAAATATAGAATAATACTAGATCATGGCCTTATTCCATTCTTCATTAACACAGTCACTCCCATTCTTAAGATGTGTAGCATCACAGATATCTATAATAATTTTTCCACATAAAACCACAGTATTTTTCCACTGTAGGGATCCTTTTTAGTTATTCTAATATTTACTTCAGAGACTTGTTTTTAGTACAGACATGCACATGTGATTCGATTTGACTCATTAATAGTTATAAAGTAGAAAGTATAAAAGGCCAGTTATAAAGTAGAAGGTATTTAATTACAGTGCCTGCAGCTTGTGGGTCCTGATTCAAAGCCCACCAATGATTTAAAGCTGTCTGAAAAGAGGAACCTAGAATAAGCTGTTGAAAGGTGAGTAAAGATTTGCTTTCACCTAGACACCTTCCAAAACAAGAAAAATTCTGTATAAACAATGATTAAGGATTGGAACAGTGCTTCTAATCCATTCAATTTTATTAGCCTTTTTCCTCAACATTGTTTTCCTATTATGATATTTGTTCTTTTGATCTAATATGATAGAACCCTTAATTTATTAATAGCTAGAGTGAGCATAAATATTCTGCAGTGAGTATTGATAGATTTCTTGCACATCTGAATTAAAAATAAGTTGATTTTAGTGATATAAAATGTAATTTTGTAAATATTCTGATTGAGGTATGTTGGCTCAGTGATGGAATAAAATGCATGTTCACGTTTTCCCTTATTGTAAATTCTGTTCATGTTTTATGCCTTATTTTGGTTAAGATATACATTTATAATATTTAAATAATGCAGTACAACAGTACAGCAGATTAAAATGTGTCACACGACTTTGTGCTTTCTTCTTTTGAACACTAGTTCAGGATCTTGGCTAACATATGTCAGCATAACCCCAGTGAACTCGGTGGGAGACTAGCATTTTATAGAAACTGAACATTTGATTCAGAACTATGAGATGTGGTAAAACCAGACTTGATTCTCTGTGGTCCTCTGCCTTCTGTAAGCATTTAAACTAGTGCAAAGTGAATGCAGAATTTGTGCAGGCTGCTGCTCTTTGACTGATAACATATTTGTTTCCTCTTTAACTCCCATTTATGAGACTGTACCAATGGAAGGTGACATAAAATAGACCACCTTGACAATAAAGCTCTGTAATCTCCATTTTGGACCATAAGAAAACAGGGTGATAATGCCTAAAATACGTACCTTATGAGTGTGAGAAGTCTCACTTCTTTTGTTTGCACTTGGAGCAGGCAACCACAGCTAGAAAAAGCAGCTGTGTGGGGAGTTGGGCAGTATAGCAGTGTAGCAGTGTATAGTGTATATATATATATGTATACACATACATACATACATACATACATATATAGACAGCAGTGTATAATATAGTAGACCAGTTTTCCAGAGATTAGTTTGATTCCCCAAAATGCTACATCAACTCCCTATTGAGCATTTTTTACCAAAAATGAGACTGATCTGTTTTGCATTTTCCCACTGAAGGAGTCAAGAGAAGAAATCTCTTCATGGTTTTCCCCATTAGTTGTCTCTCCAGTTTTTTCCTTAGAGGGAAACATAGCTTGGCTTTCTAGGCAAGAGGTCTCTGGTGATTCCCTGACTCATGTGAGTTCTTCARCATCTGGGTGACCTCTTGAAATATGACTGGACACCAGGTCTAATCAATACAAAGACCTTTATACTAAGTTCAGCTGTCTCTTTCCCTAATCCCAAATCTGCTAATCTGGCCATGTGGGTACCAGCACTGTGAAATCAGATTTCACCTGTTGATTGAGAACATTCTGAATGCCAGCAACTGCGTTAGGATAAATGACTTCTCCGACACTGGGAGGAAAGGGATGTAGCATGGATCTCAATTATTTAAAAGCTACTGATATTTTCCAATGTTCATTTCTCTGACTTACAGAAAAGACTGCCAATAAAGAAGAAACATTTAAAAATAGACATTAGCCTCAATGCAATGAACATCTAACTGAGAACTGCAGAAGCAGTGTTAGACTGTAACATCCTGCCTATTATCTACTACAAGAGGTATGTGAAATGGTACGGCTAGGGCTACAGTGCAGTGCAGCTTGGCACAGACATTGAGATATTCCTCTTCTTACACAATTTGAATGAAATTATACAGATTAATGTATCTTCAGCTGTACTTAACCAAAGCTCGGATGTTGGTTTATAAACTATTCTGGATTACTGTCTTTGGAATCATTTTGTGTGTGGGGAGCAGTTTTGATTGAAAACAACCAATGCTGAGGTTGATAGTAAGAGTAAGAAAATTTTCTGTCCAGTTGTAAGTCAAACTGTTTTTTATACACACAAATATTGCACTGTATCCTGGTACCTGAGCTGTAAGAGCTATGCCAGACTGGAATATTTAAGAGAGAAATAGAGTAGTATAAATAACAAAATTAGATAAATATAACCCAAAGAAATAAGCTCTCTGTGAAATATGAGCTGCATTCTGTCAGGCAGAGCAAACAATGACAGCTTCGTACAGAATGCCGATATTGGGTCTGAGCTGGAGAGAGAACRACAAATAGCTGTATCCTGTTTCCGAAAACAGACAGCTGCAGTGCAGCAGCAACATAGAACCATGTCTTTAGTGCAAGTGCATGCTTAAATCTGTCCTTGTACAGAAAAGTCATGTGACATTCTTTTCTGGCCAGATCTTTTCACTGGTTGCAAATATTAGAATGCGTGAGTAGGAGTAGAGTACTGGGAAAAACTGTGTTCTCACTAGAAGACAGATATCTGTCTTCTACCTCCTGTAAATAAAAAGAACTGCAATGATGACACCCTTTTCATCCTTGCTGACCAAATGCTGGTCTAAAATAAATTAAATTAAACTGGTCTAATTGTAGATCAAGCCCCATAAGGTAAAGACAGCTTCTCATGTTCTGTGTGAACAAAATACTCACAGTTTTCAGCCTATGGATTCCCCTTCAGATAGACTGGAATGGGAATATGCATGAGTAGAAACAGCTGGATCACGCTCTCCATAAGTAATTAACACACAGGAGAGACGGTTGTGCTTGTGCTTTATCAAGACTCTTGGTAAGATTATGTACTCCAGATAATTAATCATTACATTTCCCTATATGCATAATTGCAACCATTTTTTGCTTTCACACCTCCAAACATAAAAAAAAAAAAAATTGTATGCATGTATTTATAGAGTAATTACATAGTGTGTATGCTGTGATTAAAGGCAATATAAACTGTGTTACCCTAATTATAAGAAAAAAGAAAAACAAAATCCAAATACCACAAACAAATGAAATCACGAGCAGGAAATGGCAAAACTTCTTTATCTGAATCCAGAATCTCTTTTCAATGTATTAAAAAGAAGAAAAGAGACTCTAATAATCTACACTATATGCCTGGCACAAAAACTGAAAGTGGCAGCCCAGCAGGTTTCTTGTTTTGAAATTATTTAAAATATGGGACTCAAAGMAGAAAGCAATGTTACTTGAAGCAAGATGAAAGAAATGTTGCATCTCAAAGTCCAAGCACATTCTGCAGTGCTTGAGCTCAGTTCTCTCCCACTGGCTAAGAGAAATTCCTGTAGACCTATAGAAACTCTTATAGCTGTGCTTGCATCCCACATGAGGTGAATGAGAATATGTTTGCTCTTGCTGGCTTTGTTTACAGTAGATGATCTGGTGCTGTTCTTACACAAGAAGCAGCATTATTCCTTCTTTCTCAAGCTACATTTGCCACAAATCGCCCCACAATGTTTTGATATGATCTATGTGTTTTCTACAGAAGGCTGCTCTGTTACTTTCCTTCAGAGATTTTTGGCTCAGTGCACTGTAGACCACTGGCAAAGAAAATACTTCTGTAGGCTGGGGAGAGTAAGATGAAATTGAGTAATTTTGTACCTTTTTTTTTTTTTTTTTAATTCCTGTGATTCATCTTCTTGTCTGGGCTTCATGGCAAAGGACAGTAAGAGTTGTTGACAACGAGAAGGAAGGTGACACTGAAAGGACACATTTCCTGGATTTGTCTTGTCCAGCAGTAAATGGCCTGGTAAGTTGCCACTTCGGTTTTGCCAGCTGARAGTGAATGGTGAGACCACACTTGCAGCTTTTGGCTGACAAACGTGCTAAGTGATCGTATCCTTTTTAGACATAAGACTGGCCATACACCAACAGTTATTGATAGTGTTTATGCATTACTGGGGTGACTGAGAATGCTTGTACCAGTCCTACGGTACTCCATCATTGGCCATGGTGTTCAACAGAAAGGGTATTACATTCACAGATATGCAATACCTTGTTGCTTACTGTAAAGATTTGCCAGAAGAGAACCTTAATACTAGCTTCTTGAAAAAGTCTGACCTTCATTCTGGGGGATCTGTGGCTCTAAAGATCTGCAAGGGGATCTTTAGGGTCCATCACCTCCATGAATGTCAATGGTATCGTCATGTCTCATTCATACTGGGAGACCCTGGTTATTTTACTAGGCCCTGTAAAAGGAGAAAGGAACTGCTTTACTGTCACCTCAACAGGTGCTGAATCCTATTAAGGAATCTGAAAAACACCTGGAGCAGTCCTAAGTCTACTGGGGTGGATGAGGGTTGTCTGTTTGATTTGACCATTGTTTCAACAATATGACGTCAAGAGAGAACAGATGGCACTGTAGGGTGGAGGGCTGTCAGAACAGGCTAGGAGATATCTGTTTTTCAATTGTTGTGACTACTTAGGGAAGTTACAGCTTCTTTACACTGTTGCTTTGGAATAAGGTGCTGTTTTTGAGCAATGTACAAGTAAATACTTGTACATTCAGCATTCAGCTGAATGCATTCAGCTTTTGTGTGCAGTTTCTGGAAACTGCTTTATAGCAGTTGTATTGTGCTTTGCCATACTAGTTATTCTAATATCTATGAGGAATTTGGCGTGCTTTGTGGGAATCTTAATACTGAGAAAAGAAATCAAGAAAAGGAAATGTGGGAGACAGCAGTGGAGAGGGACAGGAGCACAGAAACCTAGTGACGCTGGGGAAAATGTATGGCATGGCATAGGGTCAATGGGGGAGAGAGGGAAAACACTATACAAAGACCAGACTAATTGGAGAACAGATAGGAACATGCAGGGACTCTTGGGGCATGTACAGGAGTAGGAGTGGTCTAGACCTTTTAAAATCTACTTATTGAGAGACCTGTTAAAATCTACTTATTGAGAGACCTGTTAAAATCTACTGATTGCTAGAGACTGGAAAAAAAAAATCAAAAGTTTCAGAGTCCCAGCATCCCTGTGCTGCTAAACAAATGGAAGCTAAACACCTGGACACCTTGTAGTAATTGTTTAACACAGACAGTAGATCCTGCTACTGATACCCTCTTGCGGTATATCAAAGTTAGTCTTCATGATAGCTCTTTGGATCCTCATCCTCCTTATGACACTGCTCGGGTCCTTTGTGGGAGTCTAGTATATGTCCATGAGATTAAATCCTACACTGTTCTGCATCCACAGAATAGTTTGGGGTAGGTGGCAGGAAGTTAAGGGTGGACCTGTGACCTTATTCTGGCATTTGCTTTGTCTCTGCAGCCTTCCAAGTTATTTTAATGTAACTGTTACAGTGCAATTTCCTAGGTTTTGGAGAACACAAAATGATCTCCATGTTACATTGCCTTTGTTAAGGCCAAATGCTATCTTTTACCAAATGGGTAAAAATGTGACTAAGACTTCCTGGCACTGAATTCAATGGGAATTTTGCCAGGGGAATAGAACAGGGCTCATCCTAAAGAGACTTGATTTGCAAAGAAATCATGAACCCCAGGTGTTACTCTGGCGAGATGAAAGGTAACTCATGCTCACGGTTATCTTAGTGGTCTAAATTAAGCATGCATTTCTCACAACTGTGTGTACTGATCAGAAATTATTTCAGCTGTAGACAAATCAATTAGGCTAATTTCCTCACTGTGTATGGCATGTCAGCAGCTTGGAAACAATTTACAGGAAGGCTTTTAAAAGTGCAAACATTAGCCAAATTGTTGTCATAGATTATCAGAGACTGCTTTCCTCACACCGGCAGAGAAATGTACAGCTCAGTTYGCTTAGGCCTTGAGAGGGGAATTTCAGTGCAGCAAGAAAGCTTTTTCTTCTTATAAGGCTGCTTCTTATATGATGATAGAATAACTTTGATTGGTGAAGGACTTCTTTATCTGTGGATAAGGAATGATAATATAGGATCCTATGAGGAGGTAATAAGGCAAAAAGCAGGATCACAGCCCTGGACTGCAGGAGAGCAAACTTTGGCCTCTTCAGGGACCTACTTGAAAGGATCCTATGGGATAGGGCCCTAAAGACCCTAAAGAGAAAAAAGAAGACATGGATAGCTGCTTCATATTCAAGGATCACCTCCTCCAAGCTCAGGAAGAGTCCATCCCAATGAGCAGGAAGTTGAGCAAAGGTGGCAGGAGACATTCCTGGAGGAACAAGGAGCTCCTGGCAAAACTCAAACATAAGAAGGAAGTATACGGAAGGTGGAAGCAGGGACAGGTAACCTGGGAAGGATAGATGGACACTGTCCAAGTATGCAGGGATGGGGCTAGGAAGGCCAAAGGCCATCTGCAGTTGAATCTGGTGAGGGATGTCAAGGGCAACAAGAAGATGTGCAAGTTCATTAGCAGCAAAAGCAAAACTAGGGGAAATGTGTGCCTGCTGCTGAATGGGGCAGGGGCCATGGTGACAAAGGACATGGGAAAGGAAGAGAGATTGAATGCCTTCCTTGCCTTGGTCTAGTAACTTAATTTTGCTATATTTAAGGCCAGTAGCTAGCAGTGTCCCCCAGGGGTCAATAGTGGCTCCAATCCTGTTCAATTTATTCATCCATGGCGTGGATGAAGGGACAGAGTGCACCCTCAGCAAGTTTGCTGAGGATCCAAAATGGGGAGGAGTGGCTGTTACACCAGAGAGCTGTGCTGCCATTGAGAGGGACCTCAACCGGCTAGAGAGAAGGGCAGAGGGGAACCTCCTGAAGGTCAACAAGGGGAAGTGCCGGGTCCTGCACCCAGGGAGGAACAACCCCATGCMCCAGAACTGGCTGGGGGCTGACCAGCTGGAGAGCAGCTCTGCGGAGAAGGAGCTGGGAGTGCTGGTGCACAACAAGTTGACCATGGGTCAGCAGTGTGCCCTTGTGGCAAAGGAGGCCAATGGTATTCCCTGGGTTGCATTAGGGAGAGCATTGCCAGCAGGTTGAGGGAGGTGATCCTCCCCCTCTCCTCAGCCCTGGGGAGGCCACATCTGGAGGACTGTGTCCAGTTCTGGGCTCCCCAGTACAAGAGAGACATGGAGCTACTGGAGCAAGTGCAGCAAAGGGCTGCTAAGACGATGAAAGGACTGGAGCATCTCTCTTATGAGGAAAGGCTGAGAGAGCTGGGGCTGTTCAGCCTGGAGAAGAGAAGCCTGAGGGGGCATCTTATCACTGTGTATAAGCATCTGAAGGGAGGGTGTCAAGAGGATGTGGCCAGACTCTTCTCAGTGGCGCCCAGCGACAGGACACGAGGCAATGGGCACAAACTGAACCCCAGAAAGCTCTGTCTGAACATGAGGAAAACCTTCTTTACTGTGAGGGTGACGGAGCACAGGAACAGGTTGCCCAGAGAGGTTGTGGAGTCTCCATCCTTGGAGATACTCAAAAGCTGTCCGGACATGTACCTGTGCAACGTGCTSTAGGTGACCCTGCTTGAGTAGGGTGTTTGGACTAGATGATCTCCCGAGGTCCCTTCCAACCTCAACCATTCTGTGATTTTGTGCTAAATCTGGTTTCTGGAAATAGTAGTGAGAGGGGTTTTTTTTACCATTACCAGTGTGATAATCACTTATTTTACTCTGTAGTTACAAAATACATTTTGTCCACTATTTTGACACCTACATTTTATGGCTAATATCATGAACTAAAAACACTGGTTTGTTGCTCTACCATCCAAAATGTCCTTGATATTTATAAGCCTGATGTCAGAGGACTACAGGTGAAAATAACCCTTCCCCCCTCTTTCCACCAAGATGTTCTGATCATAGGGATTAGATTGGCTCTTGGTGGACACTGAAGCACAGGGAAGAGAAAGGGAAAGGACCAAAATACAGGTGTGAAACATCTGTTTGGATCTGTTGTTTTAGTAGTCTGGCTTTCATAACATACAGAAGTCTTGGCCAATTAGTGTTGTCTGAATGTTCTTGGAGTGAGTGGTCACCTTAATCGGTGGCAGTGGAAGTGCAAATGCTAGACTCTGGGCAAAAGGAGTAGGTGTCTTTTGAAAGCTTTGTAAGAGACAGAAGAATCTTTCAAAGAGTCTCCTGTGAGTCAAATGATTGTATTTTGTTCCTAGTGTTACACATACTCTTCCATGGGCTGATATAACAGGAGGCTGGTTGAGGTAGCTACCGCTGCTAACAAAGAAGTGGTGGGCAAGGGTAATGGGACTGACAGGCAGAAAGGAGTAGTCAGCATTCTGCTGTACTGCTGGATGGGGTGGCTAGTAGAAGTGAATCACAGAAACAAGGAGCACAAAGACAGCTTCGCACCAGTTTGAGAATCCACTGATAGAATTGCATTTGGGATTTGTCTTCATTTTAGGCCTTCCTCATTAGGCTTGTGCATGTAGAGCCCAATGCTGTGACAATGACTCAATCTGAGCAGTGAACCATTCTTAGCTGATGCTGGGTCTTTGCTGGTAATGCAAATTGCAGACCTGGGCCTTCAAAATACAGAAAAAAAACAGTCTGAGTTTCCTGGTGGACAGTTTGGTGGCACAATGCTTCATATATTTCAGGTGATAACTTGCCAGTTGCATTGCCACATCCTGTCTGTTCTCTGAAACAAGTTATCTGGCATTCACTCATGTGGACTTTTGTTAGATGACTGGGCRCTATCTGTGCCAGTATTCTGCAAGTTCTGGCAGTGGAATGTGCATGGTTCAAAGAGTGCTAATAAGAAAAGGCTGCATAAATTACTGCTTTAATGCCAGCCTGTGGTGGTGATTGTAAAACACAAGCCCAAAAAACCTGAGGTTTAAGGCTGTGCCTGTGAGGGAAAGATAACGCTGACAGAATAGGATTTTCACATTGTTTGAAAGGACTTATCCAGCAGCGCTATTATGTGATGATGGTTGCTCTGGCTCCTTGGCATAGATTTGTGGCAGAAAATAAAAATGCTACCAAGTCCAGCTGGTATGCCTTCAGCTGCAACACTGTATTTGAAAAGGTCTGTTTGTCATACCAGCCCTTAGTTTTCTCACGGCTCTGTAAGGTAGCTGCAGCGAGTCTGCTTCAGAGTCTAGGAAGCTGAAAAAGAGAAGTTTTGGCCAGGCAGGAAGCTGAATTAGCCCACATGAGAGCCTACCCTGTCCTCAGATTTCTAGGTCATACCTCTGTCAAAAAAAGTACTGCTTTACATTCTACATCTCACTCCTCTCATGCCTTTTGAATTATTGTCTGATCCTGTGGGACATTGAACTCAGTATCATTCTATTTTTTATAAAGGGAATTCTGCCTGGAGTTAGCCCAGAGTTTCTGGCTAAAGTTATGCGATCTAGCTGGCATTGTTCCTTCTCTCTGTATTTACAAAAAGAAGGACCATGAGAAAGACCATACACAACCAAATCAAAACTAATAGGGCTTATTTGGGTTGCCATTTAAAATCGTCATTTGCCAACACTTTCCTTCCCAGGTTTAAAATCAAACTTACTGTTCTAAGATATGAAATATTCACCCTGAACTGTGCAGGTGTTACGTTATGTTAGATAATGAGAAATACCCTAAATTTTATGTGGGATCTGGTAAAGAACTGAAAAAAAAAAAATTGCAGGCAACTTGCTTCTGCTGAGGTTCAGTTTTGCATAGTCATGGAATGTCATTGAACTGACTGAAATTCAATTAAGTGGATGAAGCTGGGAAAGCAACAGGAAGGGAAAGGTTAGAAAAGTCAACATTCAGACATATCATTTCAGAAGAGCTGTTTGTTTTGAAATGTATCTGTGTTTTATTTAAAAGAGGGGAATAAGAACTGAAAATTAGTCAAAATGCTTCAAGGCATTGCACCTGTTTCACTTTACATTAGTGAGGAAAAACTGAAAAAAACAAGTCAAGTTGCCCTAAAAATTTTTGAGTTCAGCTATTGATCTGTTCACCGAGACCTGACCTGGGGATTTTCTTCTTGGACTACCCCCTTTCTCCACAAAAAGGCCTTTTGCTGTTCATCTAGTAATCACAGAAGATATGACCAGCCCAGGCCAACACCGAGAATAGGACATAAACTGAGTCCTTGGTTGTAAGGGTCTGGCGGGGGCGACGCCTGGACTCCCGGCAGGAACAGATACACAACCACAAGGCACACTAAGGTCGATGCTGAGCATTTATTACCCCTGTGTCTGAGCGGGGCTTCCCCAGCAATTCCTGATCGAGGCAATAAAGGAGCAGGAGAGTCCCTGGCACCGCTGAGCGTCGGTCCATGGTGAGGAACGCCGGGGGGGCACTATACRTGGTTTTTGTGTACTATACACATGCGCAGTGGGCACATTGAGCTCATCCCTAATCATCTCGATTCAAGGCCCAGGTGCAGCACCACACTGGCACAGGCCCAGCTATGTGACTGTGGGTCAACATGCCCTGTTGATGCTCCTTTTCCCATGGAATGGTCTGGCGAGCTTCCATCGACTATCTCCTCGACATTCTTCCGCATTTTCCCATACTTTAGTGATGTTAGCTTTTTTTGATAGTCATGTCATCATATAATGGCAGACTTTTTGAGACCTTCAGGGTGGTGCTTTGAATGGACATGCTGTCCTAAAACTTGTGCAATGCTGTAGTTTAATCTTCTTGTTCGTGTGTTTTCACCATTCATTACTGCCATGTATTGTCTTGGAAAGTTATGAACAAATAAGAAGCCTGAAGGAGATCCTGGCAAAGTACTGCCTAGCTGTTAGCCTTCCTGGTAAAGAGAGAAGGGCAACAATTATACTGCTTTACTCTGAAAGTTATGAGATAGTATAGCACGGACAACTTGAGGAAGCTAAGGCATATCTTCCAAGTAGAATTGTTTAGCTGGTAACATGCTGATAAATTTTGCAAAACAAAGAAAGCTACTATCTCTGCCTCACGGAATGTACAGCTCTAAGGTAAGTGGCATTAAAATAATGTTTCTTAAAATGAGACTGTGACTGCAAGGTGGGCAAGAGAGGGTCGGATACTGGTGAAGAGAGACACTCAGAGTTTGTAAGGGATTAAACAGAACAGATTTAATAAAGGACTTCTTACACTCCAAGCTGCACGAGGAGCCTCAGGAACTGCGCAGAGGGATTGCTGGTGGGAGGCTGTTGGAGACGGGTTGGATGCACAGGTTGGATGCCCAAGAGGGACTCCACTCATTGTATCCTAAGAGCCCCTTAAATCTACTAGAACTGTTTCCTCATCTCAGCTGTGCTAACCTTGAGTAGCTACTGTGCAGGAAGCAGCTAGACATTGTTGGCAAAATGGAATAGGCATGTCTGGCCTTGATGTGTTTCGGCCAGTGTATAGAGAGCACACTTTGGGCCTGTGATCATGTACTCTGCCAGTCACTGACCCCTTGCCAGATCTTCCACAGGTGTTCTCACTACAGAGGCACTATAGAAATATTTATCATTTCTTCCTGCACCCAAACTAATGCTGAGAGACTGTCAGTCCAAATCTTCCTTTTGACTTTTCTTTTCAAGGCTCATTTGAACAGTTTGCATTTAGTGTGACTTCTACAGTCTGTTTACTACGTAGTGTATGTTATGTGCTTTTCCAGGATCCAGGGTAATTATAGCATTGCGGAATGATTTGAAATTTATTTTAAAGAGAAGTTTAAATTATAAAATATTTGGGCACATAATAATAAATCCTGAGCAGTTTGATAATGGTGTAGACATCTCTCCTRAAAAGGGGGAATAAAGCAATACTTCTCTGTAATCTGTGCAAGACTTTGAAGTCAGAAGTACTGGGAATCTGGATTTAAACTATAAGTAATTCTATAACAGTGTCTGCAGGTTTTATAATTCACAGTCGTTGCTTGGATTTTGATTATATTTATGGAAACTGAAGGGATTTGTTGGCAAGATACTGTATAGCTAAACATATTTACAAGCTGGTGATTTATTAGACTTCTTTTATTCATACATGGTGATGAGGTCTGTGACTTTAAGAATCATATTCCTAGTAGTCACAATTATAGAAGGTATGTCAGTAATAATCATTTGAGGGAGAAATAAATACCTGTTGTTAACTAAATTTCTACTGGCTCTGTATTAAGTTGAAAGTTTTTAATTAGAGGACTTTCTCTAACATCCACTTAATACTTTTTCTTTTTTCCCCTTTATTCTCTCTTTTTGTAATGAGAAGAATGTACTAATAAAAATGTACTATGTCCTAATGTAAATGTACTATAAAAATGTAAATTGTACCAATACAGGCAGAAATAGGAATTTTATTAGGCATGTTAGGGATGGAGTGTAGAGTTGAATGCAGTACCATAGGAATGTCAACAGCAAAATATAATCTCAGGATAAAGGGGTCCATTCATTTTGGAAAGAATAATGTCCCGTCCCCCTTCCCCCCCCCCTCCCCCCCCCAAAAAAAAGTCTTTTCCTTTGTGGAAAAAAAGCCACTTAAAATGTTAGAGGGGCCATGAATTAAACTGACCATTCAGATTACAAAAGGGAAGGAACTACCTTAACGCTTAAAACTGCTTAAAAATATGTTGAGGATATCTTGATAAAACTGAGTTAGAGTAAACTTCTCTTTTAGCGCCTGTCTTCCTGTCTCATAAAGTAAAGAGTACGAGATAGGTGTGTCTTCAAAAATCATGGCAGGAATCAGAACACGTGCAAAAATTTTTTTCCAAGGGTCTGGTGAACTAAGCCAACCCTATGAAGTGAATATCATCTCTTGTTTTTTGCAGAGCAGGTTCTCCTTTGAGGGACCTGTCACCTTTTAAAGAAGCCTCCTCCTCACTGTGTATCGTAATCTGGTTCCAGGCTGTTTCTTCTGGCCAAGAATAGGCTGCACCTTATGAACCAGAAGAGTCGAGGTTAGGAAGAGACATTGGGACTCTAAGAAAAAAATAAACAAAAATCCCCAGCCATCACAACCAACAGAAATCCCATATTAGTACAGAAATCCCTCTTTCAAGAGATGTGCATTTTCTTTTTCCTCCTGGGAGTGATTTCAGAATCTAATACAAACTTAAAGAAAAAAAAAAAAGGGAAATAGCTTTTTCTTCCTCTTTCATCTCAGGAACACACTGCACAAATTTTAATTTGAACTGCACCAGTTTTGAAAGGATCTTTTTCTCCATGTTCCTTCTAGAATATCTGATTTTTGGTCCAAGATGAAAATTCATTCTATGCTTGGTTGCTAAGTAACCCGTGCAAAATCTCTGCTCTGGTTTTCTTTTGTGCCTTTGACCATTAGGAAATGAACTAGGCAGTTAGAAGACAGATTTCATTCATATGGAAGATTAAGAAATTCTTCCTTATTTCTTCTGGGATTCAGACATTGCCAAATCTCTGACTACTGGACAATAAACGCAGGAAGGTGGGAGCCCAGGTGACTGACTCAGCAAACTTTCGGTTATACTTCACCTCCAGAGGTTTAAATCAATTTCAATGAAAAGGCAATGTCATAAAACTGGGAGGATAATCCAATCCATGCTTTCCCTTCCTAAAGGACAAATGATTGATGAACAGCTGCTGAATTTGTATGCATATAGCCTGATTTTCAGAAACGCCTTGCACCAGGGATAGCTACAGAAGCAAGGGAGGAAATTCTGTTTAACTTAAGACTTGATGAAGTGATCTGAGGCACAAAGAGCAAGTGATGAAATCAAAACATCATATATAATCTGTTTTTTGTTGTTGGTGGTTTGTTTTTTCCAGAGTGGGCTTTGACCAGTCCCCTCCTTCCTTAAGAATTCCATTTGCAGGGGACATGCCACAGATCTGGGTTAAATTTAAGTTGCTGTGAGTTGGGCAGAAGCTCAAAAGAAGTCCCCTAACATGGGATTCAAAAACAAAATGAAAGGAGGTCTGTTTTATTGATAGATAGTACCTAGGGTTTAGTGAGGTTTTGAATCTGTGTTCTGACCTGACTTTGTTCCTCAGTCGTAATAGATACTCAGAGTATTTGCTAAATCAAAGACTCACAGAATGGTTGAGGTTGGAAGGGACCTCGGGAGATCATCTGGTCCAACCCCCCTGCTCAAGCAGGGTCACCTAGAGCATGTTGCACAGGATCATGCCCAGACAGGTTTTGAATATCTCCAAGGATGGAGACTCCACAACCTCTCTGGGCAACCTGTGCCAGTGCTCTGTCACCCTCACAGTCAAGAAGTTTTTCCTCATGTTCAGATGGAACTGTCTGTGTTTCAGTTTGTGCCCGTTGCCTCGCGTCCTGTCACTGGGCACCACTGAGAAGAGTCTGGCCACATCCTCTTGACACCCTCCCTTTAGACATTTGGACACAGTGATAAGATGCCCCCTCAGGCTTCTCTTCTCCAGGCTGAACAGCCCCAGCTCTCTCAGCCTTTCCTCATAAGAGAGATGCTCCAGTCCTTTCATCGTCTTAGCAGCCCTTTGCTGCACTTGCTCCAGTAGCTCCATGTCTCTCTTGTACTGGGGAGCCCAGAACTGGATGCAGTCCTCCAGATGTGGCCTCAGCAGGGCTGAGKAGAGGGGGAGAATCACCTCCCTCCACCTGCTGGCAACACTCTTCCTGATGCACCCCAGGATACCATTGGCCCTCTTGGCCACAAGGGCACATTGCTGCCTCATGCTTAACTTGGTGTCCACCAGCACTCCCAGGTCCTTCTCGGCAGAGCTGCTTTCCAGCAGGTCAACCCCCAGCCTGTACTGGTGCCTGGGGTTATTTCTCCCTAGGTGCAGGACGCTGCACTTGCCTTTGTTGAACTTCATGAGCTTCCTCTCCACACACCTCTCCAGCCTGTCCAGCTCTCTCTGAATGGCAGCACAGCCCTCTGGGGTATCAGCCACTCCTCCCAGTTTTGTATTGTCAGCAAACTTGCTGAGGGTGCACTCTGTCCCTTCATCCAGGACATGGATGAATAAACTGAACAAGCCTGGACCCAGTACTGACCCCTGGGGGACACTGCTAGCTACAGGCCTACAACTAGACTGCACCACTGATCACAACTTTCTGAGCTCTGCCCTCAGCCAGTTCTCAATCCACCTCACTGTCCACTCATCTAGCCCACACTTCCTCAACTTGTCTATGAGGATGTTATGGGAGACAGTGTCAAAAGCCTTGCTGAAGTCTAGGTAGACAACACCCACTGCTCTCCCCTCATCTACCCAGCCAGTCATTCCATCATAGAARGCTAYCAGATTGGTTAARCATGATTTCCTCTTGTTGAAGCCATGCTGACTACTCCTGATCACCTTCTTTTTCTCCACATGCTTGGAGACGGCCTCCAGGATGAGCTGCTCCATCACCTTTCCAGGGATGGAGGTGAGGCTAACTGGCCTGGAGTTTCCTGGGTGCTCCTTCTGGCCCTTTTGGAAGAGTGGAGTGAAACTGGCTTTCTTGCATTCTTCAGGCACCTCTCCTGGTCTCCATGACCTTTCAAAGATGATGGAGAGTGGCTTAGCAATAACATCCGCCAGCTCCCTCAGGACTCGTGGGTGCATCCCATCGGGGCCCATGGATTTGTGGGTGTCAAGTTTGCTTAAATGATCTCTAACCCACTCCTCCTCCACCAAGGGAAAGTCTTCCTTCCTCCAGACTTTCTCTCTTGCCTCCAGCATCTGGGGTTCCTGAGGGCTGGCCTGAGCAGTAAAGACTGAAGCAAAGAAGGCATTCAGTAACTCTGCCTTCTCTGCATCCTTTGTCACCAGGGCACTCACCCCATTCAGCAAAGGGCCCACATTTTCCCTAGTCTTCCTCTTGCTCCTGATGTATTTGAAGAAGCCCTTCTTGCTGTCCTTGACATCTCTCGACAGATTTAATTCCAAACGGGCCTTAGCCTTCCTCGTCGCATCCCTGCACCCTCTGACAACATTCCTATATTCCTCCCAAGTGRCCTGTCCCCCTTTCAACTTTCTGTATACTTCCTTCTTCTGGTTGAGTTTTGCCAGGAKCTCCTTGCTCATCCATGCAGGTCTCCTGCCTCCTTTGCTTGACTTGCTACTCATAGGGATGCTCCAATCTTGAGCTTGGAGGAAGTGATGTCTGAATATTAACCAGCTCTCTTGGACCCCCCTTCCTTCTAGGGCCCTAACCCATGGGATTCCTCCAAGTAGGTCCCTGAAGAGGCCAAAGTTTGCTTTCCTGAAGTCCAGGGTTGCGATCCTACTTAGTGCCCTGCTGCCTCCTTGCAGGATCCTGAACTCCACCATCTCATGGTCACTGCAGCCAAGGCTGCCCCTGACCTTCACATCTTCCACCAGCCCTTCTCTGTTTGTTAGTACAAGGTCCAGCAGCACACCTCTCCTTGTTGGCTCCTCCACCACCTGTGCCAAAAGTTATCATCAATGCTCTGCAGGAACCTCTGGGAGTCTTTGTGCCTAGCTGTGTTGTGTTTCCAGCAGATATCAGGGTGGTTGAAGTCCCCCATGAGAACCAGGGCCTGGGATCGTGAGGCTACTTCCAGCTGTCTGTAGAAGGCCTCATCGACTTCTTCTTCCTGATCAGGTGGCCTGTAGTAAACACCCACAACAGTGTCACCCATGCTAGCCTGCCCTTTAAGCCTTACCCATAAGCTCTCAACTCACTCTTCATCCACCCCTAGGCAGAGCTCCATGCATTCCAGTTGCTCTCTCACATCAAGAGCAACTCCACCACCTCGATCTCCTGGCCTGTCTTTCCTAAAAAGCATGTAGCCATCCATGACAGCACTCCAGTCATGCGAGCTATCCCACCATGTCTCTGCAATGGCCATGAGATCATGGCCCTACGACCGCACACAGATCTCTAGTTCTTCCTGTTTGTTCCCCATGCTGCGTGCGTTGGTGTACAGGCATTTCAGAGAGGTGATGGAGCATGCAGGTTTCCCAGGAGGGATACAAGAGGATCCTCCATAGCCATGTCCCATGGGCACTTCCCTGGCTGCATTCACCTGATGGAGGCATCCCGATCTGAGCTGTCTTTTGACAGCTACCCTGGCACTGTAACTTTCCCCTTCCCCCGTCTTTCCTAGTTTAAAGCCCTCCTTCCCAGGTTGGCCGACCTGTTGGCAAAGACACGCGCGCCCCGCTTAGTGAGGTGGATCCCATCTCTCCCCAGCAGCTGTCGATCTTCAAACAGGGTCCCATGGTCATAGAAACCAAAACCCTGTTGCCAACACCAGCGGCGCAGCCAGTTGTTAACTTGGAAAAATCCATCTCCTCCTCCTCCCATCCATCCCCCTCACTGGCAGGATTGAGGAGAACATGACCTGGCCTCCCAGACCCTTGACYACCATCCCCAGAGCTCTGAAATCCTGCTTGAGGGTCTCCAGTTTGCCCTTGGTGTCATTAGCGCCCACATGGAAAAGCAGCAGAGGATAATAGTTTGATGAGTGTACAAGCCTTGGCAGTCTTTCTATGACATCTCATTTTTGAGCCCCTGGCAGGCAACAAACCTCTCTGGACAAGAGGTCAGGTCGGCAGATAGATGCCTCCATCCCCTGCAACAGGGAGTCCCCCACAACAACCACCCGCCGCTTCTTCTGGGCGTTCCTGCAAGTCACAGGGTCTGTTGTCCCAGTTGCTTCCCTTGCAGCTATGCCCATCTCCTCCTCATCCTGSAGGGCACTAAACCTGTTCCTCAGCTGCAAGTCTTCGGGAGGAGCAGGAGCCTTTCTCCTCCCATGAGCAGTGACCAGTTTCCAGCTTTCTTCTACGGTGTTATGATGTACCTTTTCACACGGCACAGAGCCCTCCAGCAACTCCACTGCTGTGGGGGGTTGGGACTCCTGAAGCTGTATGGTCTCCAAGAATACCCTGTCTATCTCCTGCTCATCCTCTTGGATGCTATGCAGCCTACTGACCTCCTCCCGTAACGCCCTTACTTGACGACACAACTCGTCAACAGCAGCCCACCTCCTGCAGGAGAGCTGACTGCCAGCCCAAGCCTCCTGGAGAGGCCCCAAGCACTCCCTGCAGCCTGAGACCTGGAGACCTGCATCAGCTGTCAGAGGGTCTGTCTGAGACCAAGCCTCTGACACAGCAACTCCAACAGCCACTGGGGAGTGTGCTCTGTAGCATGTCACAACCATACTTGAGGAAGCGTATACACCACAGGGAACAGAAACAAAGGCACCTTCATGCACCCTTCTGCACAAACTGCTGCATCAGTTCACTGCCTCTGTTCACTGTACTCTAGGCCTAGCTCTTATACAGGCCTCTCCCTAGCACTGGCTAAGAGGGTGCTTGACCTGCCCTAATCAAGGGCCACCGGGATCAAAGGCCCCAACTCCCTCTGTTCCGGACAACAAAGAGAGCTCGTTAGCAGCAGCCACTCCTAGGTAGAGCTTCTCCCAGGAGCTTTTCCCAGGAGAAGTCAAGGCTTCCTGCAGTTGTCCTTGCCTAGCTTCCCCTTTCCTGTTCGCAGCAATCACCTTCTAGTTCCTCGGGGGCCCTCAGAAAGCCCACAACTTCCAACAAGATCCTCAAGTTCTAGTCAGAGCCCAAACACTGCTGCACAAACTGCTGTGTCTGTTTGCTGCCTCTGTTAGCTGTGCTCGTCAAATAACTCTGAGGCAGCTAAGAAAGTGGAGCCAGTCTTCTCTCCTGAACTGGCGATGGGTGTTGGAGTGGAACAGCACCCACTGGTACACCTCTGTCCTAGGTACTTACCTGTATCCCTCTGCTGGAAGTAACTTTCCCGTCTGCTCTGCTGGCTCAGCCACTGCAGAGACCCTCCCTAGCTCTCGCAGTTCAGTAATGGGTGGTTACAGTTGTAAGTAGCAGGCCTTTTTTCATTTTGTCTGAGACAGAGCAGAGAGTGCTCACGTAATATCTCAGCTGACAGACTCCAGAAGGATGGTGAGAAGTATCTGGGGGTGGCAGAGGAACAGCAACCTCTGGGCACACTTGTAGCCGAGAGATGATGTGTGTTTACAGCCTTAAGCTATGCTTAAGTCCATGTCTTTGTCAAGCCAACCTTAAGCAGTGCTATGCTCCAGTAGGTCCTGAGGAATAAAATATCATCTGCAATGAAGATCAAGTTGTCTTTCAGAGGATGAAAGACAGCGTGGAAACAGATGCAAGGTCCAGTGGTCAAGGGGGCTCTTTGGTGCACTGGATATGAGAAACAGGATCGTCACCTAAGCAGAATTATCTTTTTTTTTTTTCTTCCCCCTATTCTATTAAAAAAGACTATGAAACAAAATATTGCCAGAATGCTTTATATTACCAGAATTTTGTCACAGCACTGCCTTATAACAGGAGTTGACGTCTGAGCCACTGAGCCAAAGCACTACGCTTTTCTTCAATAATGCATTGCCATCACTACTTCTCCCTGCAGAGTAGCTACATTTTCATGATTCCATGACAAAAGAGTCTGGCACAGAGACAATGTCATCCTCACTCTAAATTACACAGACCCTTTTAACTAGCAGAAAAAAAAATATTTTTTTTTGGTTCTTTTTTCCTTTTTAAATGTGGGACATAGGTGTGTAGGTTGTGCTACCTACTCTGATGYAGCATTGTCCACAGCTGAACATCATCACAAATGTGTAACTTCTCTCTTTCCTTTTTAACCTGGCTTGTGTATTCAGAGCACCAATGTACATCTGCCCAAGTATGAAATATCCACTGGATCACAGTACTGCTAAGATACAAGTACTGCAGAATGGTTTGAACGGGCAATTTATGGTAGAAGTATTTCATCACTGCTTCCCTGGGTACTGCATCTCTTTATTTTCAGTCATGCTGTTCAAGGCCTCCCAAACACCAGCATGAACTTCGGGTGTGCGTAACTTTTCAATATTGATGTTTCATTATCATTATGGCTTTGCTGCTGCTGTCTGGCAGTAACTTAAGATCCCAGATGTGTGATAATGCCTGAAGATTATCACAAGCCAGTTAATATCAAACAGCCTTCATGGAGTAGATAATTTAGTGCTGATATCTGTGTGAGGACCAGAGGGAGGGTAGTGGGATGAGACAGAGTTTTGGGGAGGGAGTCCCAGACTCCTTTTAGTTCCCAGAAAAAGCCTACAGGTGAATTTGTCAGGCAGCAGTTTAAAAAGAAGACACATTCCTGTCAAAGAGCTGTTCGGAGGAAGCATAAAAAAGTTTTTTCTTTCCACTCTTTACAAGTGGAAATTTGTCAAAGGTGTTTCAGGTTTTACAAGACTTATTGAAAATTGAGCTCTGATTCTAGAAACAGAAAGGACAGCTACATGACAACAACCCTATTACAGGAGGGAGAAACCTCCATTTCATGTTTCTCCCACCAAGACTTTGCTAAAAATTATAGACTATTATGAAAGTAGATTTTCTAATATGAATCTATCTGTTTTTCTAGCATGTAATTTCTGGTTTTCATTTAAAATAAAATAACATTTTTTTAATTAGGATACCTGAAATTTCCTCATAAGCATCAACAAATCATATTCATAACTGGTGTACTATATGTCTGATAAAGGACATAATAACAATATAGAAATACTGTGAGGTGAACATGGGTATTCTCATGTTGACTTAGGCCTCAGTGGAAAACCTGGAGGAGATTCTGCACAAATAATATTTTTCAGTTCACTTTGGTAGATTTGAGAAGTTTGGGCAACCTGTTCAAACCTGTGGCATTCATCTAAACTGTGTGCAATATCTGAGCTATATAGTCACTTTGCTGTAGCTTTAGTCAAAAAATAAATGGAAAAATGTGCTGTGAACCACTAGAAAATTCAGTTGGATTTATATTCAAGTCTGCACCTTGAGAATCAATCTCCCAGATTATTAATGACCTATTTTCCAAAGAAATCAGTGGAATAGAAGTACCCTGCATATAACTGAGGTTCTGGGTCTTAGATTTTGTGTTTTAGTGTCTTGTGGTGGTGTTTACACATATGTGGAATGCCTCATTCTTTTCAGAAAGAAATGGATTGATCTTGGACTAATTTTCATTGCATCATAAACAACAAGAAAAGAACAATACATTCTTAAACCATGTACTTACAAGCCTCCCAAGCCAAGGGTTGGAAACTGATGGCAAAAGGGTATGATATAACAAATACAAAATAAGTTAAGTTCCTGGCAAAGTCCATGAAAGAGTTCACTTTTCTGTTCATATTTCAAAGAAATAGATAGATAAATAAAGATGATGATGATAAAAAAAAAAAAAACAGCTCCCACCCCCTTTTTGGATTCAGGATATTTAACAGAGTGTTTATTATAATTAAATGAATATTATATAAATATGTACATCATTGTTGTGTTCTCTCTTACAGGCTTGTCTGAATAATTTTCCCTGCAGGCAGAATGTGTGGAATTCACATAAATAAGCTGAAAGGTGCTTGGGTTGAATGCTCAGCCTGAACATGTGTTTGTTTGGTCTCAACAGCTGAAGGATGGCTGCGTGATGACATGTGCCTCCCACAGCAGATGTTCCCATGCTGGTTATGAGTTAAGACTACAACACAACACACTAAACTGGAAGGTGGGGAATGGGATTGGGTAACATTTCTCTCTTCTGTTCTAGCAGCAGGAAAAGGACCTTAAAATGGGACCAGTTATTTACATCCCTTCTACAGCTCCTCTGCCTTCCCAAAGCAGGGTTGTGAGGTCTTACCTGAAGTGTGAATGGACTCCTCCAGTCTACAGGGGATGAAGGATGACCGGATGAAGAGCTGCCTATAGCAATGCTTCTTTGGCTGGGAAGTGTCAGCTTGGGAAGGTCCAAAGCCCTTTACTACTGTTGGGTCTTTACTTGGCAGGACACTCTGGAGGATATTCAGCAACCACCACTGTGTATACATGCAAAGAGAATACGCTGTATTCTAAGTACTACCTATCATGCCAGATGTTCACAGCTCTTTTCCTAACTTTTCAATAAGGGTTTCCCATGTTATACAACTGTTTCTGGACTTCACTTACTTGGTATTTGGGCTCGCTGCTGTGCCTAATTTCTGCCATGCTCTGAAGAGATGTCAGGACAGCAGCAGTGACTCACTTTGCTCACTGTGTGTATCTGTGGGTCAAGTAAACACCTCACCAGTTCTTTTGCTGAGAGAGAGAAAAGATAAAAAATTGCAAAGTGGCCCTCTCCAAATCTCATATCTTTTGGTCACTGAAAAAAAGTGAGATTATGTGGAACTGAACAGAATTCTGTATAAAGGAAGTTCAAAAAATTATAGAAAATTGATGGCACTAACTGTGAGTGACAGGAAAAAAAACTTGATTTTCTTTGTGCTTTCCCCCTTGCATAGGATTTCTATCTATGCAAAGCAATCTGGTTGCTGCTTTGGTATCATTTTAGTACTCATTGGGCATAGGTGTGTAACAAAGTGCAAGAGAGGGGCAGGGGTGTTCAACCTACTGAACTGATTCATCTGAAATATTGACCTCTTTTCTTCAGACCTGGAGATATCCTAAAGGGTGCAAAGTTGAAGCTGTTTCTTTAAGAGACACATCGCACAAAACGTGAAGCTTTATTGCTGTGTTTTTCAGAATATCAGATCTGTGCCAATTTCAAAAAGCAGTTTCTAGTGGAATGAAAGACAATGGGAAAAAGTGGATATGAGTTATTTATGCTGCATTTATAATGAGACTTTTGATCTTAACAAACTTTCCAGTATTATTTAAACCTCTACATCTGTTGTATGACAGGAAGTGACATTTATTTCTACTTCATGTAGGGGGAAGCAACATGGGGAAGTGAAGGCTTGAGGTCATGAAAATACTTAAGCAATTACTTTGATTTAACTCCCAAGGTACAACTGCTTTGAAAGTTAGGCTGTTCTTCCAGAGTTGTCTGTGCTCGCTGTGTTTCTGTGTCAGTCTTCTTCAACTTGCAAGTAAAGGATAGATATTTTTTTCAACTTACAAGTAAACAATTTTTTTTGTTGACGGCTTTGGAAACTCAGCCTGAGATGTGGAAGGCAGGTCTGGTACCACGTGGTTTGCCTCATGTGTTGTGTTTCCTCACAGGATATCATATCAAGGATGGGTAGGTTGTAAGTATGAAGCCAGGCCAGAGCTAAGGTTAAATTGCTGATCCTTGTTTAGTGATTCTCTGGCTTTCACAAATGTTATTTATTTAATAACTGCTGTCTTTTACAAATATTCTTAGTTTAATTTTAAACAGTTGTGTACAGCCTTATGTTAATGCTTTTTTTGTCTGAGAATATTTTGATTTTTCTATACCTTGGATATTTACTTTAATAGAGTAAAGAAATTCTGTTCTTCGTATGTCTAAATGCATATTCTGGCAATTCAGAACACTTTTAATTGTCAGATGTGTCTTAAGTGCAATAAAAGACTTAGGATATAACGTGGTTAGGAAGGCCTCAACTTTATTCTACAAAACTGAAGAATTCAAATCACCATGTTTTATGAAAACTCTGGGGATTGTTACCACTTATGCCATTATAAAACAGGACTATTGTAGCTAGTCAAAATTCATCAAGATAAAATGGATGTACTGGACCAGTAACTTGTATATAGATAAATAACCAAACTTGGTTTGCTGGTACATAGTTATTACTTGCTTAGTTTCACATCAGCTCAGTAAAGAACATTCATTTTTATTAAGACATGAGCTGATACTTTTCATGGTCCATATATAAATAGCTCCACAAGGTGTGTAGGCAGATATCTGACAGAGGTTGCTGCAGTTATCCATACTGTACTTCTCCAGTCCTGCTATTCCTGGTCAAGAACAGTATTTATTACAGCTCTGCTTAGAGGCCCAAGCCCTGAAACAAGCTTCAATCCTCTTATGGGCTGTAATGAATGAAGCAGGTCATTCATCAGATTTGAGGCAGAATTTTTTTTTGGTAAAAAAGGGGGAGAACTCTGTACATGTAATCAGTAGAACCTTATCTCCTGCTTGTTGCAGATGCTAATGTCACAGGCAAGAAGGTAGTGGAGGAGCAGACCTAGAAAGGTAGCTGGGGGAATTAAGCACTTCTAGAAAAAAAAGATCTATTCTCCCTCTTCCTTTCTTCCTTTTAATTTCCCCCACCCCCGCCACAAGCATTTATTTTCTGCCTGGAGTGAGCACTTTCAGCCAAAGAACTGAGAGAAAACCTGTAATTGCCTGGTTAAGTTGTCAGAAGCCAGAATCAAGGTGTAGTACCGTCCCACAGGTTGTCTGGTGGCATTAAACAAAGGGGAAATATAAAAATAATATGCTTTCTGCTTATAAGATATAAACTAGCTCAAGACACTAGCTTTCAGGAGCAGAAGTCAAACAAGCTAGGTTTAGCATAAAAAGCTTGTTATTTAGGATATAGGGATTTAGTTACAAAGTTACAAAGGTCGTGAAGGTTTTGCTCTCTGATCCCTTAGTCTTTTTCTAAAGGATGTTGAAATGAACTGCTTTTAGAATGCACTTTCACAGAATACCAGAAAATCCAGCAAAGAGAGATTTCCTTTCTATGATGTGATATCCTAATTTAGCAGGACAGCACACCTGTTTAGAGTAATGTGTGCTGCATTGAACATTGATGCCAGAGTTAGAGTTTAGTATTACTGCCTCTGTTATTCAGCTTGAACAGTAACTGGCTGCTCTATTTTCTTTTCTTTTTTAAATTGTTCTCAGGCAGAAGCTCTTCTGCCTAGGCTATTTTTAATGTGTGCTTGGATAGAAGAGCTCCTTTTCAACAGCAAACCCCTGAGCCCTCACTGACTCCAGGCTTCTGAGCAAGAGAAGTCTGTCTACACCTCCAGGGGAATGGTAAGGCTAGTGTCCTTGCTTCAGTCAGTCAATTCTGGATGACACTAAATGTAATTCTGAATTGCCTTATCAAATCACTTTCTTCCTTTTGGATCTTCTCCATTCCAGTGCCTCAGGTGATATGTGTGGCACACGTGTATGGGACCTAGACTCACACCAAGGTTATTCGCTTCGCTTGTCCAAACAATGCTGCAAAAGGTCTTTGAGGTGCTTTCTGAGATCTGCTCAGGAATGTGTCTTCTGGGCACAGCCTGCCCCTTTCAGTATTGTTTCTTGGGGTTCCCTGAGGTGCCAGACTAATGGACTAGAACTGGGCTCAAATCATGTGCCAGCAGTTCTCATTGTTTTCCCTTTGGAAAGTATCTGATCTATTAAATTAGGTGGCTAACCAGAAGCCAGTCTGTTTTGTATTTTTTCTGTCACCCCTTTTGGCCTATTAAGATTCATGGGGCAACCCGCAGTGATAGTTCTAAGTGAGCAGACTATGATGGTCTTTAGCAACAGTACTTTTCATGCTCAGATATCCAGGCTTCTGTTCCCAGAAGCCTATCCTGAAATGTCAACTGTGAAATATTAAAAAAAAAAGATATTTTCTTGTTATTCATATTGCTTATGACTAGAAACTCTTGGGAAGGAAAACTCAAGGACTTAATCTCTGTCCAAATGCGTCATTGGAACTGGTATCATGTACTGTGCTTTTTAATTGTGAAGGTATTAAAAAGAAACCACTGAACAGCAAACAGACTTTTATGTTGCCATGTATAGCTGCATTAGAGGAAACTCCATGACTTGTCACTCAGAGATAACACAGTATACAGGACTCAATCCAGTTCTCAATGATATAGTTTTATTGACACTGTCAATGGAAACATTTGGACTTTGCTTTGGTATTGAGAAAGGAAGATAGTCTTGATGTCTGAGAACCAGATGTTAAGCTGAGAGGAAGCGCTGTTAGCTAAGTGAAATAACAATTTTTGAGAGGAAGTCCATGAACACTGAAAGACAGTCAATTAGGCCCGCTTTTGCTGTTGCTGAGTTCTTTTCATCATTCTTAGAGGTCTTGAAGAAATTTAGTTTTGTGATAGCCAAGGTTATAACTATTAAAAACTGGTGGAACACTTCGTCAATGGAGAAACAAGGTAAAATTCCTTCATGTACAGCCTCATATAGCACAAAAACCTGCAAAACTTAGGCTACAAGGTACTAGCTGTATTTTTCACAAATGTTAAAAGCAAAGCAAGTATTCCTGTTTTCTACGTTATAACTGAGTCTCATTCCTTCCTGTTATATGGTTTACATAAAACAAAACAAAAAAAATCACCTCAAAAATGACACTTCAATTAAAAAACAAAACAAAACAAAACTAAGAAGAGCTATAAATCTGCAATTCAAATATCTCAACATGCCAGGAAATGTATTCAGCTGCATACAAGGGCTGCATCTGCTCTGCTTTACTCCTGCATACAACAAGGTGCCTCCAGACACTGCACCTCCTCCCACTCCTCATAGAAATTGCTGAAGTGCTGCCCAAAACCAACAACAAAAAATTGACCTTGCTTTTTTTTTTTTCAGGGCAGTCCCATTACCCACATCAAAAAGGATATTTGTTGCCTCATTGTTTGGACTGCCGGGGCATTAGTAGCAGTGGCTTTGGTTATTTACCTAGTTTGTTGACCAGCCAGTGCATTCCCAAGGCACCTGGCAGCACCATTACAGATCTCTGCTGTGGTTTGATCCATGCTATCCTTGTGATGGATGAAGATGACAGAAGAATAAAAGAGCTTCTGTCTGGGGAAAACAACAACAACAACAACAACAAAAAACCCTCTCCTGTTTCTAGGGGGTTTGTTTTCATTTGTTCTGAAAAATCTATTACTTCTCTCTTTCAAGTAATTCCTCTGCAGAGATGCTATTTTAATAAAGCTCTGCAAAATGGCTGCAGCCAGAGGGAAAAAGATATGTGTGAAGGTGGTTTCAAAGGGATATGCTTTTATTATGAGCCTTTCCTGCCTCTCCCTCTGATTTCATTTTCTTTTGTGCACTGACTCATTCTTGGTTTGTTTGTTTTTAAATTTATTTTCTCCTCCTCTTCCCCAATGAAAGGAGATGTAATGTAGCATCCAATTTATTTGGAAACCCACCATCTCCAGGGAAATCTGGACAATAATATCTTGATATTTTATATCAGAGGCGGTTCTGTGCAGGAAAGCGAATGTAATGTGTGTGTGGGATGTAATTCTTCCTGTGTGAAGTGTATTCCATAGATTAATCCCCTAAATAAATAAAGCTTCATTGTCCTCTTGTAACTGTCTTTTTTTGGCTAGTACTCTACTCATCTGTCTGTAGTGAGGATTAGGTGTATATTTGAAAGGAGATCCTGTCGTGCAGCCACAGGTTGCACAATGACAACTGTGAGAGACATCTTCCTGGCCAGCTGCACAGATAGGAAATGAGCCATGGATCCAATATTTGCTGGATTTTCAATGCGTTGAGCACAGAGGAATTAAAGGACCTCAGGTTACCATGGTCCCATGCTTTGCCTTAACGGATGAGCTCACTGGGGTTGGCTCACTGGCTTTTCCAATCTAATGGCTGTGAAACAATCAGGAGCACCAAAGCAGCTTGGGTGGGCATAGACGAAGGTGAAATAATTAGTCTTGTTTGCTTGTCTCTGCCTTCTTATGGGATTATATTGCTGTCTGTTTTTCCTAAACCCAGATGGCCTGGAATAGCAGAGGATGTAGCAGGATTTAGCAGCCCTAATGAAGTCACTTTTATTCTGCCACCCTACAAAGTTAGACTAGCTGTGGTGGGCTGAAGGAGGAAAGAGAGTTCCCTCTCTCTTCACAGCGGGAACACTAAAGGCTCTGTTGGAGTTGCTATCTCAGTTCCCACGGTAGCTGGGAGCCTGTAACCAATCTCTCTCTCTTGGCCAGAAAATCGTCACCATCAAGGAAGATGTCAGAAGCTTTTATTCAGTGGTAGGGAGTGCTGGGGGGGATTTGCCTCAGGGAAATTCTTCCTTTCTTTTGAGAGTTTTGAGTTTCACATCTGGGAGAAATCAAAATGACAGCTTTTGTTCTGCCCATGTGGAGGGTTCTTTGCCATTTCTTTCACTACCTGGTGTGAGAAAGAGACTGTGCCAAGAGCCAAAAAAATCCGCTCTGTTTTTCCTGATGCTTTTCTCTTCTCTCTTAAAGGAGTGATTTGAAAGAATTCATATATAAAACAAACAAACAAAAAAAAAACAAAAAAACTTTCCCAAATTTTGAGAGAAGTGGGAATAACAATATTTGTGAAATACTTGTGGGGAAAAAAAACTTGTGAAAATACTTATTTATCAGATTGTCACCTGCAGCCTGCAGTGAGTGTGCTACACACTCTTAACCCTGCGTTGTGCATCTCCAGGAGCTCCTAGGACAGGCCAAGGGAGCTAGAGCCAGAGCTTCTGACAACTGCCAGCATGGAGCTAACGGACCTTGTGCCAAGCTGGTGGAGCTGAGGCAGCTTAGTGAGCTATCATTACAGTAAGGCAATATGTTGCAGAAGCCTGATGTTTCTAGGCAAACATATACTAAGGCAAAACAGTGTAGAATTGACAGTTTTGTATATTTACTAGCATCATAATCACTTCAGTGCAAATAAAAGACTAAACAAGAGACAACAGGTTGCTTTGTGTGAATTTGTAATTCAAATTGCTGCCAGGGTTAGGAAATGTCATTGGTTCTTTCTGACAGACCATGTATATTTGTGTTATTCCTATCAAGATCCAACTATCCATAAAGCCAGTCCTTCTCTCTGCTACTCTGGAAATAGAAGGAAAGGCTGGCAATGAGGGAAGGATCATCTATGAAAGCAGGCTGCGAGGGGTTTGGAAATCCCACTAATTTTCTCACCAGCTAACACAGATAGGTAGTGGTAGTGGTTCGTCTTGGTAACCTATGTTGTTGAGTCCAAGCATTTAATAAGCATACATCAAGGTATACAAGTGCATGGGACAGCAATCTACAGAGAATTAGCTTTGGCTACTGACGTAAAAGAAGCTGAACGTTTTGTCCATTTTCAGTTTGTATTGTATGGTGGGTTTTCCAAAATGCCCCAAAAGCCATAACAGCTACTAAGGTATTTGACGGGGTAGGGAACTTGGCTGAGAACCATCATCCTTAGACCAAGCACTACAGGGAGGTGTTTTTTTTAATCTTGACCTTCAGTTTCATAAAGAAGCACTTATTTATAAATTGTTGCAAAGTGAGCAAAACTAAACAAGCCACCTAACTATCTTGTTGAAATATATCCATAATAAAGTGGTAAAAGAAAAACAATCATTTGTTTCAAATTTCAAGGAAATCAAAAAGGAGACCTTTTCCTAGTTTCCAGCTTATTATTTAGTAATCTGTGTTCTACAAACCCAGTAAAGCAGACCTAGCCTTTCACCACAGCAGTTTATGTCCTTAAAAATATATTGAGAAGATACACACTCGTTGGTCTTTCTACCACAGCCTTCTGTGCAAATATGTGATTATTATCTTTGTGTCACTCTCTTCCCAGCTCACTCTTGTTCTGCTTTTCAGCACATGTACATATGTGCATGCATATAAATGCTTTTAAATAAAAATCAGTTTTCCTGGGCATCCTCCCTTTCTTCTTCGATAAGCAATCTTCTATGGTTTTCCTAGATCCTTATCATCACTTTTCCAGAGGAAGATATCTCCCTCTCAGAGCGTCTTGTTTCAATCAAGATGAGCCAAGGTCTGTCCCATAGCTCTGTTGGCCTGATTTGCTTCTTTGAACAGCTATGGAGGCATTCATGCTAACCACTGGGGAAACCCCTGAAGGCATTAACAACTTCAGTTTGCATAGCTGTATCCACTGGGGGCATGTGTCCATGGATTTCTAACTTTGACCCTTCACGCCCTTCTTTCTTGCTCTCTGTAAGGTTGTGATCTTATTAACACTCTGCCTTGTGCTTAACATTATTCTCTTGCTAGTTCCATGGAGCTGTCCTACTGGTGTGAGAAAAAGATTGCCAGGGCTATCAGCTACTCCTAGACCAGACCCTAAGTGCTTATTTGAAGATAATTATCTACATACAAATGCATACAAATAGATTTTGAAACTTTGTAAAAATTCCTAAAAGAAGTCCCACATCTGAGTGTTATTGCAAGGCATTTGAGCCAGTATAATCAATTTCCCCATGCCCATTGTCTGTACATTTTTTAACACCAGGATGTTATCTTCTCACTATTTTGCATTTGCAGCTGCTAGTCACCATATAATTTATTTAGATTGAGCTCAACTGCCTTTAGGAAATCAGTTATATGTGCCTTTTTATTTCTTTTGGTGAAATCACACTGAGGGTCAGCCCTCTTCTCTCTTCATTTACTGAGAATACTGACATTTTCTTCTTTAACTATGAACCAAGTGTCTCTCACAAATACATATGGACCTAATTAAATTATAACCCTCTAGGCAATTCAGACAAAGCAAAGTGAATCTTAAACCTCCATCTCCCTCCTCACATTCTAATCAAACAATTATTTTGTTGTAGCACCTTGTTCTTATTCTCTCAACAAGATACACCTTACATTCTAATGCTATGTCATTAAAGCTTCTTGCAAAAGGCAAAAAACAGGAAGCCCTTCTCTGAATGTTTTTTAATTATCTTATCTGATCTGGCCGAGCATTTAGCTCTATCAGATCTGCAAAACCCAGAATACGTTGGTGATTCTGCACCCTCTCACAGTCATAGTAACAGAGTGATTTTTGTCTCCCATTGACTTTATATTTTAATTGGTGTCTGGTTATGAACAGCAGTGAGTGAAATATACTGAAAGGAATGTTATTGGATGGCTAACATTTATTCATGTAAGAGGGGAAGGAAGAGTAATTAATTCCCAACCTTTCTCTGAGATCTCTGTTATCTCACTGTTTCTAATGTCTCCTATCAAAAGAATTACCCTTTAGAAGGAGAACAGCTTTGGATATCCAAACATGTAAAATTAATTTCATTTCTTTGGTTTTATTTAGAAGATTTTTTTTAACTAAAACTAGGAAAATGAAATTTAAAAGAGATTCCCAAGAAGCTTGGATTTTTGCATTTTTTGCAAATACATTTTTTTACATTTTGTATTTTCTTTTACTTAATACTTTTTAGTACTTGGGGGAATGAAAACCAATTTCTTTGTCTTACAAACTACCAAATGCCCCTATACTTAAAGTACAACCACCTGATTTCACCTTTGAAAGCCTTTCACACTGAAAGAGATCTCCAGATGAATTTAGATCACATGCAGGCTCTGCTTTAACTTAGGAATTGCAAGAATAGCTGGGCAAGGAAGAAAACTGGCTTTCCCTAGACATGTTCTGTTCGGACATTGGTAGACCTGTCCAAAATGATCAAATTAAACATTACATTTCTACAGATGTGTTCTCCGCAGAAACTTCAGTTAACATAATTAATGAAGAGTTTTATCATATGATTTATCTGTAAATTATTGGTCCCATCTGGGCCTGGGGACTTCATGGTGAGCTAGAAAGAGCTACAAATAATATTCATATTCTAGCTGATTAGATGTAAAACAATCTATGAGTGAGACCACTCTTCCCAATATCACTCCAAGAAAGTAATAGCATCAGTAATACATTGATGAAAAGTCCTTCATTTTGAATAGTCATAATATTATATTATGACCATTATATATTATATAAACTTGATTAAGTTTACTCTTAGGCAGCTCTTTTAGTAACACATTTACTCAGTACTACATTTTATTGAACTAATTCTTACACCAAATGTGTTAAGTTAAAAGCTTTTGGTCTAGTACCTTATGGAAATAAGTATAAAGAGCTGTTTGCTCATATATTTGTCCATTCTTTGATCTTCCTGTCCCCTACCACTTTTGAAAACATTAAGGACTTAATTTGAGATGAAAGACACATCCTGGTTCCTGTTCCTGTCCTTTCTAACCTAAATTATTTCATGGTTCTATGATTCTGTGTTGAAAATGTCTTTATGGTTCTTGAGTTCTGAACTGGACTGGGAATACTGGGAAGAAAGCTGGGAGAGGTGGAGATGGTCACGAAGCACCAGCAAGATGTTTTTATGCTGTGTAGCAGTGAGGATGTTGATGCCACTGAGACATGAGGTATTGCAGCGGCCAGTCTTCCAGCTGTGACTGAAAAGGAATGCTATATCTGAAACTACAGATTTTTTTTCAGATAGGGAGAGCTCCTGGGAACAGTGTGCAGAGAGAGACTCAAAACTTGAGCTGTATTATTATTACTGCTAACAAAAGAATAGTAATCTCAGGTATCTGGTGAGCTCTCAACAGACAAAGGAAGCCAGTGGGAAATGGCCACCGCACCGTGAACCCAGTACTGGTGAATTCTCTCCATTCCCCTCATCACACAGTCTAGTAATGTCACTGAGCTATTCATGAAAGAAACAGGACACTTTCACTCTGCAGATACTGGGACTGTTGATGTTTCATATGACCAGATTCGGGTTGAAGCAATTGAGATCAAGTGAGTAGTGTTAGCAGGAAGCAACAGGAGGGACAGTCTTTGATCTGTAATGTAAAGGGATGATTATGCTGGAGCCAGTCATAAAGAGATGGCCATCTTCTTAAGTGTTTTTGGAAATTTGTGATAGGGACTTTAGGGGGCTTATGAAACAATAGGACCTCGCTTTGTTAAGACTGAAATGTGCACTAAACCCCACATTACCCATAGTCCCTAGGAAAGCCCTTTGAAATGGATTTCAAAAATATTTGAACTGAAACAAAACCAAAACCAAAAAACTGAGGTCCCTTTTGTAACAAAAAAAGAAAAAAATACAAAAAGAAGACCTAGACAGCTAGTCTTATGCACAAATATTAGCAGACTTCACAACATAGATTTGCTAAGTTTTCTGTTTTTTCATGAGGTTGTTTAAAACCCATTGGCACACATCAGCATTGCCACTTGCAGTGGCTGCTGTTTACATTTCCATACTGAATGATACCTTTGAACATTGTCTTTATGGACTGGAAATACAGAAAACTGTTTCTTTCTTTCTCATGTTAATAATATCATTAGCTTCATATTAATCTCAAGTTACTGATTACATTCACTTCAGAGAATAGCTATGGCGTAATTCAGTGTCAACAGACATAACCCTGCCATCCATGGAATTTTTCCTCCTCCTCAGGGGAATGATTTTCTCCCACAGTGGTTAATTCAACAGCAAATTTTCACTGCACAGAATGCAGATACTTTTTCCCGGTGTCATTGATACAGATAGGAAGGTTCTATGAGACACCAAAATAATGAAAAATCATTATCAAAAATATCTTTATCAAAAATCAAAAATAAGGAAAAAAATCCATCCCTGGTTCTTACAGATCTGCTACACTTTATGAAATTTTGCAGTTACAATCCAGAAAGTTACAGGGAAAATTTTCCTATTCATTTTAGCTATGTAAAGGGGCAGGAATGGTATAGCCTGAAAATCAATTTTATCTCAAAATYGGATGTTTATCCTTTTTACTTGTTGTATTTACACTTAAGGCACTAAAACCTAAACCACACTATGTAATTTGCCTGACATTGGTCTAGCCAATTAATTATATATTCTAGTTTACAATTCTAACTGTAGTGTTCAGACAATGCAAGTGTTAATAACCTGCATATGGGTCATGGGATGGCAGTTGTATTACAAGAATAAGATTTATCCACAAAATTAAGACAGATTTACAACTGAAGCAGTTGGTTTTGAAATGATTCATGAAAAAATGTAAAATTTCATTTTTTTCAATAATGATATTGTGTATCCTTCTGCATAAAACATTTCAGGGCATGGGTGTGTAGAAGGGTGTATACTGTTATTATTTTAACATGGCTTAACCTGGAATGAGAAAAAGCATGCTGAAATCAATTGACTTGTGCTGATCAGGGTGGAAAATACTCTTGCATACAAAAAGAAAAGGAACATCCTGACATTCTCAAATAAGAGAACAGAACTGCGCATTTAACCGTTCATAGCACTGGATTTTCCTTGCCAGTATCAAAAATAAATTGAATGACTGGTGTATATTAGATATCTGTGAACAGCCTTTAGCCCCTGGAAGATGTATATTCACCTCAGTCCAAAACAAATTCACCTTTAATTACATTATTTTGGTTTGGCAGGTATAATGAAAAAATTTATTTTGACGTTTTACCTAAGTGAAACCTAAGTGATGCATATGTCTTCTGATGAAAGTCTGTCTCTATATAAGTGTGTTTTTCACCTAATTAGGACGTAGACATTATAGACAGCAAATATTACAAGGGTTTGTGAACAAGCAAACACATTGTGTTTGCACGGATATACCAGTCTCCCAGACCTCAGTGCAGTTTGCTTGTACTCTGCCAGTTGTTAAATAATAATTCCTTATATTCACCAAAAAACATAGTTTGTTTTTTACCTTATGTTTTTACCTTACACCTTTTTTTCATGGAACAAAATTCCTCTTCATTTCCTTTAGAGACCTCAGACTTGATACTCTTTGCTTTGTGACTGCACTGCAGTAGTACAATGCAAATATGAACACATAGACCCTTGACAAAGGAACTGTACAAACTAAAGGCCAGTGGTGAATCTGGTGCAATGGAGATATGGAAAATGTATCTGTTAGATCCCTGTATCTTCTGGAAGAGGAATGAGTCTCAGTCTTGTGTCATCTGGAATATTCACAGAGTATTTGTCCTTCCTGGCTACAGCCCAAGCAGCTTGGTAAGACAACAGCTATGGTTGCTGAATTCCTCTCTCCATGAAACCCTCTCATTCCATACAGGAACCTTAGATTTTTAGTTTATCTGGTGGTCTGCTTTGCTATTTTGGATTTCTTCATGAAGTGATTTCATTCACGGTTATGACATTCATAAATCCTCACAGACAATTCCTGTTTACTGTCTTAACCTTGTGTCCTCTCCTTAAAAGGAAGTCAAAGCATGTACTTTAGAATGCTGTCCATCACTGCAGCGCCTTCTTCTGTCTTGCCTGCAGGCATTTGTGATTTTACAAAGCTAGAAGCCTTAAACTAATGACTTTGGAGTACTGTGAAAAAACTCTGGAGACCTCTTTGGAATTAAATGATTTCCCCAAGATGATTAGTGAGCAGGTTTCTATTTCAGTCTGTTCTTATTCTCTACAGTAAATTTTATTTGGTCCTACACTTACCTTTGTATGATTATTGTTTGTACTTTGCCAGCTGTCAGGTTGTTTCTACATCCTAGCTGTGCTGCTAATCCCTGAGGGAGTGGTGGTGTGCTATGGTATATGCAATTGTGCTTCTCATTCTATTCCTCATCACCCTGACTTACTCCCTACAATGACTTTGTTCCTTTTAAGATTTGGGAAATTGTTTTTCTGTCTCTTCCTTATTAATGGATAACTTGGATAACTTGCTTATGGCCAGAGAGCTTTGCCTTGCTACCACTCATTGTCTGTTGCTGATCCAGGTAAACCAAAGCTGATACTGACTATAAAAGCCAGAGATCCCACAGACCGTGAAAGCCTCCTTCTCTGTTGACTTCTCTTTTGCTTCTTGACTGTCATATGCATGTCTGGTGCTAAATTTCTCAAAAAGAGTACTACACATGGGGATTTTTTTGCTGTTTTTTTTTCATACACAGAARACGCTTTGAATATAGTTAATGTTTTGATATACTTTATGATAAACTTTATTATAAAGTGACATGATTCCCTTGGTGCATGAGAATGCTGGAGGTGGAAAAGGTAAGCTCATGGCAAGTCTTCATTCAGTCCTTGCAAATTTAAGAATCTTATCTTGCATCTAGTCCTCCTTGTGCTCCTTTTGCCTCTCCAAGTAGATTGATGAATTCTCAGGATCAGTGGCTTTTGCCTCAGAATCATTGCATGGGAACATGACAGAACCAGAGCTGGTTTCAGCCTTGCTGATCTATCAGTCATCAAAACATAGTGGGCAATAGTGCCTTTTTCCTTTAGTCAGAAAAACTATGGAGAGGTCCTAGACAGCTCTTCTGTTGGCTCATACTCTCATTTTAAGCCAAAGTGGTTGGTGCTTCCGTAACTGCTGCTCTGCCTCTTGCTTGAGAGGGCTGTCCTTGAAGCAGACATTGCAGATGAGCAATTATTATTGCGCAATAGATGACTTTCTCAAACCTAAAGGTAACACAGGTCAGCACTGAGACACACTGGCAAGATCTGTAGGAAATGCTGCATGGCCTTGTAGTTACTAGCCTGTGACACAGGTATCTGGATGTACATTTCCAGCTGTGAATTATTTGACACCTTTCATGAATATGAAATTCGCTTTTTAAGTGGTGAGATGCTATTGTCCTAAAGTTGTTTAGAATCACAGATACTGTTTTTTTATGCTTTCTCCAGCCTACACTAGTACCTCCCAACAACAGTCCATTGACCCTTGCTCTTTCTCTTACTTACACTCTTGTTACTAGTGCGAGTACAGACTCCTCCTGGGGGCCTATCTGTTCTCCTCTGGTTGCTGGAGTCTATCACAAGAGACCTTTGCTACCTGATTCACTCTGTTTTCTTACACTGTGACTTGGACTGCAGCATGTTAAAAGCTGAAAGAAAGCTGGAGATAAGCAGAGGGAAGTTGGAATTAAGAGCATTACGAAGTTCTGAACTGACTTTCTGAAATGAAATTGGCAGGTTGGTATATATCTTGACATAATCACAATATATTACTTAAAGTCATGCTCACAGAAGATTTCTTTTCTTTTCAGGAGTGCCATATTAGAGTTTGCTTAACTCTTTTTTTCCTCTCTAATTCTAACAGGCCAATCTATCATGATCTGCATGCCTTTGGAAACTACCTATCACTGTAGCACTGACTGTGGTACCAGCATAATACTGAAGAGTGACTCTTTGTGGATTGTATTAGTGCAGTTCAGATCCTTAAGGATGGGGTAAACCTTCTGAAAGGAAGAATATACATGAAACACAGATTGCAAAAGACACCTGGAATATTTCGTATCATACACTTTGCAGACTAGTGGCCCTACTTGTTCCCTTCATAAGCAGAAAAACACTTAGTGAATTAATGTAGATCTGAGTCATGCTACCAACTCCATTGCTGACTTCTGTTTGACGTTGGGCAGATCACACAATTCATCAATAAATTATGGGACATATGCCTATCCACAATAATTTTATTTACTCTTGGCTGGTGGTGAATGTGAGGCAATTTGAATGAGATTGATTCTTCTCCACTGAGGGCTAGTTGAACCTGAAAGGCCTCCTGGTTTCCATAGTCTAAAAGCAGACAGTCAACTTGTGAACACCACAGAATAGCAGCAGCATGATACAGGTTCAGTTATCAGAGTCCTTAATCTGTCTGTTCACCCAACAATAAGAAACGGATAATAGCTGCATGAACAGCAGCACGCTTGAAGGGGTGCTGCTAGGATGATAGAAGGTGACTTAGAATTAATTTTATGTGCATAAATATTTAAGTAACCCACCTAAAGAGCTATCTGCTTCTGTGTCCTGCTTCACATACTGGCTGGTACCAGGAGCTCTGGATTAATATGCCCGGAGGGAAATTCTCTTCCTTAAATTCACATATGAGCAGTATGGTTCATACTATTATTGAGTGAAAAGGAGCCTGAATAGCAAAGTGGCCAAACTTGCTGGTGAAAAGACTATTGAAGGTAACTCAAGACAAGTTGGGCAACATGACAGTAAATTACATTCATTGTTGATGGCTTCAAGGGAACACAAATTACAAGGAACAAATTAATCTACTTATATACATTGATGGCTTCCAAATTAGTTGTCACCTCTCAGGGAAAAAAATAGCTATGGGCTGCATTGTGAAAGTTTAATGAAGATGTATGCTCAATTTGCAGCATCAGTCAGAAATTAATAAGCTGCTGAACATCTTTAAAATGAGACTAGGGTAGACCATAGCAGCAATATTCTGTGCTGTGGATTTTGTGAATGGAGCACTGCTGCTTGGGGTACAGCTCTATTTTTGACCCCTCTCATCCTCCTCCTAAGAACAGAAAAAGGTGAATCCCTGAACAAAAATCAGAGAAGGATCCAAAGTTCGAAAGCAATAAAAAATTGCAGAATTTTTAGTTGACATCCACTGCATAGCTTCAATGTGTGGTTCAGAGCAATGCTGACCACCCTTGTGACTAAGAATAGAAAACCAGATTCTGTGCTGAGATGGACAGGCATGCCATCACCCAACAGTAACATCCTTTTCTATGTGAGACAAATTTGTTGAGGGGAATAATAGCTGAGAAAGAAGGAGACAAAGATAAGTTGTTAAATCCTTTTTTACTTTTTACAATCTCTTTTTAAAAAACGCTGATTTGTAAATGCTTGTTTTTATTTGTTTGCATTTTTTATTGTTCTTGTTTTATGGAAGCATATGCTGACCATTGGTTAGGTGAAAAACTAGTTTGTTCCTCATAATAGTACATATAATCACGTAATTCATTATAATGTAATGTTTCTTTCCCTCTGAAATGTCATATTTTGGTTCTTACTGGGTGTAGGATGTTAGAGAGAGCCATTATGATAATTTTTATGTTCTTATGAGTCTATGAACTATAACCTATTTACAGTCGTTCTGTGAGATTTTTAGGCATTGATATTGGATTTTTTCTTCTTGTTATCAATCTTCAGTTATTTTCTGGTTCCATAGCCATYGTCAATCAGAAAGAATAAATTAATCTGAAAATTTTCAAGTTCGTTTTATTTAAATACAGAGAACATAAGCTATCTGGTAAGAAATGGTTAAAAAAAAAAATTAAAGTTTAAAATTTGAAATACTCTCTCACTGGAGTAAAGATTGCAACATAACACCAATGCAGTGAAAGGCTCAAAAGGGGGAAAGTTAGAGGACTCTGAAATTAAATTATGCATTTAGAAAATGCTCAAGCTGTTACTGACAGCTATTAATTGCAGAAATAATTGTCCATTTTAAAAGGTGTTCCTTCACTTCCTGTTGAACAGACCATCTCACCGGTATTCATTTAAGGGAATCACCACACAAGTCACTTTTTTGCTTCTGGAAAACAAGCTGACATAGTTGGTTTTAATAGATTTTTGCTTAATGCAGTTGGGAGAGAAAGGTAGCATTGCTAGCAGGCACAGTTTGAGTAAGTTATGCTAAATAGGTATTGTATTTCATATCTGATATCAGGAGGGTTGAATATTCTCAAATCCATAGGATTTTAGTATGTTCAGTCAGTCTTCTTCAGGGAAAAGCCTGCAGTGTTTTTTCATAAAATCATAGAAATGGTGGTGGAAAGAGACCTCTGGAGGTCTGTATAACCTCTTGCACAGACTCTGGTGCAAGCTGGAGAGCAAACAACTGCCACTTTTGGGTGAGGCTTGAAGGCATATCATCCTTCTCAGATCACTTGGACCACTTGTTATGGGGATGCCTGTGACACTGGTCATAAGCATCCAGCTGATGCTGTGTTACTGTGACCATTCAGGTGTGGCATATGTAACAACACCACTTATACTCACTCATTTAGGGTAGAAGTGGAAATTGCTCAGTCCTTTCTGATTCAGCAGCTTGTTCTCTATAGGAGAATTTGTAAAGTCACGGTCCCTCTTATATTGTCATTTCCTTTGTTCTCCTCCCCAGATGTTCGCAGAATTAGAATCAGGCAAAGAATCCTTTCTCTCTGCCTTAGTGCTGTATTAACAGTCTGAACCAGAGTTAAAAAACAGACTCTTGCCTCTGCAAGGCTCCAGTACTCCCCCTTTCCTCCATGTTCTTTAAAGTAAGATTATGTGGAGAATATACAGCTTTTTCCTTTGCATTGGCTTCCCTGGGTTTCACGTCAGACCCTTTAAAAAAGTGCTCATATAGTCCCTCCAGCAARCTTGACAGCTTCTTCCCTCCCACCTCCTTAATTTTAACCTTACTTCCTAATTCTCCAAAAGCTTTTGGTGTGACTGTATCATTTAATAAGGATGTTGCCACAGTCTTTTTAATTTACAAATCCAGGTGACACAAGTTGGAAACCAACAATGTAAGTAATACACCAGCTCTTCTGAACCTGCCTTGACCTTGCCCAAGGAAAATAATACTGCAGCTCCTTTGGGCAGCATGGAGACAGCTGGAAGCTTGCATGGGGGACCCTTAAAAAGGGCCTCACTCCAGAAAGACATAGAGAGCGAGTGACGGGGTGGGGAAGGGACACACTATGAAAGTGCTTCAGCTGTATTCACTGTAGTTTGCTGTCAGTGTTAGTTTTGTCACTTGAAATTACAGGTCAATACTGCTGTGAGGAATAAGTGTCTGAAAAGCAAAGTGGCAATTTTTTCAAAACTGCTAACAGAAAGGGATGTTCATTGCTCTGTGACTGTGTGTATTTGCTCTGAACAGAAATTAGATGTGCTGAACCTCTCCATGTAGGAATGTGGTTGCATTTTTTAATAATAATAATAATAATTTTATATACACATACACAAATATATATAATATAAAGCTATATAAAGCTATATGTATAAATATATGTGTATTTAAAGCCTTGGTTCTGACATGTCAGATTAACAGTGGTGTGGAAAGGCATGTAGGGGATGCAGGGTAGAATTTCCTGCAATTAAATTGTGTTAACAGTTCTGTTACCTTTCCTCAGGCTTCCCCGTTAAATTTTTATAGCTTTTCTGCATGAGAAGTCAAGCATGATTTTATCTCATGGTGGAGAGTGACTTTGGTTAGATCTGACAGGTACGGCTCTCAGAGAGCAGACTGCAGGGTGTTTCACAGGAGCAGTGTTTTTCCCTCCCCAGAAAATCACACCTGTCACATTCCTAGCATACCAGGTGGCCAGAGGGACTGCTGTCTCATTCACCCTGGAAGCAGGTATGCTCACGCTGGTTTGTGCTTTCCTCTTCTGCAGTCTAGCTTGCTCGGGGTGTCTGTGCTGTGTTTCACTGCCTGGTGAAAGTGGCCCTAGTAAAGGTACTTGGGTTGCAAAACTGGGTTAATTCAGGTTGGCACATTCCAAGTAGAAGAGGACGACATTGCTCCTACTGTGGGCAATGCAGCTTTGCATTCTTCTTTCATTTGGAAGACTGGGAGCTAAGTGTGTGCAGCACAGAAAAGAGGTTGTTGGACAGATTTCCTAAAAGGTTTCTAAATTTTCATGTTTTAAAACATTTCTTTAAAAGGTTCAAAGGGGATGGACATTTCAAAAATTTAAGGGGACTTCGTGCCCAAAAAAATGTTGCAGAAATACTCTGCATCATAAAATATTGTCATTCCTAGTATTCTGAGTATTCAAACATTTTTCCAGTGTCCTATCAAGGGTCACATGAAGATCTCAACAGTATGTTGCTGTTCTTATGAGGAACATCATCTCAAGACATGCTAGTATTGAAGCTATGACAGAACTGCTACTGACTTCAGTGGTGTAGACCTGGACAAATACTAACTCAGTCAATCAGCTCTTTTTTTTTTGAGGTTTACTATGGTTTTTTCCAGGCAAATCATCTTATAGTTTTTGAATGCCTCTGTTAATTGTTTGTCAGCCTTGAATATCTGAAAAGGGCACAATTTTCAGAAATTATTTCAAAAATCAGGATCTTATCATAGTAAGAACATGTTTTTATTCTTGTTTTACAAACAGAAAGCTAAGAGAGATCAGGAGAGTGAACTGACCTCTGTAAAGCTGTCTGGTAGGTAATGGCAGGAACAGGACTCATCTTTCCCACCTTGATGTCCAGTCTCCAATATTTTGGTTCAGGGTTGATAAAATCATTAGTCATGTTACAGAACACTGGCCTCACCTCTGTTGGATAGGATTGTTCTACAGAAAATAGTCTAGGTGATGAAATTTCAGTAGGGGAACACAGGAGACAGCTACAAGAAACAAAAATAAAAGAAAGTCAGCAATGAAAATAATTCTGAGCTGGTGCCTGCATTGTGGAGGAGGAAGAGCTTAATGCAAAAGTTGTGGAGAATTTTTTCTTTCTTCATTGATTTATCAGAATTTATCAGAAAGAAGGGCAATGTTTACACACAGAAGATGTTGAATGAAGTTAGGCTGAGTTTTCTTTAGTATGCTTTGGAATCTCTGGTTTTTGTCTTCTTTTAATTCAAAGCTTTTTTTTACAGCTATGACTTGCCTTATACCAAGAGGTGGAATTCTCTGCGGCAAACCCAGACTTTTACAGCCGACCATGGTCTTAGCATGAGCCATCTCCTCAGGGTAAATTGTAAGTTTGGCTCCACAGGACTCTGGACAAGCCCAGGTAGGATGGTGTGCCTAAGACAAGCATGAAAAAGAACGGCTTGTAGCTTTCCATTAATTCTGCTTCTTGTGGGAAACAATTTCATTCTGGAACAAAAAACATCAAATGGAAAATGAATACAGAAGATAAACACTACATTAAAGTCAAGCACCCAGTAATGGCAGTATTTTCAAACTGCAGTGATCCTAACACTGTTCTGGTTTTTTTTATGGCAGTGGATTTGTACTGTTTTTCATGGCATTAACCCTGATTTATAGCAGTGGGGTAGGGAGGAGAAATGTCATTACTAGTTTGTAATCTCAGGCTGCTCACTGCATTCCTTCTTCTAAATATGTTTTTTAGAAGCAAGTTAAACTTTCGTCTTATAACTGCAGTAAGATCTATTTAAGAGATAGCAACTGCCCATCCCAAGACAACTTAAGCCGTTGAGGAGAGAATCAGCTTAGAAAAAGTTAGAGAAGATCTCTATCTCTTTTCAACCCTCACTGTTCCAAAAGAGACTATTTTCAGGTTCCAAAGACTCAGAGTTTGCTTGTTTTTTTCTGTTTCCACTTATTCCTATTCCTTGATTTTGTTCAGCAGCATAATGCTGAAATCTGATGTTCTGGAGCCCAATGTTCCACTTGCTATGCAGAAACACAGTGGACTTGACCTTACATATTTTTCAAGTAAAATTCTGACTGATTCCAGTAGGATTTAGTGCTCCAATAGAAGCCAATGAAGCAGAAAGAAGCATGTGTTTGTGTGTGTGTGTTGATTTATCACCACAAGGCAGAGAAATCTTTCTTGTGATAGTTCATGCTGATAGAGGAACAAGTGGACAGCGGTGCCCTAATGTTCCCTACATCTTTTGGTAAATCTGCACTGGAAAAACTATTCCCAATGAACTTGAAAATAAGCTGAGCCAAAAAGAACTATCCCCAAACTCCTCTCTGGAAAAAAAATCCTTTATTATTTCATTGATGATTTTTCAGGCTTCTTTTTCCTGGAGAAAAAAAAAAATCAGATAATTATTTTACCCTTTTTTGTTATCTCTCTCCCATTTCTTCTCTCACCATTCTTATTTCCTAAAATTGTGCTTCCCCAATGCTTTTTATTTTCCAGGAAAACATAAGTGCTTGCTTAAGAATTTTGGAATTTAACTAAATTATAGTTTGGAAATATTTTCTTGTAGCAATCACTCTAATTCCTACCTTGTAGAAGCATTTATTTTCAGCTTGTTTAGTCTGGAAAAGAAAAAGAGAGGGTTGCTGAGCACTTCACAGTCAGTTTTGCAATAAATGCAATTGCTTTTGAGCTTCATTGGTAATAATCTAAAAAAAGTCAGTTCAGTTACTCATACAGGCTTGTGGGGGAGGGAGGGAGAGGATTCTTAGACGAGAGTAGTTCTCCTAAAGACTGCAGATGCTGAAATATCATCATGTAATCCTATGGACTAAAAGACTGACCTTTTCCTGGTAATTTTTTATTTAGGTTTTCTGTGCAGTAATGTTCAGTGTGTGACCTATGAGTCCAGGGCAATTTTTATATTGTGTAACTGCACAGTTTAAGAGGTCACAGGTAGGACAATGTCTGGCAAAGGGATGTTGCTGTTGCTAGGAACATTCATCCGTTCTTTCAGGAACATCCTCAGTTCTACTGGCTTCCTCCTGGTTTCTGTCCACCTACTAGGAAGAGCAGCCTTGGCTTTGGCAACATGGGCTATCTAAATGACAAAACCACACTCCTCCCATCCCAGACTACATAGGACTTCAACAACATCTGCAAGCTTGGACTGATTAGTCCACAGTTACCCCAGTGCCTGGAGGTGTCAAGAAGTCTGTAGCCTTGTGTCTTGGGTTCCCACAGAAGAAAAGTGGGTTTTAGTGCTGCACAGCTTAAGAGTTGGGTACACAGCCTTTAACTGGCACCACTTGCTCAGTGTAAGCTGCATATGATCAGCCAGGAAGGCTTTTGCTCTTTTGCTGTCCTTAATGGTCAAAAGAAAATTGATGATTAGCTGATCCTGTTCTGCTGTTCACTTGTGGCACACATCATATAAGATTACAGCAGGAACTTTCTGCACGTGCTTTTATCCTTTAGTTGATGCTCAAGGGATTCTGATGTGAATCTGGCTAAGTATAAAGGCAGAAAGGGAAAAGAGAGAGAGAGAGAGAGAGAGTCTCTAGCTCCCGTCACAGGTAGTTGATAATTAGTGTACTGCTTCCATCTCCTTCACAACACAGCAATGACAGTCTTCTAGTGACAATGTGACAACTTTAGGCTGTTTTGGGCCTCAGTAATATTTTGGAAAAGCTTAGAAAGACTTTCCGACCTCTGAACACTTGGAAGTTTGTCTTCACTTATTTACACTAGGTCAGTTATTACATGGCCTTCACACTCATTAAATAGAAAATTTTGCCGGAGTGGGAACTACAGGCTTATGGGAATGGAGAAACATTGGGTATAGCTGCCAAAACATTTCAGGCATGAAAAGCATAATAAATCTTGAAAAGAAATATATATTCAATTAAAAGACATAGATGGATGAACATCCCATTTTAATTTATGATTTAACTCTCTAGTCTTAGCATACCTCTCTACTCTTAGTAAGGAATCATGTTGTCCTATATTGTCTCCTCATTTAGCCAGTTTGGCCCACTGGCTCCAGACGAACTTGTGAATTATGTGCACAGATGGTCTGTCCCAGAATGGCCTCTCAAATCCAGTCTCTCAAGTCAACTGACAAGGAATATAGAGTGTGCCAGCTCCTAGTGAATAAACAGTGTGATTGACAGTTGTTCATTCTCTTTTGTTTCTCTCAACTCTTTTGACACTCCTCAAAAAAATCAAAATCCCAAAACAAAGACTCTATTGTTCAAATCATTTTGTTAATAACACTCTAAAATTTCCATTGAGGCAATATGTAGGATATCTGGCCACAGAGTTCTATTTTTCTTTGCACTGATGATCTCAATCTCTTCTTTCACCCATCTCTTCTTTATGCCACTTCCCATGCTAGGGGTGATCTCTCTTAAATATTTTTTTCCTGCCTCACTTCCTTAGTTAGGTTTCTGCTCCAGTGAGATGAGGAGGTTCTATTGCCACCATCCATCAACCAGAACATTTTCTTTCTAGACAATAAACTAATACCACATAGCAGTCATATTATTTTATTCTGCTATAATAGTCATCAGAAATCTATTTAAACTAAAATGGTGAAACATCAAAGCAGAGATTTTATTCTGATGAATGATTACTTTGAAGAAATTACTAGTTTTCCCACTGAAAAAATACTACAAGCTTTTCTTCAAAAAAACCTGAGTAATGTAAATCAATCCTGCCTGAGAGTGATGGGGTAAATTCTGTTATTGATAAAGAGTATGCTATCCCTGGAAATTAATTATCTCTAAACCTCATTTTTCTCTGTTGTTATTCAATACGCTGCTAGGAGACAAACAGCTCTCAGTGGCTTTTATCTGACGAGTGTATCAAGCAACAATGTCCTTTACTTAAAATAGTAAGTTTCCCATGTATTATTGGAAATAACAAGAGCCAAGAAGACTGATTGCATTTTCCCTTCCTTGAGGTCTCATGTAGTCATTTATGTTAGTCCAAAATAGGTGTTAAATTGTCTGACTCAATGGAAATGAATATAGGAAGCAGGAAGCAGTGAAAAATTGTGATGAACATTGTTTTTCAAGCTGGCTGAGAGCTGGTTGTCTTCAAAAATTTGCAGGACTTTATAGGGGATAGGAAATATTGAAAACTAACCTCTAAAAATCTTTGTAATTGGCAAAAAAAAAGGAAATATTTTTAGGTTCTGCTGAGCATATTTGGTTTCATTAACACCAGTTTCCCCAAATTTAGTCTGTGACTTTCAAATTAAAAAAAACACAACCACCCCCCCAAAATAAACCAACCAATAAAAATTCCAAACAAAATGCTCACTGTTGAATCAGAAACAGAAATATTCCAAAGACTTATTCTTTTTAAATCAAAACCATTTTTTTCCATCTTGAAAAAAGCAACCCTCCTTCCCACCCTGCCTAAGCCTCTCCCTTTACAGACTGAATACTGACTAAAGCAGCTCTTACCTGGTCTGACTTCCTGAGCCCTATCTTTTATTTCCTTAGGCACTGGTGACCAAATGGGCTTGTCTTCAGGGAAAATAAGACCTTTCACAGGTGGCACCATTGGGGGTATTTTAGGGGTTTGAACATGGCTGCAGGGACAGGCTCAGGAGCCAAGTTGCAGGGATCTCCAAGGCAGCTGGATAGTTGGGACTGAGGAGCTCAGCAGAAGCTGGGATGCCCCTACACATGTAGGAGTGATTCTTCACCTCTCTCAAACACTTACTAAAAGGGAGAGGAAGGTGGCGTGCTGATGCAGATCAGTCCTCACTGGGCAAAGGATGAGTGACTCTGCCAGCACCTGTTTACCATGCCTGGCCTTCAGAAAGGCAAGGTCCTGTGCCTACCTGCCTGCTCTGTATGGATGTCAGAAACACTTCAGAATATCCAAATCAGCCCAGCATGCCAATACGTATACATTTCAGTTAATCTCTAATAACGTTCAGCTAACTGAGTGTAACTACTTGTGTATTCCTCATTTGTTTCATTTTATTCTGGGATGGTTAAAATGAGCATTTTTTGTGAAAAAGTACCTAAATATATTTCTTTAAAATGTATAACATCACTCCAAAAAATGACTTGTACAGAGAACGTAACATGAAAATTTTAAAATGACATCATTATTAATTCACACAGCGTCGGAGTGGTGCCTAGCAACTGACAAGCAGAAAGCATAAGGACATCCCTACCTAGAAAGAATAATTTAAATATGAGAAGATGTAAAAAATAAATATTGGAGAAATTACATGGCAAGTTTAGAGTCAACTGTCCAGGCACTGGCTTGCCTTCTCTTAAAAGCTTTGAGGAGATAAACAATTCATTTTGTTACCCAGATGGCCTCTCTGTGTCCCTTTCTCACATGTCATTGAGCAGCAGACAAGATGAGGAGCTGGAGGAGAAGGTAGGCAGGCTAATAACATCACCTCCTGCAGGATTTTTTCTGGGCAGAGGAGAATAGAGGTAGCAGCAGCTGGTGATAGAGCAGGAAAGCAGTGTGGAGTGGGGGCATTCTCCTCCAATGCGAATAAGGAGGAGAGTGCTGGGGCAAAGGAGAACAGTAGTGGTGAGGGATGAAGAAGAATAGTGGAGAGTTTGTGAAAGGAAACTGAGCTATGTCTGATTTCTAATTTCACAGTCCAACCTAGAATTGTTATCATTTTTCTTCTTAAAGATGTGCCTGAACACTTTCTGAAAGGATTATTCCTGCTTTCTGTGAGACTTGATTTAAGGAGGAGCCTCACTATATCCATCTGAGACAATTATCTGTTTATTCCAGTAGACTAATTTGAAGACGATCACTGGCAATTTGCAGCTCTTGACAGGTGTCACAGGCATCAGCCTTTCTTCGGATCCCCTCCCCTCTTCCAGCCTTTGCTCTTTCTGTTGCTACAGACAGTAARAATCAGGGCTATCTATCATGGTACAAATGCACAAGATCTAAAACAATAGAAATCCCTGTCTGAAAGGAGACCTCTCTTAAAAATGTACTGTTCTACCTTACTTTGACTTTAGACAACTTGGGAATTTACTGGTGTGCATATCAGGGCTGAAATGTTTGCTTTTTTGTCTTTTGTAATTATTTTCAAAAGACATGGGAGAGTGGGAGAAAATATGACATGAAAATACAGACATGAGAATACAGACATGAAAATAATAGTCATTTCAGGTATCAAAAGAAAAGTGATCAGACTCTCAAAAGTTTTAGGCACTGATGTCAGTAGAAACTTTGGATGTGTCATGCCTCTAACTGCATTCACATTATCTGGATGTTGAAATTTGGGTTTAGGAATCTGACTGGAGGCATCAGTACCTTTTTTTTTTTTTTTTAACAGCTTGGGTCTAATCTTTACTTTGACTGCTAAATAATAAGTCTGATATTTTAAGGTACCCATATTCAAGCTTATGATCTTGGAATATATAAAGAAAATAAAATCTATTTAAATCAAAAGTGATCATAATTGTTTAAAATGTATGAACTATGATAATTTTTTTTTATTTAAGATTACAATTTTTAAGTAGGCTGCTGGGATTCTTTGAGTGCATGATAATTTGCATAACAATAGCTCTGCAAGATTTCAAGAAGAGATAGCCTTATATTTTCTCTGACTGAGATGAAGGGGAGGAGAATGGGAAAAAGGAAACCTCTGGGCACACCTGCAGAAAGAGCAGAAGAGACACATGGTTTGGAGAAAGGTCTAAAAAAAATTGAATTTTTCTATAGAAAATAATTCTGGTTCCCTTGTGGGATATAAGTTAATAGAGAACAGAATGTAATCACATTCTGGGAAGATGTGAAGTACAAAGAACCACCAGAAAAAAGAGATGCAAAATGACTACCCTGTGAGTAATGTATAGAATAGCTGGCTCTAAGATAAAGAGTTCAGCAAAAGTGAAATTGACTCCAGTGTGAAATACCAACCCTTCCTCTCCACATGTCCAGACTCCATGTGAGGGTGCTTCTAGTAGAGTGAGAGAGCAAATATCTTTGTCTTGGGCGGAAAAAAAATCTCTTCAGCAGAGATGCAAAAGGGAATGAATGATAAACTTTGGAAAAGAACTGTGGGAATGACAGGAGCATCACGGATCACCTGGATCCATTACACCTTGCAGCCAACAATTTGGTGTGAGAGGCTGTGCAGATATGTGACTACCATGTCAAAAGTGACACAAGGAGGCCAGAGAAGAGGGGAACCTTCTATCCCTCTAGCACCACTCCCTCCTGCTGAAAATCTGTTCTTGGTTAGAGCTGAGCTGAGGCAACACTGTGTGTTAAGAAGCAGGTGGCTGGAAGTGTCACTTTCGAACTGCCTGTTCCTTTCAACACTCACATCATGGATGACCTGTGAGTAATACAGTTTTCCATTATCAAAAACAAGCATGTGCTATAAAACTGATTTTATTTGTTGGGTCCAGAACCTCAGGGTATACTCATAAACAAGTACGGAAGAAGTGACATGAGTAACCCAAGTTAAAACTGTTATGTTTGTACATAATGCTGTGTGTGCTGCGGTTAACTGACAGCTGTGCTTAAGGTTTAATCCAGAAAGGATCCTGGGAAAAGTGATATTCATCCAGTAAGATGAAGTAGTAAGAATTTCAGGGTCTTCTGCCAACGAGTCATCTGGGCTGCAGAGTCATCAAGAGTGCCAGCCTGGTGGTTGTGACGTAAACAGCAGTTTCCTCAATTTTTCTTCTGGGAGGTGTGTCCTAGGAGCAGTGTCTTGGGAATGGAGTATGAGTCCAGGGCACTCTTTTAACCATTTGTTCTGCAGTTTCTTCTGGTTCCTATACACAGAGATTTCCATACATGCTGCATTCATATCAGTTCTAATATTACATATTGTTACTAATTTCTATGCTGATTTATAAGCAGAGTTGCAGCTCCTTACTGACAGCCTGTAACCCGAAGAGGCCTCTTTGAGGTGAAATGGTGGTGATTTTAAAATAGAAAATACATCTTCTCAGTAACATTGTCTGGTTTGCATATTTGTATATTTGTATGCTGCAGATGCTACATTGGAGGTCTTTAGAAGAAAAATTTACAGTGAAAATAGAGATTATAAGAAGACATAATCAGACAGAAAGAAAGCAGCACTCTCTTTTTCACATCCCAGGAAAATGGACCTCTGAAGGCCTGACCCAAAACCAATAAAAATTAAGGAAGGCTTTTCCACAGACTTGTTTGGGCCAAGCATTTGTTTTCTTAGGTGTAAAACCTACTTGATCTAAAGCAAAATTAAATAGTCACCTCAAATTACATTGTTTTTCTCCTTATTATTCTCTTGAGGAGCAAGTTCTGGTCCACCTTGTTAAGCTGTTGACAGAGAAATCAGGTACTCCACAGAAATAAAGGCATGGAAGTGAGTTATTTACATTTTCTCTTGATGTTTATATGAGCTTCTCCTTAAGCATTTACCAGAATGAAAGCTTTTCGTCTAATACTTTAGTTCTGTACACCTTTTTTCTGGGATTGAGAAAATCAAATAATAGCAGCACTTAATGAAAAGAAAAAAGGGAATCACTGGAGAAGAAACTTTCCAGGAATAGGTAAATATTGCAGCTTTTTGAGTACAGACAGTCAGAACAATGACTGGACCTTTTTAACTACTGCTGTTGTATGTGAATGCTATTCATGGAAAATCCAGGTGCTTGTCTGGAAGGCAGACTGTCTCATAAATAGTTAAGAGAAATAGGGATTTGAAAAGTTATCTCTTCCCCTGGTATTTTTGCAAAGATTCTCTCTTGGCATGCCACTTACAAATAGTCCTTTGAAACTGCTACTGCAGATGCAGAAATGGTGTTGTAGTACAGTCTTTTATAGATAGTTAAGATCACAGAATCACAGAATCGCTGAGGTTGGAAGGGACCTCTGGAGATCATCTAGTCTAACCCCCCTGCTCAAGCAGGGTCACCTAGAGCACATTGCACAGGATCATGCCCAGACAGGTTTTGAATATCTCCAAGGATGGAGACTCCACAACCTCTCTGGGCAACCTGTGCCAGTGCTCTGTCACCCTCACAGTCAAGAAGTTTTTCCTCATGTTCAGATGGAACTGTCTGTGTTTCAGTTTGTGCCCGTTGCCTCGCGTCCTGTCRCTGGGCACCACTGAAAAGAGTCTGGCCCCATCCTCTCTACACCCTCCCTTCAGATATTTGTACACATTGATAAGATCCCCCCTCAGCCTTCTCTTCTCCAGGCTGAACAGCCCCAGCTCTCTCAGCCTTTCCTCATAAGAGAGATGCTCCAATCCCCTAATCATCTTTGTAGCCCTTCGCTGGACTTGCTCCAGTAGTGCCACATCCCTCTTGTACTGGGGAGCCCAGAACTGGATGCAGTACTCCAGATGTGGCCTCASCAGGGCTGAGKAGAGGGGGAGRATCACCTCCCTCCACCTGCTGGCAACACTCTTCCTGATGCACCCCAGGATACCAGTGGCCTTCTTGGCCACAAGGGCACATTGCTGCCTCATGCTTAACTTGGTGTCCACCAGCACTCCCAGGTCCTTCTCGGCAGAGCTGCTTTCCAGCAGGTCAACCCCCAACTGGTGCCTGGGGTTATTCCTCCCTAGGTGCAGGACGCTGCACTTGCCTTTGTTGAACTTCATGAGCTTCCTCTCCACACACCTCTCCAGCCTGTCCAGCTCTCTCTGAATGGCAGGCAGCACAGCCCTCTGCTGTATCAGCCACTCCTCCCAGTTTTGGATCGTCGGCAAACTTGCTGAGGGTGCACTCTGTCCCTTCATCCAGGTCATGGATGAAGAAGTTGAACAAGACTGGACCCAGGACTGACCCCTGGGGGACACCGCTAGCTACAGGCCTCCAACTAGACTCTGTGCCACTGATCACAACTCTCTGAGCTCTGCCATTCARCCAGTTCTCAATCCACCTCACTGTCCACTCATCTAGCCCACACTTCCTCAGCTTGTCTATGAGGATGTTCTGGGAGACAGTGTCAAAAGCCTTSCTGAAGTCAAGGBAGACAACATCCACTGCTCTCCCCTCATCTACCCAGCCAGTCATTCCATCATAGAAGGCTACCAGATTGGTTAAGCATGATTTCCCCTTGGTGAAGCCGTGCTGACTACTCCTGATCACCTTCTTTTTCTCCACATGCTTGGGGATGGCCTCCAGGATGAGCTGCTCCATCACCTTTCCAGGGATGGAGGTGAGGCTGACTGACCTGTAGTTCCCTGGGTCCTCCTTCTTGCCCCTTTTGAAGACTGGGGTGACATTGGCTTTCTTGCATTCTTCAGGCACCTCTCCTGTTCTCCATGACCTTTCAAAGATGATGGAGAGTGGCCTAGCAATAACATGTGCCATCTCCCTCAGCACTCATGGGTGCATCCCATCAGGGCCCATGGAGTTGTGGGTGTCAAGTTTGCCTAAATGATCTCTAACCCGATCCTCCTCGACCAAGGGAAAATCTTCCTCTCTCCAGACTTTCTCTCTTGCCTCCAGGATCTGGGGTTCCTGAGGGCTGGCCTGAGCAGGAAAGACTATATATATCTAGATATATCTAGATATATCTAGATATAAAGATATTTAATGGATATTTTGTATCTAGTTAAGATAATCCATATCCTCCAGCAGGTGGAGTGATCATGAAGACTGTGGCCAGCTGGGTTATGAGAACTAAGCAGTGAAGTAGTTTTAGGAGTCTCACCCAGTCTAGCTGAAGACCCTTGCAAAAGGGACTTCCATCACCTTTCAGACAATGACCAGCCATCCTATTCTAGATATTTGACTTCTGTTGTGAGCTTTACTCTGTGCCAAGATCCCAATAAATTACTTTTCTTTTTCAACAGACACTCTGTCTGTGAGTGTCTCTGCAACAGCCCTCGGGTTTGAGTCTTCTTTTTTTGTACCTTAACCTAGTTCCAGTCCTTTCAGACATCACATCTTTCCTGATATGAGAATGTTTTCCAAACTGGTGCAGGTAATGAAAGAAATTACAAGGCTTCTTCTACAAAGGACTGTTTGTTTATCTATCTATCTATTTATTTATTTATTTTTCTGATGTACTTCATAACTAAGATTTTTCTGTAGTTTGTTTATTAGAGAAAGTAAAACCAAATGTTTTCCTGATGGTGGGAATTTTATAAGAAATGGGGGGCGAGGGGGAGGGAGAAAATATCTGAGTTAAGTTCTGTAGGCCAATTATTGTTGCAATTTAGCCACACTCCAAGAAAATGAGCCGCTTTTCTTACAAAGACCTCTGTTGCTGAAAAAACTGCAATGAAACAAAAGCATCCACTGTTCTTTTAAACCAACATCCTCATCCGCAGACAGGCCCTGTGCTCTCAGATGATATGGGCCCGTGATTCTTTCTCAGCTAACAGTAGGAGCATTTTTTGGTGGGATAGAAGTGATGAAGGCAGTTGAAGGACAGCCATGGCAGAGTCCAGTTCTGTAGTGACTCCTTAGCTAAGAACAATGGCTAGTGTCTGGAGACAGTTCTCTCGGTCGCTAATCTAAAGATTTCTACAAAATTCTCTCTCTTCATGCCCAGAGGCACAGGCCCACATGAGCTAATGTCAACAACCTTACTTTGCATGCAACTTCTACAAAGCATGCATTTCATTTCTAGATACTGAAAATGAAGCTTTTGTGTTGCTTGCCTCTTCTGAAAAAACTGGAAATGGGAAAGAAAAAAGGATCTACCTTTAAAAAGAGAGTGGAGTGTCTTTTGTCATCAGCTAATATGTCCTAATCTAAACTGTATATCAGAAACAAACACCTTCAGCTTTCTACAGAGTGTAGCCAGTTTTATAGCATTTTATTCCAGAATATGACCCTGGGCATGACACACAATGCTTCCAAGGGCATCTTTGTACAGGCAAAAGTCTCCACATATTCACAAAAGAAATATAAGCACCTTGCTAGGAGAGCAGGAACATTTGCAATGTTTTCTTAGCAAAACTCACCTCTTGAACTGGGGGAAAGTGATTTTGTGCTTAGTCACCCTGATGTTGCTATTAAGTGTTTCAAGATTATCTATAATGCATATGAAGTGCTTCATGAATCTGACCTGAGAGGAAGGTAGTTTTAGACCTAGTAAGAGTAGCCACTGAATAGTGGCTTTCTGTTGATTTAAAAAATGAACTCACTGCACCCTTGTGATAAAGAACATAATTTGAGCTTACAAAGCCAAATATTTAAAAGTTAGAAAGTTTTAGAATTATATTTCCAATATCATTTCAGCCCTTACCTTATATCTTTTGATACTGGAATTACATGCACACTTTTTTTCTTCTGAATGACCTATGCACCATTTACTGCTTAGCTGTACGAGCAGTTATTTCACTCTTTACCATACATTCTTCAAGCCTTATTGTGAAGATAGAATAATTAACTTCTTCATATGCATTTGCAAGCAGTTTATTACTGTAGTGCCTGAGTGCCTTAAAATGTAAGCTTTGTGTATCTCTATGAATTAAAAGGAGTATTTATTCACGTCTCATTGATGGAGGGATGATGTCCAGAGGAACTAGCAAAATATCACAGCTAAAAGGTTTGGTGAAACAAAGTGGCTTATTATTATGTGTCACCTGAAAATGTCAAAGAGCGGTTCTAATTTCCTTCCTTTCTCTTGCAGCTTTTCTGCAAATTCACTTGCTTTTAAGCCAGGCACTTGGAAAATACTTCATCAGTTAGTGATCTGTAAGTAATAGAAGCAGCTTGTCTACTGTTACAGAGGAACTCTGAGATAGATACCAGGATTAAGATCCAACTCAGCAGGGTAGTATTTAATTGTCTAAATGAAGAATCTCCCTGTTATACCCCCAGTCATCCATCTTATTACATAACCCTCATTTTTGGCCAAATATCTCTGTACACTAGGGAATGAAATCTTTGCAGATGGCCTTATTCTGATATACTCTAATATCTGTGTGCTTGCTTTTGCAATCATTGATAACTTCTCTATTGCACCTCTTCGTCCCTACACCCAGTCATTGTCCAAATTATGTCCTGAAAAATAAAATTCAAATGTAATTCAAAATCTGACATGACTGTGACCAAATTCTGTGGAAAAAAAAAAAAAAGTAGTCTTACTTCAGGCTGGTTAAAACAAAGAAGCCTATGTGAGTTAACATCCACTTGTAAATAGTACATATTTTGTTTATGAATCACATTATATACTAATATTACAGCAAACTTACTCACATGTGAGAGTTAACATGGATTACTTTATATGGATTTAAAGGTCATCTTTTTTCAGCTGAACACAAGGCCTTGGTCAATGTTCTTGGAATGATTTCATTTCTCAGCATCAGCTGTTGTATATATGTCATTATTGCAAGGTAATTCCCTTTTTTCTGAAGAGACCTCTTACACTTTTGTTCTGAGAACACTAATTTGAACATCTAATCATGTAGTTGCTTCTTTTTTTTCTGTTATAAATAATAAATCCATTAGGGAAACTAGCTCCTCTGTAAACTTCTTTGTGTTAAAGCATTAATATTGTAGTGAGAACATCTGCAGAAGATCTGGTGAGGAGTCAGTGACTGGTGGAATATATGATCACAGTCCTAAAGCGTGAAACTACATATTGACCAAATTCCCGTCAGGGCCAGGCATGCATATTCCATTTTATCAACAATGTCTAGCTGCTTCCCGGACAGTAGTTTCTCAAGGTTAGCACAGCTGAGATAAGTTCTAGCAGATTTAAGGGCCCTTGGGATGCAATGAGTGGAGTCCTGCCTGGGCATCTGACCTGTGCATCCGACCCATGTGTGCAGCAGCCTCCCATTGGCAACCCCCTTTGTGCGGTTCCCAGGGCTCCCCGTGCAGCTTGGAGTGTAAGTTCTTTATTAAATCTATCCCGTTTAACCCCTTATGAACCTTGAGTGCCTCTCTTTACCAGTATCCAACCTTCTCTTGCCCACCTTGTGGTCACAAATATTTACTTAAACTTTTTACAGTTTGCCATTACACACTTTATGTCGTGATAATGCTCTGTAGCATTTTTCCATTTTGACAAAGCAGACAATGGATCTGTATAATTACATTTCAATGCATGCTTCCATCATGTCCTGTTAATTTTAGGTGCTACTTATAAGAAACATATATTTAAAAGAACTTCTTTGATCCCACTTAATGATAAACAGCCTCAGGCAGGTTTTATCGAAGACCAGCTCCTAGACAGGATTGCATATTTCAAGGCATCGGGCCTCAGTATGATGGGGAACAGGTGTTCTCTCCACCTGACTCATCCACCTAGTAAGGCAATTATTGAATCTTAAGCTTATAGTCTTATTCTAAATTATTTATGACCTATCTTGGCAAACAATTCATGCTTCTCTCTTCATCTCATGTGAAGTAAATAAAGATGTTCCTTTAAATATATGGGCTACCCTTTACTAGTGAAATATTACTAGCTTCTAGAAAGATCTGGAGAATAATTCCCCTTTTTTGTGATTCATTCTGTCACTAACTATGCCATATGGTTATCTATCTCATAGTGGGCACTAATAGCTATGAAGTATTTCTCTTTCTTGACAAAAAAGTTAATGCATTTGTCTAATTGTATCTCATAGTGTGTTTCTATGAGACTTCTCCCATGCAGGAAGAAATTACTTGTCAGGGCTGATAGATTAGGTGTGTTCTGTGGTTAGTTATTAAACTTTCTGGTCCTTATTCTGCTTCATCTGCAATATTTTCACCATTTATAACTACTGAAAAAAAACTATGTTGTTCATAAAGTTCTAATTAAAAGCAATGTTTAGAAAGAGCAGCACAACATATATGTACATCTGGTTAGAAATATCATCAAATAAAAATACCAAAAATTCTCTGGGCAGACTAGCAATTCATTATAAAGTTAATAATAGTAGTAATAGTAACAATTGTAACCGTAATAATAATAATATAGTGAGGAGAGATATTCTTTTGCCTAGGACAATAGACAGACATACCAGAGATGTGGTTTTGGTTCTTTCCTCTGTCAGGTGATTTACATGACCTTCAGCTTAAGAGCTGAGTTGACTGTGGTCAACAGCGACTTTGACCTTAAGTTAGGTGGAGGCAGAGATTCCCTCTTGATTTTTCAGACAAAATTTTCCAACGCATTTCAGTGTTATAGAAGACCAAGGCCTTATTTCAGAACTAGATTAGGTTCTTAGGTCCCCTTGGAAAGCAAAAGGTGTCAGTGTTCCTAAGTTATGTCTGCATGCTGGCTTAAGTTATAGATTGCTTAGAGTGAAAATAAAATAAAATAAAATAATAATCATTAATTCAGAGGGGTGTTTCAGGTATATGTTTTGAGATACTCACAAAAGTATATTTTTCCTTTGCTAATTGGCATAATTTTCACCTTTATTTTGCATCTATTTGTGAGACTACTGTGATGAGAACTAAACTCTGCTCTCAAAAGTGTTCAAAGCAAATGACTTCACTACAGCATCAAAGTGCTGGAAATCAACATGGTAGCATCTAATGTGTTGAGGAGTTGCACATTTTCTAGTATCTTCAGTTTGTTTTTCTATGGGGCCCCAGACACTAAGACTATTGGATGTAATTTCATCCTTGCCTTGCTTCAGCATAAGCTAATTAGGAAGCTCATTATTTATTTGGCACAAATTTAGCATAACGAATCAATTTAACAGGTCACAAGAGACAAAGTAATTTAAAATGAATGTCAGAATCAAGATGAAATGTCAGGATGGGATCTTTTAATTTCTCATAAGGCTCTAACATTCCAGTGGTTTGGAAAGCCTCAGAGGTATTTGAGATGCATGTGGGTCAGCACAGACCTCCCATGGAATGGCACAGCCTGCTGATTAAAGCTGTGTCTTATCTCTTCTGGGTGGCACTATCTTCCCTCTGGTCTCTACCTTGCAATCCCACTATATAGAGTTCATTATTGTAAACCAGAGAGATAATTTGAAAGAGGAAATGTCTCTGAAATGTGACAAAACTGTACCAAATAGTTAAATACTATAGCTAATCACGCAAGTTACCTGATGGACTGTGTTCTAGTGATGACTATTCAAATTTGTTGGGTTGATGTCTTGCTCTGATAACACAGAAACCCTCCATGGGGCTTATTTTCCCATGTTGATGAAATGTTTGGTTTAAACTTAGAAATAAAGTCTGTGGTGAGGTCTTTTTTTTTTTTTTTAATTTCCCTTTGCATAAATTTTGTAATAATTATCAAGATTTGTCTAGGATAGAATGCTCAGCCAGATAAAATCAGAATTACATTAATTTATACCAGGAGAGGCTCTGGAATCCATCTTTCTATTTTAAAGTTTCACATCGCTTCTGTCCAACGTGGACTTAACTGCGATCACTTCTTCTGTGAGATTTGGCGATAGTGATGGTAGGGGTTTTCCAGCCAGTGTGGAAACTTGAAATTCTCCTCTTCTATTCATGGGGCATAGGAGCTGTAAGTATTTGTACTTTCCAGCATGATCCCCCTCCCTTTTCCAACTGATTGTATCGTGTGTATTTGTGTGGGTTGATTGGTATCAGAAAAGAGACACCTAGACTTGCTAAACGACATTACACTTGAGGGACATAACAAATACTCGGTTTGTGCTGAAATCCTACACAATTACAGATGTTTTCCAAGTAGTGGGTTGAATAACTGAAGATTATTGCATCGTCAGGAGATAAAGCGCTTTCCAAAATAGTTTGATGTATGTTTCTCTCACTTCCCTGATCAAGTCCAAACATTAATCCCTGGGCCAGATCCAAAGTTGGTAGCAAAGCAGAGCAGTAGGCCTGCACTGCCTTACACAGCAATCACAATGACAAATCTCTCAGAGAGAGGAGAAGTCCAGTATTAAAAAGGAACATCACAAATGCATGTTGCTCAGTCTTATACTGTGGTAGTGGTTAATGCACTTAGATAGAAACACATGAGTTCATGATGATTTTATGTGCTTAAGCCAGTGAGAAATTGTACAGAGACATCCTTGCCTCTCTCGGTAAAAACATCTGATTTTAGAGCTAGAGGTTTCTAAATTCTAAAGCTGTTCAGAAATCTGCTATGTCCATTAGGCATATTTTGTAATTTTGAAAAATAAAATGAAATTAATATGCATTCTATGGCATTAATGAAGGTTTATATTTAACATGTAGAAGAATGTACCGAGAGGTCATATTCATATCCAAAAGTGGAAAATGTATACTAGCAATTCAGTAAGAATATGCAAATACAGGTGAATACAGGTTGAATCTCTGCTGGGAGCTTGTGTACCCAGCCATCTATGAGGTCTGAAGGAGCCATCTTTCTTTATTCATTTAGATATGTAGACAGCAATAAAGGTTTTCAAGCAATCTTTGTATGTGCGATAGTCTGGTTCTGGCCAGCTTCTTGACTACTTTAGATTATCTAGAGTTTACACAGAATTTCCCAAACTCTCCATGTATGAGAATGGCATAAAGACATTGCATACTGGCCATGTTTCTTTTCCTGAATAAGGATGCAGAGAAGGGTTGTGTAAGTCGTATACCACTGTGCATTTGGGGGATGATTTCTAAGGATTGCTTTTACCAGCTTCACAGTTTTGTTTGTTTGTTTGATTGATTGATTGATTGTTTTTAATACTGTGGTGATCCAGGATGGAAAGAAATGACTTCAAGGGATGTGGGAAAAAAGTGTGATGAACAGCAAAATGCAAATATTTTACCCCATTGCTCTTTCCTCTGAACATTATCTCTGTGTTTTGTAATAGTAGATTCACCTTTGTAGCTTGAGAGTAATTACAATCTTTAATAAAAAAGCTCATAAAGAGCAAAAGACATTTCCAGATATAATAGTGTGCTGTAAACGAGAGGGGGATTTCATCTTCATCTTCCCATTAACTTTTATGTTTGTGCATTTAAAGAGAAAAGTAGATTATGGATACTGCTCTCTTTGTTGAAAACAGAAGGATTGTAATTTCTCATTCTGATGGCTGCTGACCTGTCCAGGAAACTGAAAGATTCCTGTTGGGAAATGAATAAAAGAGCCACTGCTTCTACAGCATAGGTGGAACATCCTTATGATCCTAGGCAAGGTTCTGATTATAGAAACTAATAACATTAGGCTGTCACTAAAGGCTGTAGATGGATGTCTTAAATAGACTTCAGTGCATCCAAATTTGCTCACAAGATTTGGACTCCACTTTCAGGTCCTCCAGTGTGTTTGTTTTTGACTACAGCATGGCAAGGAAAGGGAGTTGACTCTTTTTCAAAACAAAACCACGTGCTCTCTCTGCTGTGTAGGTAACACATCCAATTATCAACTTACACAGAAATCTGTTCAAACCTATGAATTATTTTGAACAAGGGAGGAGTCATACTAAATCAGAGTAAGTCCAAAGTTATGCAACTGAAGTTTGAGCTGTTACATCTACACAAACCTGGAGAAATTAAGAGAAGAGCTATATCTGCATCAAGATACCCATAAAATACAGTTTCACCTTGTTCACCACAGCCACATAGGAAAGCATAAACCTTATTCTGCTCAGTAACATGCAATATTATACATGATCATAAACTGACTTCAGTCAAGGATCTTCCATTACACAAAAAAGTGATGTTTGTTGAATGCCTGTAACAGCAGGCATTGTTCACATGCACTGAAATACCTCGCTTTGATTTGAAAACCACTAAACAGTTTGAAAGGATGCCTTTTTGCATCAAAGATGCAAGGTTCTCTCGGCATTACTTCTTTCCTATGGTTACTAGCTAGTGTGGCTCTTCTGGCTGAGGTCATCCTTGAACATAGACCTGAATCAACATGAGATCACCAGTATCCAAGTAGGAGTAGATCCAGTCACAAACCAAGCATTTCACTGACAACAACTTTTTTGTGGTGGCATTGGGTAGAGCCACACTACCTCTCTGTTTACAGATTTCTTCCTGAGACTTCATCTGAATACAGTGACTTTCCAGTCAACCTTTCAGTGAAGCTACTCACAGGAAATTTGGAAGGAGAGGTTCAATTTATTCCTTTTTTCCTCTAAGTGAGAGAAGAAAGCCAAAATTAGTGTTTCTTTAGGATTCATCCACAGAAGATACACATGGATTTGAAAAAGCAAGCCACTTTTTGGTGTATGAAGGCCCTCCTCAGTGACTTAAACCACAAACAAATATTATTGGTCCATATAACATAAAAATGCAGGAATATAAACCTCCAAAGGTAGTACTCATTTATGTAGTGATTGAATTTGGTTTCCTGTTGCTTCTGTGAAAAGAGGCTTGTTCTAAGGAACCTTACGAGCAGGTAAGATCTTAAGCTTTCGTAAACTTTAAGCAAGTTCACAAGGTCTCATTTAAGCTATGTATGAGTTTGTCTGAATTGCCAAAGCAGTGCCTAAATAAGGATATATGAGAACTCTAGCTGACACAATTTCATATCCTCCCTGGGGCAAAAAACAGGCTGATCAAATTGATCGATATTTTAGCTCCCTTCCAGAAAAAAAACTGGCAAACCACGATATCAGAATTCTATGCAGATATTCACCATGTAAACAAACTCAGAACCATTCTCACAGACCAGGCTTTACCAGAATAGCTAGAAGAGTAGCCCTTCCACAATATAAGATCATTAGTCTTAATTACATAGCTGCCTGCATAGTCTTCCCTTTTCTGAATGTTCAAGGAAGCTGCCAAGTCATCCAAGACAGTATCTATGCTGACAAATGAGCCAGTAGATCCATCATTAAAAAAACTGCCATTAATTCTAATGTTTATTGTCAGAAGTGCTTCACTTAGCACAGCGTTAACAATACYGAACTAAAACACTAAATATCACCATAGTTTTGAATTCACTGAGTAATTTAAATGCTGGAATACATGATCGAAACAGTCCATCATGATTTTCAATTCCTTTGTCTCTCAGGAAGAAAACCCAAAAAACTACACAGTAGTCTTGTACACATTGCAATGCAATCAGCCAATAATAAAATATATTTTCACCAAATCTGTCCACTGCACGCATGCATAAAACAAGACAGAATCTTGCTCTCCATAAGTAGAGTTCTAATTTTCGTTATTCTGTTGAAAGATGATTAGTGTCTCTGAACTGATCTTTGTTGTCTAGTTGTCGTTACTTCCAGCTCTACTGTCTTAATCTTTATTCCCCCTCTCTTAAACTTCTCAGATCAGTTAGACTCAGTTTAAGATACTTTTAATAGTACTGAATATTGGCATACACTCTCTGGACTTAGCAATACATGACTGACTGTCTCATCAGAAGCTGCTGCTCTCTGTGGGTAAGAATACCTCATTCTGATCTTTGTATTCCTATTGGTATGACATCGTACTTTACCAAATTCCTTATCAAAACTGAAATTTAACCTTCTCCTCTGCAGTGGGGTACTTTAGCCATAGCAAATAAATAAAGCCCTCTCTTTCATTTAATGATTTTTTGTCAGTCTAATATGAATTTGCATAGCAAAACAACAGACCAATGTAAAGATTCCCTGAAGGGCTGTGCATTTTTATCTGCATTGTACCATCAGGGATACTAATCTTATCAATAGTAGAAGAACACATTTGGACTTCTAGAAAGAGAGAGAGAAAAAAAACCCCACAACTTTTCCTTTGCAAAAATCTTTCAAACTTGCAGTAACCTCAGCAATATATTCCCAAGTATTAACAAGCAAACATTCTCTCCAAAAGCAAGCAAGACAAATAATAACCTTCAGTCCCACATACCTCTCTTCAGGTAGTACTAAAAAATCACAAAGCTCAATTTTTTTGGAAGATTATCTTCTGTATGTGCTATCAATTTTCTACAATGGCCAGAGCACAGTGTCTTCTCCACAGCACAGTAATTGTGTCTGTAGCAGAAGTGGGAATAAGAGAGAATTTTCATGTGCTTTTACTACTCCTGCTGAAAAAGAGTCTGAATTTTCTTCCTCTTTGCTTGATTTGTCATTTTAAAGCAGTATTGACAAAGTGCAAAACAGGCTTCCTTGAACACTTCTTTTGAATTTCAGACAGGTTTCTGCCCTTCACATTCATGTCAGTGGAGTATGAAGGAATTTAGTATCTTGTGTTCCTTTTAACACATAACTGTCCCTTTTTAAGCTTAAGGGATAGTTATGCAAAAGGTGTGGCACACATCCCACTAATCAGTGAGACCTTGACAGAATGTAGCCCAAAATTTAGAACATAAAAATGCCTTAGTTATTCTGCTGACTGAAGTCCTAAGGTTTTTGTATTAAGATTTCCCCAGAACTTAAATTGTGATTTCTGGGAATGCCTGGAAATGCTGAAGTCTTGTCAGTGCCCAAAACCCAGGCAGTATTTCCACTGGGATACCCACACAAGTGTTTCTCTGACCATCTTGCTTGATAAGGAGTTAAAATAAATAAAAATAACCCCCCAAACCTGATAGGAATGAATGCATATAGTTCCCAGGAGAAAAGGGTGAAGAAGGGGAAAAGAACTGAGGGCGTACTCAGAGTACTGTAAAAACGTAAGAATAATACAGGCAAGCTCTCTGAGACAAGTTGTCTGAGAAGCCACAGGGCCAAAGAGGTGGTGGTTCTCCAGCGGAGCCCTGGCTGATCTTCTGACAGACCGGTTGTTCTGCTGAATTTGCAAAACAGGAGGAACTGAGAAACAAAGAGGTGTAATACATCAAGGATCCCATAACTCAGATCTTATCTGTAAGTGACAGGAGTCTGTAGTTTGAGTAAGCAAAGGTTTCAAAACTGTGTAAAACCCAGACAAAACTGAAAGCCCAAGAACACACTTTATGAATATCTAAAAGTAATTGATATGCTGTTAGGAACTCTGCTTTAGAGTACATAATAGAGTTTGGCCTCCCAAATCTTGTTCCATCTTTGTACGTGTGAATCTGAACTATATATGAATGGTCATCTACCTTTCAGAGTGGGAATGGGTATCTGTTATCCTGGGGAAGATAGAATATGCCCAGGGGATGTGAAACAAATCACTGTAACCACCTGACCTTTAAAATGGAGCACATTTGGGGATTAGAGTGTGGCACCAACTAATGAAAGCACAAACCAGTGGGCTCTGAAATTGTTGCTGACATGACCCTTGGTACTTTGCTGAAAAAGTAATGGCAAAAGCCACCCTTTAAGCTGCTGTGTGTGTGGTGATGTCAACATGGAAGACAGCAGTTTCCTTCCCGTAGCTCTCATTCAGGCTGAGGGAGACCTAGATATAATTTTCTTTGCAACCGACAAAATTGAGGCCTGTGTCTCTCCCTCTGAAGAGAGTGAGCCTAATGCCCACGTTTACTGAGAGAGAGAATTGCAGAACTGAGACAGCTCTTCACTCTAGCTTATTCAAGCTGTTCAGTCATGTACGAGAAAACATGGCAATTCACCAAATCAAAAGACATATGTTAGTATGACTTTTTTCTTTTGCCAGGGGTGTTGAATTAAAGGCAATCATAGATGCTGTTAGCATCAAGGATTGATCACCGTGTTGATATGAACATATAGTCCTAAAGCTTTCTCCTCCCGATGTGCAAATAGTGTTGAACTGGAGTGAAATTAACAAATTTTTATGGAAAAGCTTCTGTTCTCTAAGGACAAGATCCAGAATTAGAAATTAGAACTTCTGGTAACTGACACTGATTTGTGACTTTGCAAAGATTAGCAGCATATATGTAGTTAGTGCCACCACATGTTTGGGTAAGAAATTTCTGGTTGTCTGAAACTCTGAGGAAGCCACTGAACAATACTTCTTCCCCTTGCCTCTCACTGTGTGACAAACCCTCTGAAAATTTATATTTCTACAGTGAGTGCTCCAATCAGCTATATTATTCGCATGCAGGACATATGACGCTTCTTGGAAATATTAGACTTATTGTACAGATGCACTTTAGTTGAAGTGCACCTGAAAAACAGATCCAGTATGCCCCAGAAGCATCTTATACTGCATACACACTGAGCATCTGTGCATGTGGAAAACCTGGGCAGGAATGTGACCTAATTATAGTTAGTGTCACAATGGCAAAAGATCCCAATATAAAATTTTTGATGTAGAATTCTTTTGCTAGAGTTATTTATGTATGGTCCCCAAATAAAATCACCCATCCAGGACTTTCTGGTTGCTATAAGTCAATCTGTATTTCTTATTTTTATTTTYACTGGTGTGATTACACCTGTCAGAGTTCTTAAGTTTGGTTTTAACTGAAATAATATAAATGCAATATTTTAAAATTCTTTCCATCTAAAGCCTCTTTAAAATGAACATATATCTACTTCCTGATTGTTAGTCAATGTTTAGTTTTATGTTCTTAATGTTGGGATGCTCCGAAGAAAAGTTGCATTTACAAGTAGATTTTGCCTGGGGGTGATACTTAGAAGAAAGTTCGTTTACCAAAATATGGGAATTTAAAAGGGAAAAAAACAGAAAAATGGACCAAATAAATGCAGCTTCCCCATTAGACTAATTGTCTCTCTCAAAAGTCTGTGCACCACAGCTCAAGCTCTTGAGCTGGGGGAATTAATGAGTTACATGAATGAAATAAGCTTCTCAGTATCAATTGCAGTGGTGTTTGGCAGTTCATGATGGAGGCTATTAAGTTCCTACTGCAAGAACCCATGACAAAGTATCAGTAAGTTATTAGAGAAAAGTTTTTCTTTTGCTTTTTCTTATCCAGAACTCCAGAGGTCACTTCAAGATAGGTCATGTTTTGTACAAGCTAATCATGTTTGCTTCAGCCTCCACTAGCCTCACAGCAGAAATAAAAACAAGTGCTTCATTTCCTTCTTGCTACTCTATTATAATCTCGCTGAAACCTATGAAGGCCCAGAGAAGGCTAGGCTAGTGTAAGAGTTATGAGGATGAAGTCAGAAACTACCCAAAGTGTTTGGATAGGTCAATTTTTTTTTAATTATGAAAGTGAACTTTACACTGCTCAGAATACAAATAATTTTCAGAGAAAATGGGTACAGAATGTGCTACGTGGAATTGTTTCAAAAGCTGCTGATTTAAACAAAATTTGCAAGGATTTTAACACACCAGTCCCTCTACTTTGCTGATTATTCTGTCTATGTCTATTTTATGAAATACCAGAAGGTTTAGAGAACAGCAGAGAGATGGTCTCATCAATTAGCAGGCTTTAACATCTTCCTCAAAGTACTGCATACACTGCAGTACCTTCAAATGAGGATTTGCTTACTGTGGGAAAATTTTAAAACAAAGTAGACTTGGGGAAGGCCCACCAGGTTTTCACAGTTTTTCTCTTTGTGTTACTGTATTATTTTAAGGAATGTCAGTTTAGTTGTTTGTTTAAAACTTACTTCCCAAACCATTGCCTGGTCAGGCAACAAATACCAGGCTGGTATAGCTATTGAAGTTATTTCTTTGACATTGGATCAAAAAAAAAAATCACGGAATCACAGAATGGTTGAGGTTGGAAGGGACCTCTGGAGATCATCTAGTCCAACCCCCTGCTCAAGCAGGATCACCTAGAGCACATTGCACAAGATCACGTCCAGGCGCGTTTTGAATATCTCCAAGGATGGAGACTCCACTACCTCTCTGGGCAACCTGTTCCAGTGCTCTGTCACCCTCATAGTGAAGAAGTTTTTCCTCGTGTTCAGATGGAGCTTCCTGTGTTTCAGTTTGTGCCCGTTGCCTCGCGTCCTGTCGCTGGGCACCACTGAAAAGAGTCTGGCTCCATCCTCTCTACACCCTCCCTTTAGACATTTGTACACATTAATAAGATCTCCTCTCAGCCTTCTCTTCTCCAGGCTGAACAGCCCCAGCTCTCTCAGCCTTTCCTCGTATGAGAGATGCTCCAGTCCCTTCATCATCTTAGCAGCCCTTTGCTGCACTCGCCCCAGTAGCTCCATGTCTCTCTTGCATAGGGGAGTCCAGAACTGGACAGASTACTCCAAATGTGGCTTCACCAGGGCTGAGGAGAGGGGAAGGGTCGCTGAACTTCATGAGGTTCCTCTCCGCCCACCTCTCCAGCCTGTTGAAGTCCCTCTCAGTGGCAGCACAGCCTTCTGGGGTATCAGCCACTCCTCCCAGTTTTGGATCATCAGCAAACTTGCTGAGGTGGCATTCTGTTTCTTCATCCACGTCATTGATGAATAAGCTGAACAAGATGACCCAGTACTGACCCCTGGGGGACGCCACTATCTACAGGCCTCCAACTAGACTCTGCATCGCTGATCACAACCCTCTGAGCTTTGCCATTCAGCCAGTTCTCAATCCATCTCACTGTCCACTCATTTAAGCCACACTTCCTGAGCTTGTCTATGAAGATGTTTTGGGAGACAGTGTTGAAAGCCTTGCTGAAATCGAGGTAGACAACATCCAYTGCTCTCCCCTCATCTACCMAGCCAGTCATTCCATCATAGAAGGCTATCAGGTTGGTTAAGCATGATTTCCTCTTGGTGAAGCCATGCTGACTACTCCTGATCACCTTCTTTTTCTCCATATGCTTGGGGATGGCCTCCAGGATAAGCTGCTCCATCACCTTTCCAGGGATGGAGGTGAGGCTGAGTGGCTTGTAGTTCTCTGGGTGCTCCTTCTTGCCCTTTTTGAAGACTGGGGTGACATTGGCTTTCTTCCATTCTTCAGGGACCTCTCCTGGTCTCCATGACCTTTCAAAGATGATGGAGAGTGGCTTAGCAATGACATCCGCCAGCTCCCTCAGCACTCATGGGTGCATCCCATCAGGGCCCATGGAGTTGTGGGTGTCAAGTTTGCTTAAATGATCTCTAACCCACTCCTCCTCCACCAAGGGAAAGTCTTCCTTTCTCCAGACTTTCTCTGTGTTCTCCAGGGTCTGGGATTCCTGAGGGCTGGCCTGAGCAGGAAAGACTGAAGCAAAGGCGACATTCAGTAACTCTGCCTTCTCTGCATCCTTCATCACCAGGGCCCCTGCCCATTCAGCAAAGGGCCCACATTTTCCCTAGTCTTCCTCTTGCTACTGATGTGTTTGAAGAAGCCCTTCTTGTTGTCCTTGACATCTCTTGCCAGATTCAATTCCAAACGGGCCTTGGTCTTCCTCGTCCCATCCCTGCATACTCAGACAATATTCCTCTATTCCTCCCAAGTGGCCTGTCCCTGCTTCCATCTTCTGTGCACTTCTTTCTTCTATTTGAGTTTTGCCAGGAGCAGCTTCTTCATCCATGCAGGTCTCCTGCTGCCATTTCTCGACTTCTTGCTCATCAGAATGCACTGCTCTTGAGCCTGGAGGAAGCGATCCTTGAATATTAGCCAGATACAGATTACAGTGCTATGTTTGTGACCTCACACTCATTTCCATCTTGACCTTCTGTTGCTGCTGTCAATTTTTATGTCACTCTTTTTAAGTCTATCCTTCATGGGCTTTTGTGATCCTCTAGACATGTCTGGAGAGACACAGTTTAGGTCTGACTGTGCAAGCCTCAGAAACAGTGGCCTGGAAATCTTTATTTGGAAACGATTTGCTACACACATGGCAGATAGATAGTGAATGTTTTTAAATGATTGCTGAGAACTGAATATAGATTCCTAAGCACTAATGAGAAGAAAAACTCTAATGACATGGGTACAGAAATCACATGGGATCAGCTGTTTTTCTTTTCCGTGAGTCTGCGTGATTATGTTTTATCACAAATATACATTCTACAGGCTAGGTCAGCAAGATTATGTTTGACGGTGAAACACAGCTGGGAGATCATGCTCATACATGTGTGGTGAATGCACAGGCTTTTCCTGTGGTCACTGATTTTCTCATCTGAGAAACAGTGAGAAATATTGTAGTGAAATGTTTAGAGTCAATTTTTACACAGTAGGCAATCTTTAAGATCCCTACTGTATTAAATCCTATATGCACATATGGCAAGAAATGATCATAGGTTCCAAAAAGTTAATAATCTAATCTAATTTACAAAGTCCACTCTTTTTAGTAACAGAGATATAACAACAGAAAACAGAGATGAAGTATTTTGCATAAGTACTTTCCATTCTAGGGGTAAAGCTCAGCTTTTCTACTATCATGCAGTAACCTTATCTATTATACTATATGAAACATCTAGAAAGGACTGTTCTCTCTGTGAAGAAAGCAAAAGAAGAGATTTACAGCACTACCCTCCTAGCATAATTTAGAGTAGGAGGACTTCCATCTCCTGAAAAAGTAATTATGAATCCCTAAGAATAATACGGCATTACATTTACTCATTTTTAGGTAATGAGTATTCAATGATATTAGTTGGGAGGAAAAAGCCTTCTCATCTATCAATATACAGTTGGCTTGAGAACATTTTGAAGCTAGTGAGAACAGATTTGCAATGACTTGCTGTTTGTTCTGTTGAAATTAATGTCCCTATGCTAATGACTGGGGTTTTATTTACACAAACAACTTCTAGAAATGTTGTTTGTAAATTATTATATAGATGTTATTGTTTTTTATTTCATCAGAAAATTATTTTTCATGTACTGAAGTTGGCAAAGGCATGGAGATCAGAAATTCTCAGTGTCCTTCCTGGTAAATAATGAGCCCTGCCTGTGTGATGAAAGAAGAAAATTCCACCAGATTATCACATGAAAAAACTACTCTGTTAAAAATACCAAATGAGGATCAATATCAGCAACACAACAGATAAACTACAATGCTAGACACTATAAAATGCTAGGAGACACTTCTCAACACCCATCAGCAATGAACCCCAAGAAGCTGTAACCCTCCCAGCCACACAGAGGCATGCATACACAGTTCCACGCTTGCACAGTTGCATGCACACTGCCTTCCTCTCAAAGGCTGTGGGGGTTACCAGTTTCCCCCAGGTGTGCAGGTGCCACTGTTTCTTCACCCACGTGTGACCGAAGGGATTCCCCAGCTGCACTGGCCCTGCAGCCTGGCGAGGAAGGCCCTGAGAGGTCTTAGGGGTGCAGCCTGAGGTCCCTCCTCGGCACCCCCCGTGCTGACAGTCACAGCAGGGTGCAGGCAGCCCACGGCACCCCATGCTGAGGCTGCTCCAGCAGCAATCAGCTTCCCCGAGGGCCCCTGCTGGTGATGCCAGACCCGTTGTCTCTTCTGCCCTCTGCTCTCTTCCACACTGATAGAAATGTTCTTGTTTCTTTTATACTGCTTTTCAGGATGACCCTTTCTTCTAATTCCCTTGTTACTGTTTAACCTGGCTGATGGCAATCTTCCTCTTAGACATGACTAGTTTGGGCAAACACTCCCCAGGCAGTTTTAGATGTCCCTCTCACATGCACTGTTACACTGATATCTCTGCCTTATCAGCTGTTGTTATCTGGGCCATTTTTCTAAGAGTGGGCTGTGGGACCCCCCCCCTAACCTGGATGTATAGCAGTTTGGTCTACAACTTTGATTTAGGCCTTCAGGGATACTTTGTGAAGGGATTGAGTCCAGGCTCATAGGAATGATTAAAGTGCTGCCACTCCCACTGTACGCAAAACTGTGAGCCTTTCCATCCTGGATGCATGCTAAGAGAAGTTCCCATTTATTGCAGTCTAACATCTTTCCTGTTCTTAATAAYTGGGCCCTCACAACTCCTTTTCTGCTTTGCGTACTGCCCTGTCCCATACTTCTACACAGTGCAGAAATGTAGGCAAATTAGATTAGGTTCTCTAAACTTTGCAGCAGGATACTAGTAATTAAAGATCAGTGAGGCTGGGAGGTCTCTTATTACATTTGCTGGCCCCTTTCTTTGTGAAGGTGTCTCCCACCGCAAAGTCTGTAATGAGATTACCTAATTACAATAGTCTCTTCTGGTTTTCTAATACATGAATCCCTGCTCCTTGCTTTTACTGAATTTTGAGAATCAAAACCAGAGAGAAACATAAACCTGAAAAAGGGATTTTAGCCTTCTCAATTTTTCTCATTGCTCTTTCATTTCAGGAATGGAATTGCTTCATTAAGGAGTGTTATTGTCCTAATTTCTCCTCATTATATAGGAGAGCAGAACAGCAGTGTGACTGGAGTGAGGAATGAGATGGTAACCTAAGCAGATTAATAATATGCAAGGCTTCTTTAATCTCTGCTTCTCCATTCTGTTCTTTCCAAGGTGTCCAATACTTACGTCAGTTCTCCACTTTGTTTGATTAACTGCCAACAATTCCCAAGTGCCTGCTCAGCTGCCAGGCTAGCACCTGAAGGGACTGCTTGAGGCTGTCTTTTAATGTACTGTGCTGTGCATGCAAGTAACTGACTGTATCATAATTCTTAGGCACCCTTCTACATTATTAATGTGAACTGAATATTGTTTTATGGAGTACACCTCCAGCACTCTATTGTACTTAAATTGCAAGGAAATATTCCTTGGTTTACAGTAAACTATTGTTGTATGATATACAAAGTTAACCTACACACTGAATCCGCACACTGAATTCCCTTTTGCAAAAAGAAGTAAAGGAGTTTTAAAAAAACCCAAACCAACAAGAAAATGGAAGAAAAGATATCCTCCTTACAGAAGGATATTGTTCTACCTCTAAAGGAAGTTTCTGAAAACTTTTATCCACGGGTTATCACAAAAAGTGATAGCATATTTTTATTAAAATTGCACTAATATTATGTAAGTACAGGTTTATGTAAAATACAGTACTTATGCTTTTGTCCTGTCTGGTAATCAGAGCACCATTATGTTTTATAAGGTGACATCAATAACAAATAATAATACAGTAATTTGAAAATATGAATTCTGTTAGATATTCCCAGCATAAAGTGAATGAAAGTGAATGGCTCTGTCATTTGTGATACAGGCTCTATTCATCATTTGATACTGATATCTGTGAGCAGTGTGCTGAACACACCTCCATAAGATTTCCTTCAGAGAGAAAATCTGGCATTTCTTTTAAATTTAAAATATAAAGTTTCATCAAAGCTCCCAAGTGAAAAAAATCAGAGTTAAAGAGAGAAAATTTCCTGGCTTGACATGAAAGGCTGACCTGACCCGACAGAACTCAAAGATCCTTAAACAAATATACTCCAAACATTTGCCATGTTAAATTGTAGTTAAACAAAATCTTCCTAAAGTCTCTGTTTGTAGCTCTTTTGTAATTTGATGAATAAAGGAAGCCATGTTTCCATTTAAAATTACAGATAGATGAAATCTGAGAACTTCATTCTGTCATTTGTCTCTCACATGGAATATCAGCAGACCTGGCAATGCTTAGTTCAATTTCAGGTCAAAATCATCTTAAAAACTACTGAATTTTAATATTTTCTCAAAGAATCTGAGACATGCTTCACAATTCAGGTTTAATTCTCCAGAGAACTTGCAAAGACAAAAAGCACTTTGATACACACATTTCCAATTCCAGCAGGTATTTCTTGACTGGGTAAACTTTGACACTTCTAGATAGCAGTTATCCAGTTTGCTGAGATCTAGTGACCATGGTTTAATTTAGTAAGTGACAGATTAAATTTTAAGGAGATTAGTAAATTCTTTGTATGACTTTGACAGTATTCAAATAGAAATGCATGAAGCATGTGATGGAACCAATTCATTTGTAGCTATTGCACATGAAATGTGCAGCATGCTTGTTTGGTGTTAAGAGAAGCACTGGTATGGCGCAGAGTCAGCCCTTCCACTAACTGTAGCACTCTGTTCTTTAGCTCCTTGCAATGTTCTGGAAAGACCAAAGCACTATTGCTAAAACGACTTGAGGAAAAGTTAGAGGATTTAGGAGCAATAAGAGAGTGCAGATACGCAGAAAAGGAGAATTAAATTATTTCCTGTTTCAGGACTTTTTGTTTTCATCTCTTAAATGTCCCTACAGGTCTCAATGATGTACCTAATTTTTGTCATATATTATCCTTGTGCTTTTTCAGTTTGCTTCTCATTAAAGACCCTAACTTGAAAGAAACAAAAAAATAATAAAGTTACCTTTATAAGTAATTGAGGTTGGACTTTAAAATACTTTGATTACTCAAAGTGACCTGAATTTATAGCTTCCTCAAACCCTAATCCTACTGTCTGTGAGACCTTCTGGTTTTTTTGTTTGTTTGTTTTGTTTTTTGAGTCCCTCATATTGTATTTAATTTGGAGAGAAGGTATTTATTAAAGAAAAAAATCTGTTATTTCACTGTAGGAGAAGCCCCTTGCAGTGGAACACAGTGCAAAGCATGGGACTGCTCCAGTTCTCACTGAAGGGACAGGAGGGGGCTGAAGGAACTGCAGCCAGTGTAATCATGGTGGTGGTAATTCAGGAAGATTTACCATCAATCTGCCAACGTAAAATCTGCCTGTTGCTTGCATGAAAGTTTTCCAATCTTGCAGTAAGACTTAGCATGCTGAGAGGAAATTTTCAACAATATATTTTCTCTTGGGTATCAATGCTTTCCTATGGCAATTATGGCTAGCAATAATGCCTGCAAAACATCTACCTTCAAAAGTCAGAAGTGGCTGGTGAAGACAGTAAGGTGCTCCTAGTGAGAATGGCAGAACTGTGGCTTATTTTGAGATGTTTGCTTGGTGTTGGAGCAGCAGTCAGTCACTGAAAGGTAGGGACCTGAAGGAAGGTTGTCTTTGCAAGGCTGTTCCCAATCATCTTTGGAAGGTCATCCTGAGGACTGAAAGAAAGGAAATGTCATTACAATCTCCAAAGAGGGCAAGAAGGAGGACCCAGGGAACTACAGGCCAGTCAGCCTCACCTCCATCCCTGGAAAGGTGATGGAGCAGTTCATCCTGGAGGCCATCCCCAAGCATATGGAGAAAAAGAAGGTGATCAGGAGTAGTCAGCATGGCTTCCCCAAGGGGAAATCATGTTTAAGCAGTCTGATAGCCTTCTATGATGGAATGACTGGCTGGGTAGATGAGGGGAGAGCAGTGGATGTTGTCTAAGTGGACTTCATTAAGACTTTTCACACTGTCTCCCAAAACATCATCACAGATAAGCTGATGGAAACTGGATGAAAGGCAGAGATCAGTGGTGTAAAGTCTAGTTGGAGGCCCGTAGATAGTGGTGTCCCCCAGGGGTCAACAGTGGGTCCAATATGTTCAACTTATTCATCAATGACCTGGATGAAGGAACAGAACGCCTCCTCAGCAAGTTTGCTGATGATCCAAAACTTGAAAGAGTGGCTGTTACACCAGAGAGCTGCACTGACATTGAGAGGGACCTCAACCAGCTAGAGAGAAGGGCAGAGGGGAACCTCCTGAAGGTCAACAAGGGGAAGTGCCGGGTCCTGCACCCAGGGAGGAACAACCCCATGCACCAGAACTGTCTGGAGGCTGAGCTGCCGGAGAGAAGAGTAGTTCTTCAGAGGAGGGCTGCTAAGATGATGAAAGGACTGGAGCATCTCTCTTATGAGGAAAGGCTGAGAGAGCTGGGGCTGTTTGGCCTGGAGAAGAGAAGGCTGAGGGGGAATCTTATCAATGTGTACAAGTATCTGAAGGGAGGGTGTCAAGAGGATGGGACCAGACTCTTTTCAGTGGTGCCCAGTGACAGGACGCGAGGCAACAGGCACAAACCGAAACACAGACAGTTCCATCTGAACATGAGGAAAAACTTCCTGACTGTGAGGGTGACAGAGCACTGGCACAGGTTGCCCAGAGAGGTAGTGGAGTCTCCTTCTCTGGAGATATTCAAAACCCGCCTGGACGTGATTTTGTGCAACGTGCTCTAGGTGACCCTGCTTGAGCAGGGGGGTTGGACTTAGAAGATCGCCCGAGGTCCCTTCCAACCTCAACCATTCTGTATCATTTGCTGGATTTTTCTTAATGTAGAGGGGGAACTCCAGGGATATCTAAACTCTTTATTTTGATCTTTTTTTACTGAAAAAAAAAGAAAAAAATAGGAATGGATTTTCATTTTGCAGTAATTTTTTAACGGTATTATGTATCCTGATATAATTCAAAATGATACGTTTCAAGGAGCTGAATGCTTTTTCCCAACAACTTTCTTCTGTGGACATTTTCATGGTATTTTGATTTTATCTTTCCAAACCAAAATGAAATCTGATTTTCCAAAAATCAGAAAGGAGAGTACAGTTTTTAAGCTACAAAAATCCCCATGATTTTAGGAGAAGAAAGGAGATTTACATGTTTCCCTCTTCTGACATAGATCTGACTCTGCCTCAACTTCTGCAGAAGCTCCTGCATATTTTTAGAATGGAGAGGTCCATTACAACTGTTGATTAAATTGCCTTTATTTTCCAGTGAAATGCACCTGAGAGCTTCGAATGCTTTCTGATCTCTCTTGAATAGATATACGCACAAAGAATATCATAAATCTTCCCCACAGACTTTTTGCATGAAAGAACTAACTGTTATCCACATTAATGAGTTAGAATTTACTCTTCATGGCCAATAATCCTGCTACGCAAACCAGTACAAAGGGAGGTCTTTTCCCTGTGGTCTTCTACTAGCTGCAGAGTGCAGCTAACAGAAGCAGTGAACGGACACAGCACTTTGCGCAGCAGTTCGCACAGAAGGATGCAAGAAGGCACCTTCGTTTCCATTCCCAGCAGTATACGCTTCCTCAGATATGGTCATGACATGCTGTAGAGCACGTTCCCCAGTGGCTGTTGGAGTTGCTGCATTGGCTGTGTCAGAGGCTGGGACCCAGATGACCCTCTGACAGCAGATGCAGCTCTCCAGGTCTCAGGCTGCAGGGAGTGCTTGGGGCCTCTCCAGGAGGCCTGGACTGGCAGTCAGCTCTCCTGCAGGAGGTGGGTTGCTGTTGACGAGTTGTGTCGTCAAGTAAGGGCGTTACGGGAGGAGGTCGGTAGGCTGCATAGCATCCAAGAGGATGAGCAGGAGATAGACAGGGTATTCTTGGAGACCATACAGCTTCAGGAGTCCCAACCCCCCACAGCAGTGGAGTTGCTGGAGGGCTCTGTGCTGTGTGAAATGGTACATCATAACACTGTAGAGGGCGACTGGAAGCTGGTCACTGCTCATGGGAGGAGAAAGGCTCCTGCTCCTCCCGAAGACTTGCAGTTGAGGAACAGGTTTAGTGCCCTGCAGGATGAGGAGGAGCTGGGCATGGCTGCAAGGGAAGCAACTGGGACAACAGWCCCTGTGACTTGCAGGAACGCCCAGAAGAAGCGGCGGGTGGTTGTTGTGGGGGACTCCCTGTTGCAGGGGATGGAGGCATCTATCTGCCGACCTGACCTCTTGTCCAGAGAGGTTTGTTGCCTGCCAGGGGCTCAAAAATGAGATGTCATAGAAAGACTGCCAAGGCTTGTACACTCATCAGACTATTATCCTCTGCTGCTTTTCCATGTGGGCGCTAATGACACCAAGGGCAAACTGGAGACCCTCAAGCAGGATTTCAGAGCTCCGGGGATGGTGGTCAAGGGTCTGGGAGGCCAGGTCATGTTCTCCTCAATCCTGCCAGTGAGGGGGATGGATGAGAGGAGGAGGAGACAGACTTTCCAAGTTAACAACTGGCTGCACTGCTGGTGTTGGCAACAGGGTTTTGGTTTCTGTGACCGTGGGACCCTGTTTGAAGATCGACAACTGATGGGGAGAGATGGGATCAACCCCACTAAATGGGGCACACGTGTCTTTGCCAACAGGTTGGCCAATATGGTAAGGAGGGCTTTAAACTAGGAAAGATGTGGGAAGGGGAGAGTTATAGTGACAGGGTAGTTGGCAAAAGACTGCTCAAGTCAGGATGCCTCCATCAGGTGAATGCAGCCAGGGAAGTGCGCATGGGATGTGGCTATGGAGGATCCTCTTGTATCCCTCCTGGGAAACCTGCATGCTCCATCACCTCTCTGAAATGCCTGTACACCAATGCACGCAGCATGGGGAACAAACAGGAAGAATTAGAGATCTGTGTGCAGTCACAGGGCCATGATCTCATTGCAGTTACAGAGACGTGGTGGGATAGCTCGCATGTCTGGAGTGCTGTCATGGATGGCTATGTGCTCTTTAGGAAAGACAGGCCAGGAAGGCGAGGTGGTGGAGTTGCTCTTGATGTGAGAGAGCAACTGGAATGTATGGAGCTGTGCCTAGGGGTGGATGAAGAGCAAGTCGAGAGCTTATGCGTAAGGATTAAAGGGCAGGCTAGCATGGGTGACACTGTTGTGGGTGCTTCCTACAGGCCACCTGATCAGGAAGAGGTAGTCGATGAGGCCTTCTACAGACAGCTGGAAGTAGCATCATGATCCCAGGCCCTGATTCTCATGGGGGACTTCAACCACCCTGATATCTGCTGGACAGGCTGGAGAACTGGGTGGAGAGGAACCTCATGAAGTTCAACAAAGGCAAGTGCGGGGTGCTGCACCTAGGGAAGAACAATTCCATGCACCAGAACTGGCTGGGGGTTGACCTGCTGGAAAGCAGCTCTGCAGAGAAGGACCTGGGAGTGCTGGTGGACAGCAAGCTGATTATGAACCAGCAATGTGCCCTTGTGGCCAAGAAGGCCAATGGTATACCCTGAGTTAAATTAGGGAGAGCATTGCCAGCAGGTGGAGGGAGGTGATTCTCCCCCTCTACTCAGCCCTGGGGAGGCCACATCTGGAGTACTGTGTCCAGTTCTGGGCTCCCCAGTACAAGAGGGATGTGGCACTACTGGAGCAAGTGCAGCGAAGGGTTACAAAGATGATTAGGGGACTGGAGCATCTCTCA
>NW_020450742.1:23794-40709 GCF_003343035.1 Apteryx rowi | reverse complement strand
TGTGTGTGTGTGTGTGTGTGTGTGTGTATTTTTAGATTCCAAACTAATTAAGATTCCATTTTAGATTCCAAACTAGTAAATGACCCACACTGACAAAGATGGGAAAAGCGTAAAAGAAGCTAAATGCTTGAACAATATTAAATCATTAGTCTATCAGCAGGAATGTAAGAACTGCATATTCATGTAGCAGATAATATTTTTGTGAATAGATTAGCAGGTGGAGATAGGTGTTCACTTTCATATTTAATTTTCACTCTTTTTCAAATGAAACAATAAACTCATATAAATGCAGACTGCTTAGACTGGATTTTACTTACATTTGAATAGCTGCAAATACTGACATCTTTAATAGGCTTTGCTTTGTAAAATGTAAGGTTGGAAAATAAAGGAACCATTAATATGAAGTGTAAGCAGTTTGAAAATATATAAATTAAAAGYCATTCTACCCAGTACATTAGCTCAGGTTGCATGCTCTTTGGTTAGGAATAATCTTTATTTTCTTCTCCGAATTTGTAGACCACCAAGTAGACAGTAAAAACAGTATAAAGTTAGTAGTACCAATAAAAATAACAGCATTTAATCAAGCAAAATAGGTAATCCAGAGTATACAGCCTTAGCAGTCTTCTGAAGATATGCAGTCACATTTTCTAATATTTTTTGAAATTATTTTGTGGATGACCAAAAAAAAGCTACCTTTAATGGAAATAGAATGAAAGTGATACAGCATAGTTTACTGCAAGCACAGTGTTACCAAATGAGAAAAGGAGAAAAAGAAAATCCAGTTGTTTGACCCCTTAAATATCTTGTAAATGCAAGTAGTACTTGCCATATAATTAATGCAACATTTAAACAGGGAGCAAATTAATTCAAGGTAAAAGTATCTCTTTAAACATATACCTAACTCTTTAAATATATAACTAAATAAAAACTAAATATATAAATAAACCCAGGGAAGTATTGGAACAWCAATTTCAAGGTTGACCAAGAAGAAGGTGTAAATAAGGATCAACAGTCTCATCCCTTGTAACGTCTGCAGATTAATGCAAACATGAGAAGGTGAGATGGAGGCTTGGTAACCTGGACAGGAGACTGCATGCAGAAGAAATAAGCAATGCAAAGGCATATTAAAGGAGGATTGCCTACAAAAGATAAGCACAAGTCAATTTTAGGAATGACAGACTACAAGCCAAATCTCAGACTGCCATTTGAGCTGCTCTGAAAGTTTCTCCTTTCACCAGAGCCCCTGCCCCATTCAGCAGCGGGCCCACATTTCTCTTAGTCTTCCTTTTTTAACTGATKTATTTAAAGAAGTCCTTCTTGTTGTCCTTGACATCCCTTGCCAGATTCAACTCCAGATGGACTTTGGCCTTCCTCGACCCATCCCTGCATACTCAGGCAACATTGCTTTATTCCTCCCAAGTTACCTTTTCCCCTCTTCCACCTTCTGTATACTTCCTTTTTATGTTTGAGTTTTGCCAGGAGCGCTTTGTTCACCCATACACATCTCCTGACCCCTTTGTTTACTTCTTGCTCATTGGGATGGACACAATAAAACATTTTGATTTTTCTAGACTCTTCCAATTTCTAGTTTTAGTTTCAGATCCTAGATAAACTCATTAAAATACCTATCTGTATTTTTCTATAGGAAACATTTTGTATATTCATTATTTTTATTACCCAATGATTCTGAAATTCTTTTTTTTTTTCATTCAGAAGAACTTTTGAGGTTCGGGATCTTATCATGGACACTTTTCTGTCAGCTGTGAAATCAGTGGAAGGGTTCCAGTTTACTTCCACTTTTCACCTGCCTCTTTTTCTAGAATCTGCCTTCCCAGAAGCACTTGTCAGTGTGAGGACATGATTAAGAAAACAGTAAGGCTTTCAGTTCCTGCTGCTTTCATCTTTTCTGGAAGACATATTTTTCATTTGGTGAATACGCTTTATTGCTACCTGTAAATTTGTCCAAAAACCCACTGTGAAGCAAACACATGCATCAAAATATCTGAGATCTACTTATTTATAAAAATAGTATTTTATTATTAACAGTTTAATTACTAGTTACTAGCAAACCATTCAGCATAACTTCACTAAAAACATTATTAAAAATTATTTGGTCTAAACATACAGTTTACTGTTGCAGACGACCTCATGGAGCAGATAAAGCAAGCTAATTAGCTAAAAGGAACTGATGCAAACACAGAAAGTGTGTGTATTTACTGAGATTTGCATTTCTTCCTGGGCTTATAGGGGTAAGGAAACACTGTGGATTTCAACAGTGTTTTTTACCATGGGTTCTATCATCTTTCCAGTGCAGTATTTCAGTATTTTTAAGTCATATGTCAAAGTGGCACCTGTTGATGAATTGAAGTTGAGGATTGCTGTATTTTTGTTGTTAAAATGAATGGGACTGCCACTTGGCAAAAATTATGCAAATAGTCAGAGGAAAGACACCTTGAATGTTTGAATTGGAGGGCATTTGTTGCTATTACAGCTGCAATGGACATGAAGGACTCTAGTTCCCATTTCTCTTACTGTGCATCCTATTTTCCTTCTGGCATTTTGCACAGCCTCTGCCAGTGCACATGGAACAGGAAGAAGCTGAGAGAACAGTTTGTGCCAAAACAAATCTCCGAAGGTCTGCAGTTCAAGTAACCATTCCTCCCCTCCTCTGCATTGCACAAATGATTCCCTACCAAAGCTGCTTGTCGGTCAACGCCACATTTTATGGAGACGGGAGTTTTAATCGCTTCCCTACAATAATTCCTTATGTATTCCACTTGGTGACAGGTCTGTAAATATAAATTTATTTCTAAAGTGAATTCAGTGCTGGTGAAATATGTCAGCGTGACATGGAGAAACTGAAACTGCCTGGTTATCTCCACTGCTGGTAAAGTGCTGACAGGAATGGTACAATGTTTTTTCCTGCTGCAGGTGTCCTTCCTGCACACCTCCAAGGACTGTTGTTAAAAGGCAGATAATTTCCTCACCATTTGAATTTGTGTTGGGGGAAGCCAAACAGGCTTCTAGCAGGCACAAAATTGTAACTGCCACCTCATTTTGAATGCTCAGTTCCATGCATTCTGGATTTTGGACTAGAATAGGCTTCAATGAAATTTCACACAAATGTCGAAACTGATGCAAGAGGATTTCACAAGGAAGATTTTTGCCTAACTAGATATAAACTGACTATCTAAAAAGGATATACTATTCACAAACATCATGAGTTTCTAACTTTTATTGCTTCTCATGCCTGTTCCACTTCAAGATTTCTCCTATGCTCATCCACAAATGAATACTGAGAAACAAGAAATTTATACAAGCAGTACAATGTTGCCTCTTTGTTTAGCATGGATTATGGATCCCCCCACTTGCCTGATTCACACACACACTGCAGTTTATCATAGTACTTAGTTGGGTGAATGCAGAGGTTAGGTGGAAAAAGAAGTCAGGCTAAACAAATATTTTATTTTGGATGGAACCTCATGGCACCCTGAATAATTTGGTATTTTGTTCTCTGAAGAAGACCACAATTAACTCCATAATTATGGAATTCTTTTCTGTTCATGTCCTGAGTGATTGTAGTTCTAGCAGTGCAGATCAGGAAAACAGATTTTTTTTTTTTTTTTGTTACAGGCAACCCCCCCAAAACTTTCTGAAGTAATATTAAAAAAGAAAATGTGTGTTAATGCTTTTTATCTCTCAGTATTTTTTTCTAGGCTTTATCCTGATTCAGCAGCTACACTCTCTGTCACTGGCTGTTTCATAAGCAGCTACATTCAGTGGAAGTAAGTATCTGTGTAACACCTACCCACATTGCTTTTCCTCCAAATGTCCTGGCTGATCAGTCAGCTCCATGTTCAGCCTGATCCTTGTGTAACTGCAGCTCATATGACTAAGTGTATACTAGCACAGATCTTCATGCTTGAACTGGACTTCAGTCATGACTGTAATTCTTGCTGAGCAAAAAGTGCTCCAAACTGTGCCACGGGCAAGAAAGCAGTATCTTCCAGGTTATTGCTTCCTCACAGTGTATCCTAGGCTTTCTCAAGCTGTGCACATCCTGGAGTTCAGTTCTGCTGGACAGTGCTGAAGAAGGCACTTAGGTTATGATAACCACATCTGTCAAAGTGTTGTGGGAGAAAATACAGTGCTTCTGGACTGCCAGGATATTGTGGTATGGAAGTCTTAGTTAGACTTAAATGGTGAACCTCACCAAGGTTTCCAAAAAGTTCTCTGGTGCCAGGCAGTTGGGCTTAAAAACTCCTTCCAGGGAAAAGTAAGTCCATGATGCCTGTTGCCAGGCCTGAAAGCTAGTGCCCCTCTACTAGCATGCACATTTTCTCTCTTAAAGGTGATGTTACATTCCATGTTCAAATACATTTTCATTTGCTTGCTTTTTTTTTTACATTTAGATGCTGTTATGAGTTTAGACCCAAGAGACCCTTTCCATGTTGGTGACAGTATCTATACTGAAAATCAAAATGTCTCTTGAAGGCAATTATTCAGTGGAGGGACTGTAGATAGAAATAGAAATAGAGTCCAGAAAGAGACTGCAAATACCTTTGGTTTTGCTTCCTTTTTTTTTTTTTTTTTAAAAAAACTCACCTTTCATCTGAATGAAAACGTGTAAAATCCTATTAAAATTGATTCCACTTCTTTCAAATGTGTTGTAAGACTAATTCTGACAAGATTGCCATTTAAAATGCTCCTATCATGATTTAGGTAAGATAATAAAAATAAATTCTGTACTAAGTCACTACAAAACCTGGTATGATAGGAACTCACATGTGATACAGGAATACTTAGTACTATGCCTGTAAAAAGAGAAAGGGACTATATTAAATACTCCCTTTACTTTCACCTGGATAAATTTTCAGATGCCTTGTAGGCTGACAACGTTCTTTTTGCTAATATCTGTCTTGGTGGAGAAGCTGAACTTTTTATCCTTTGTCACACACACCCAAAATGAATGTATTTACTGATTTTTCTTCAGTCAGTGAACTGAAAAAGGAATCAGTTATTCACCAGAAGAACCTAAACTTGTCAACTTTCATCTTCATAGATGCGTTTATGAAGCATAAGTTGTGTAAAACTCATTCAGGTGAGCCCATTAGAGGTCTGAAGAGGTCTGACTAGCTGCTTGCACCAAGGTAATCCAAAGCGTTCATCTTAAAGGAAATTGATGAATCTGTCTCAGGCCAGACCAAATATTTCAAATATTTCTCTGCTCATCCCATTATCACTGTTGTAAAACTTTTCTTTTTTTGTAATGCCTGCTCAAGTGAACAGTTTAATCAAGAACTTTTTTGCATGTGATCATTACCCTAGAGATCAACAAAATAAATACAATTTTGTATATCCTCGTTATCTTCTAGGAATCCCATGGGTGAGGGCCCTAGAAGGAAGGGGTGTTCAAGAGAGCTGGTTAATATTCAAACATCACTTCCTCCAGGCTCAAGAGCGGTGCATCGCTATGAGTAGGAAGTCAAGCAAAGGAGGCAGGAGACCTGCATGGATGAGCAAGGAGATCCTGGCAAAACTCAACCAGAAGAAGGAAGTATACAGAAAGTGGAAAGGGGGACAGGCCACTTGGGAGGAATATAGGAATGTTGTCAGAGTATGCAGGGATGCGATGAGGAAGGCGAAGGCCCATTTGAAATTAAATCTGGCGAGAGATGTCAAGGACAGCAAGAAGGGCTTCTTCAAATACATCAGGAGCAAGAGGAAGACTAGGGAAAATGTGGGCCCTTTGCTAAATGGGGTGGGTGCCCTGGTGACGAAGGATGCAGAGAAGGCAGAGTTACTGAATGCCTTCTTTGCTTCAGTCTTTCCTGCTCAGGCCAGCCCTCAGGAACCCCAGATGCTGGAGGCAAGAGAGAAAGTCTGGAGAGAGGAAGACTTTCCCTTGGTGGAGGAGGAGTGGGTTAGAGATCATTTAAGCAAACTTGACACCCACAACTCCATGGGCCCTGATGGGATGCACCCATGAGTGCTGAGGGAGCTGGCGGATGTCATTGCTAAGCCACTCTCCATCATCTTTGAAAGGTCATGGAGACCAGGAGAGGTGCCTGAGGACTGGAAGAAAGCCAATGTCACCCCAGTCTTCAAAAAGGGCAAGAAGGAGGACCCAGRGAACTACARRMCASTCAGCCTCACCTCCATCCCTGGAAAGGTGATGGAGCAGCTCATCCTGGAGGCCATCTCCAAGCATGTGGAGAAAAAGAAGGTGATCAGGAGTAGTCAGCATGGCTTCACCAAGGGGAAATCATGCTTAACCAATCTGATAGACTTCTATGATGGAATGACTGGCTTGGTAGATGAGGGGAGAGCAGTGGATGTTGTCTGCCTTGACTTCAGCAAGGCTTTTGACACTGTCTCCCAGAACATCCTCATAGACAAGCTGAGGAAGTGTGGGCTAGATGAGTGGACAGTGAGGTGGATTGAGAACTGGCTGAATGGCAGAGCTCAGAGAGTTGTGATCAGTGGCACAGTCTAGTTGGAGGCCTGTAGCTAGCGGTGTCCCCCAGGGGTCAGTCCTGGGTCCAGTCTTGTTCAACTTCTTCATCCATGACCTGGAYGAAGGGACAGAGTGCACCCTCAGCAAGTTTGCYGAYGATMCAAAACTGGGAGGAGTGGCTGATACGCCAGAGGGCTGTGCTGCCATTCAGAGAGAGCTGGACAGGCTGGAGAGGTGGGCGGAGAGGAAGCTCATGAAGTTCAACAAAGGGAAGTGCAGGGTCCTGCACCTGGGGAGGAATAACCCCATGCACCAGTACAGGTTAGGGGTTGACCTGCTGGAAAGCAGCTCTGTGGAGAAGGACCTGGGAGTGCTGGTGGACACCAAGTTAAGCATGAGGCAGCAATGTGCCCTTGTGGCCAAGAAGGTCAATGGTATTCCCTGGGTTGCATTAGGGAGAGCATTGCCAGCAGGTGGAGGGAGGTGATTCTCCCCCTCTACTCAGCCCTGGGGAGGCCACATCTGGAGGACTGTGTCCAGTTCTGGGCTCCCCAGTACAAGAGGGATGTGGCACTACTGGAGCAAGTGCAGTGAAGGGCCGCAAAGATGATTAGGGGACTGGAGCATCTCTCTTATGAGGAAAGGCTGAGAGAGCTTGGCCTGTTTAGCCTGGAGAAGAGAAGGCTGAGGGGGGATCTTATCAATGTGTACAAATATCTGAAGGGAGGGTGTAGAGAGGATGGGACCAGACTCTTTTCAGTGGTGCCCAGTGACAGGACGTGAGGCAACGGGCACAAACTGAAACACAGATGCTTCCATCTGAACATGAGGAAAAACTTCTTCACTGTGAGGGTGACAGAGCACTGGMACAGGTTGCCCAGAGAGGTTGTGGAGTCTCCTTCTCTGGAGATATTCAAAACGCGCCTGGATGCGATCCCGTGCAACGTGCTGTAGGTGACCCTGCTTGAGCAGGGGGGTTGGACTAGATGATCTCCAGAGGTCCCTTCCAACCTCAGCGATTCTGTGATTCTGTGATTCTCTTCATCTTAGTTTTGAAGAGCTAGTTACAAGCATAACACTCAGAACAAATACATCTCTGCTGAAATGACCCAAATAACAAACAGACTTTGAGTCTTGACTTACACTGTAAAATCAATAATAGGATCCAGGTTTCCATATTGTCATAAATCTTGATGACTTATGGCTGAAGTTTTGGGAGCTCAAAGAGCATTCAAAGACCTCCTTCTTCCTAGAAATGGAGTACCCAAAAGCAGCATTTGCAAAAACACCTAAATAACTTAGAGTCCTGAAATTAACTGATTTTCAGATTCATGACATAAATAATTTGAAAGCTTTATGGCAGATGCTGTAGGTAGATTTTAGAGTATCAATATTAAAAAAAATCATTTCCAAACTTTTATTCTCAAGTGACTGCTTTGTGGCAAAGATTTTAGGCTGTACAACTAGATTCATTCACAATGTGATCAAAGTGGTCACAAATAGGAGGTTTCATGGTTGTCACCCACAGCGTTGACATGGTTTGCCTGGGGTTTCTTATGTAGCACCATCAAGAATGCTGGCCCAGCAGGAGTCCAAGTTTTGGATGAATGCCTTSTCTTGGGAAAAATGCATCCTACAAGGACTCCTTTCTCTGAGGAGATTTTACAGAGAAGAAGCTTTGTTCTGGGGAAGTTCTGACAAATACAGTCTTCTTGTCAGGCCTTTACACAGTTTGCTAACTTCCAAGTAATATTTTCAGACAATTCTGACTTTCTCCCTACAGAGAAATATGTAAGCTGTTGTTGTGAGTTATTAACCAAGGTGTCTCTATTTTCTACTAAGAATCTTTTTATAACTTCAAAAAGTGCCAAGAAATCTTGCATACAGTGTAAAACACAAAAAATAACACTCCATTCACATAAAAAATATTGTTGCTAATGATCATCGAAAACAATAAAAAAACTCACTAAACACTTTAAATGTCAGAATGACTTGAATTTTACAGTATTCTGTCTTTTCTTTAATTTTTGAAAATTTTACAAATACTTTTTCCCTGAACCTGTCATTACAAATCGCAATAAAATGAAAGTTATCAAGAAAACCATGTCTCTTTTTATTTTAATTTCTTTTTCCATTCTGTGTCTTTTTAAATCTTCTCCAACTTCTACAGTTCCAAAATTATGGAAATGTGGAAAGAAGTTTTGATTATTGGTTTTTTTTATTATTTTTCAATCGGGCATATCCATCACTGTTCCAAGAAATGTTATAACAATTCCAGATTGGAAAAATGCAAAAAAAAAAAAAGAAAAGAAAAAAAAAGAAAGGTTTTGCTGTTGTGTTCATTTCAAAAAGGGAAGAAGGAAATATATGAAAAAAAAMCTTTGACATTTGATTCTCAATATTTTCTACACCAGTGGAAATCTGGAATATTAAAAGCAAAACTAAACAAAATCTCTGAAAGAATTTGATGATGTTCTTCAATTACAAAAAAGGCCAGCTTTGGTCAGGAAATTAGAGGCAGGGGTAAACATCTGACTGGCTGTAGCTGAAACACCTGCACAATGGTAAACCAGTACTTGTGAAGAGTACATTTGCTGCAGAAAAAGGAGATTGCAATCATATCTTCTCTGCTCGCTTTGGACCTTCTGTGAAAGATATTAGTCTCATGCAATGCATCATCATATGATCTTGGTTGCTAAGGCAACTGCTTGTGTATGGCAGAAACTATAGAATCAGGTTGGAATCAGAGTTGTTCAGCCCTTCACATTGGAGCTGTCAGAATGATCTTGTAATATGGCATGTCTCATAAGTTTTTATTCCCAAAGAGCCAATAGAATTCTTTGGAGTTTCCAGGTTTTATAAAAATATTCTGCATGTTACCAAGTTCTCCTGTTATATGGCATTTTGACTGTCTGTCAATAATTCAGATGATTTGATTTGGAAGATTCAAAGGTTTTAAATTTGAATATTATGATTTATTTGTTGTACTTTTATACACAACCAGGGCTTTCCTTGTAAACTGGAAAATAATAATAAATAATGCAAAGAATCTATTCTGTTCTAAAAAGATACACTGTTGGGGTCAGGGTCAGTGAAGGAGAAAATGATACCAAGGATAACAATTTAATACTTTTTTTTCTGATCTGCCAACACTTTTTACTAGTGTGCTAACCCTTTTTTCTTATCTGCTGTCCCTGTTGAGTTGCACACTAGCTTCCAGCTGCCAGACAGAAGGGAAGTGCTAGGGGATGGGAGGGGAAGTTTAATATAAAAAACTGAGTTGGGTGAGGTTGACAAAAAAACTGTATTTGATTTCCTATTTACTTTCTGGCTTCTCATTCACTAATCCCATTGGATAGTTGGGATTAAAGCACCCCAACCTTGCTTATTATAAAGTACAATAGCATTAGAAACTGACATGATTTAATCTAACAAGAGCTTGAAATCATGTTCTAAACCTCAAGCCCAGCCTGCTCAAGGGTGCTTTAACTTAGTGGAATGGACAAAGAAATGTGAAATGGACAAATGTGAAATGGACAAAAAAAGGTGCAGATACAATAACTTCATCTCTGCATGGGTTCCTGAAGCAATGCCATCTGTTTTAAGGCAGCTTTAGGGCTTTTTTCTGTTACTGTGACAACATATGGTTGAGGTCTGGCTTTGAGATTCTGTCTTTTTTTTTATGAAGTTCATATTATATTTAGTTGGGTTTGTCTAACTGTGCCCTGATCCCATGTAAATTTCCTCTTGGTTTCCTCTTGATCTCCTCTTGCTCACACAAATCCAAAGGGACCACCTCGCCATCCTAATTTGAACTGTTGCCCACACAAGAGCTCAGATGTTCTCCCTGATCAATCTGTATGACACTTCATGTCATTTAAAATGAATCTAATCATCTGCCTACACTGCATTTACAAAAACACAATGCTGACTTGCCAGATCTCTGGTCCCAGGTGCCAGACCTGTGTGGAAAAAAACTCTTTGAATTTCTTGGCTCATCAGAAGAGTTCAATATTAATCTTAGTTTGTTAGAACAATGAATGCAAAAAAACTACACACTTGGCATTTTATTAACTTGAAGGATTATACTTTCAGTAACATATCAGAAAGTAGTTTATCTAAGATGCATTATCTGTTACACTTGCATTTGAATTTCAATACTTATCAGTTCATAAGCAGAAACAACTTCAGAGAAAGCAAGGACAGCATTTATCGTGTTTTACTGGAAAGAAAACAGAAGAGCATTCCTATTCTACTCTAAGAATATTTTCTTTGTCATGTTACCTTCTCTTTGTGGTACCTCCACTCATTGCTTTTGTCAACCCTTTGGCTGCACATGCAGGTAAAATTACTTAACACAAATGCAGGGTTATTAAAGGTGCCCGTTATGTCTTTTGGGCACCTCAGGGCTCAGTTCATCACTTTTCTTGCCCTTCTTTTATCTTGCCTATTTTACACAACAGCAAAAACTTTGAGCAGAAGCTCTCTTTTACTTACTGCATTTTGGACAACCCTGCCAATATTCATCTTCACTGTGGCAACTTCTTACATCCTGCAATGTATGCTTTAACTCCCAGGTGGCACTGGGTGCTGAGAGCTCTTGGCTGGAAACTGGTTCTCAGTTAATTTTTAATGTTGGTGTTTCTGACTCCTGTGAAGGATAAGCAGGCACATGGATACTTCTGTCTATTTTGCCATGAAAGTCCTGACTTCTGGAATAAGATCTGTGTGGATGGCTCCCTGCTCTTGCAAGCAGTCTCACAGTTCTCCACATGGGGCTAAGTGAGCAGTATGAGCCTTTCTAATGTATTTCAAAACTTTCAAAATAAACTAAAAGTAAATAGTATTGTAACTCAATTCTTAAATATTTCATTAAGTTTCATAAGCATGAGGGAATGCAGAAAGTAAAAGAGGCAGGTCTGTGTGCTCTTTTCACAAAGCTTGTAAACTAGACATAAGCAACCAGCTTTCCATTACTCCTCACAATATTTTTTCATACTTTTCTGATATTTTTCTTTCTTTCTTTCTTTCTTTTTAACTCCTCTTCATTGTGGAAACATTAAATCTGTGAAGTTGCCTGTGTATGTAGCTGTCAGGGGAAATCCTTTCTGTTCCTCCCTTCTCCCACTCCCAGATACAGATCACAGAGATCACAGAAAATAGCATTCAAGAGAATATGTGAATGGCACGGAAACCACCAAAGCTCAAGGTTTAGGGAGAGCAGGAAGCTGAACAGGGATGAGAGTGGATGCAGATTTCAGAGAAGAATTTCAGAAAAAAACCCACACATCCTAGAACAGCTTTGAAAGAAGATTTAACAAGTCAATTACTGTGTGTTAATTACTGTTAATGACAAGATTGAAAATATAAACCATGTACCTCATTCCAAAATAATTAGCCTTAATGACATGCTTGTATAGCACATAGAAACACATTTTATTGGGGATCAGCCCAACATCCGTGTATGCATATGACATATAACAGCACTAGGACCTTACCAAATGCCTAATGCTTCTGGGCTCATCAGCTTTTGCAACTCTTTTCAAGGGTTCCAGGTATCTGAACACCAATGTTAATTTTTAGAAGAGCTTGCAAGTACTCTTTGTACTGAGGGAGTCTCATTGACTTTGTACTCTTGCAAGCTGTTTTTGGGTGGGGGTGTTATCTGCTACACCTGAAGAGTAGGGTGGAGACTTCTCAAATGGTGGTAGTGAGCCTTGGATCTCAAGGGAGAGAGCAGGATGAAGACTGTTAGGGCTGTTATGGTGTCCCTTCATTGCTATGAGGATTCCTGGCTCAGATCCTTTGCTCGAACTCTGTTAATGTTCCTTGGTCTTGTTTTATGGGGGGCTGCTGCAGCTCTGGCCTTTGGTGGAGCTTTTGTGATCCTGATGTACAAGAACTACAAATGTTTTCTTCAGGAGTCTTTTTTGCCTCTTCCAGGCTGGCTGGCTATTGCAGCTGCATTTGTCCTGCTGCCCACTGGTATTTTGGCAATTTCTATTTCTGCTAAGGGTTCCCGCTATCGGCAAGGTGTGCTCATGTACTTGCTGCTGATACTTCTCTGTCTAGAAATGTCTTCAGCTCTTCTGGCACAGATCTACTCTACTAGGATGGCTTCTGAGCTGAAAAGCACTATGGGTCACCTCTTCTATCAGTACAATGGGCCATATTCTGAGAATCCTGGCAGCAGGGCTGTGGATAAAATCCAGAGGAATCTGCAGTGTTGTGGGGTCCAAAACTACACGGACTGGCTAATGGCAACAACTGTTTCTTGGCATCTTCCAACTGAGAAAGCATGTGTCCCTGAAAGCTGTTGTAAGGAGAAATATTCTCATTGCAGGGGTGACTTATGCCAGCTGGAGCAGCTTTTTCAGGAGGGCTGTCTAAGGAAGCTGGAAGACCAAATGCATTTTGTTATGCTCTATGTGTTTTGGTGCTGTACTGTGCTAAGCATCTTGGAGCTGTTGGCTGGTTTCAGCAATGGCATCCTCATGAGGCATCAGCCTTTCCAAGACTTTCGAATTCTGGACTCGGCTACCTTCTCATAGGCCTTCATAGGCTGGTGACATTGCTGACCTCAATGTGGGTTTGTTTTGTTTTGTACCATTTACAGTTGTACTGAAAAAAAACCTTTTCTTTTCTAAATATATTTGCATATAAACCAAACTACTCAATCACTGATGTTTTTATTTTCTTTAATATTAGAATAATTGTTCTTCATCCAGTTCTTGTTCAATAAGCAACCTATAAATAGTCTTACTGCTGGGAGTCTGAGCAGTCAAGAGAGGGTCTTCAATACGTGCAGATGTGAAACCTCTGAGGTGAATAAAAAAAACTGTAAGTAGAGGGCATGTCTTGCCCAAAAGCATGGGAGTATAGTGTAAGGTCATGACCTAAACTGTTGGAACAGGTCTTAACTTTACTAGAATCATGGAGAGAAATTACAGAACTGACTCCTCATGTTCAAGCTTCTGTTTAACCTCTTAATGTTTCTGTAAGAAGCCCCTCAGAACTAGATTAACACTTTTTTCCCTTCAAATATTGTTTTTCAAACTAATTTACTTTGCAGTATTTGCTATCAATTACACCAAATATGCACACTCTCTCTACATGTGTATATGTATATACACATATTGGAATATATTATGAACTTGGCAATGGTTACACAGTAAATCATGTATTTTTTTTAAATGATACAAAGATATTATCTTAATGATTAAGATATGGTTAATGGCAGCAGAGTAATGAGTAATAAGACATACATCAGGAGGTATACTTATCACAGTAGCTGAACGGAAGGGGAATTTGCATATTCCTATGTTAATGAATAGGAGGAAGAAAGACTGTAATTTTCTGTGGCAAAACAAAGAATGAGTCAATCCTCCTTTACCAAAAAATAATGTGGGGTCTTATGTATGCTTGAATGACAGGAGCAGTATGCTGCTTTTCCATAAGGTATGCAGGCAGCTAACTAAGCACTGGCCTGAGGTTTGCCTAACTGAAAAGGCCATGAGAAACTACTGGACATGACATAGTAATTGCTGAACTTAATAGAAAACAAAGTGAGAAGCTGACAAAAATTACAAATAGTGTTGTGAGGGGTGGCTGGATTTCACAGGTAGGTAAGAGGGAGCTGTGTGAAAGACAGTAATCTTCACAGATGATCAGGGAGCAGAGCCGTGCAAAGGCAGCAGTGCTGAGTAACCGCATTAATAACATATAACACTGAGATGACTAGGTAACAGTATCAGAAATATCAAATTTGGGTACAGATTTGGTAAAATTGGGACCAACAGGCAAAAAGCAATTAGGTACCTGTAGTTCATCTATCTTCATCAGCCAGAGAGGAGGAACAGGACTGGGCTTCCATATTCTTGTTTATGTGAGTGCTGGCAGTGTTTACGGAGGGTGCTGGTAAAGGCACTGTTCTGTCTGTGTTGGATATGTGGCCAGCACACGAGCATGCTTGCGTGTATGTGTCTCTCTGGGATGCACTTGGCCACACTACTGGCTAGACTTGCAAATGGAAACAGTAGCAGACACATACAACTGGCCTGGGGTAGGAGAAAACTCCTGCAATGGAAGAGTGAACTCCCTTCAACTTTACCAGGCTGGAAATGAGGAACCCCCTGGGTCCCAAATTCCATTGGATTCAGAAATTCCCTTAGCACCTGCAGTTAGAGTCAGCTAAATCATTATTGCTTTTAAATTTTCTAGCAAATTGTACCTATTTTACAGCAAAACTCAGAGCTCCAAATCTCCAGATGCCAAAGTATAGTCATTCTTCCCAGAAAAAAAGAAATTTTCCAAAGAAAAACATCAAATAGCTATGTCTTAGAGTAATACAATGGCAGAAACCATTTCTTTCAGTTTGCTTGGCACCTAATGCATGTGGCAGTGAAACAATTTTACCTACTTTACTGCCACAGTTGGGGATTTGTGGCTTTGTAGTACCTGGACTCATAAATATTTTGTGATACAAAGGTTTTGTTATGGCTTTACAAAGACACAATGAAACTGGAATGATGAGGACTGGGCCCAGAAGAAATTGAGGTTGATGAGGAGAGAAAGGAATAAGATTGGAATGAACATGATGTCTTTTTACCATCTGCCTTTTTTAAGGGCATTTTGCTTTCTCCTCAGATCGTTTATTGTCCCTTACAACTTTCTTACCAGGTTGTGAGTCAGAATCTCTTTAGGAAGGGGAATGTTTGTATTTTTCACCCTCAAGTGGAGAAGAAGCAATTTCAAGGTGGTTAAAGAAGAGAATTACCAATGTGGGTGTCCACACCTCCTCTCTAGTTCACTAAAAGAAGGTCAGGTCATTCACAGCTCCCTCTTCTCTTACTCTACTAAGAAAACAATAAAATAAATAAAGAAGAAAAAAAAAATCCTCTGGGACTTCCTTGTTAGAAATGTTTTTAGGAATTAATTTTGGTGTGGAGTTCTTTCTGTTTTCCTACATAGAATGCATTATTAGATGTTCCCCTGGCATATCAGGCTGATGATCTCAAACCTTGTAAAAATAAAACAGAATGTGTGAGGATGCATGAGACAGAACTACTATGCCTTTGGAAAGGTTGGCTGTAGCAGAGTCAATAAATATACCAAAGGCTTTAGTCACCCTCTGTACTTGTGTTGTCTTATGCAATTTGATGCTAAGCGTTTACTTCTGGACTTAAAATGATTAAGTTTCTGAAATGTAAATGGTACTCATTGTGAGCAATGGCAGTGTACTGCTGTGTTATATGATACCTAAATACTTGGATACCACTGCAATGTATATATTACACCCTTCTTTCTGAAGGGATCTCCAGATGTTTTTCCTACTCCGTATAAACAAACAGCTGTGAGGATAGGCAGCAGATGACTGACACTCAACATTTCTAGAAACTGTGTTGCTCTAGGTCTGAAGGCAAGGAATTGATGTCCAGAGCAAAGGCTGAAAAGATATTCTATAATTATTATTTTACAGAGTGCACTGAAAGACTGATGGAGATTTCACTGTGATGAATTTTTTATTAGAAGACAACAGTCAAAAAGGCAAAGTTAATGTTGAAAAGTGAAATATATTATTGCAGACAATATCTTTCCAGAAAATCTCTCTGGGATGGAACCTCTACAGCTGACAGAGAGAACTGGCTGCAGTGTTACAACCTGGCAATTTTGAACATGACTGCTGCTTTCTAACTCCTTCACCTTTCCAGATGGTGAACATGTTGAAATTTTACTGTTTTTTCCTCTCCCCACTCCCGTGCCCTTTTCCCCCCTTATCCGCCCTCCTCTGGGTTTCCCCTCCCCTTTCTCACCTTCCCCCCTCCTGTCTCCCTCTCCCTTCCTCTCTCTCCTTCCCVCCTCCTCTCTCTCTTCCACCCTTCACCTTCCTCTTTCTCTCCCCTTCTTTCTTTTGCTCTCTTTCTCCCCTCCTTCTCTCTCATTTCTTTCCTCTTTCTGTCTCTTTCTCCATGTTTCTTTTCTGTCCTTCTTTGTCTCTTTCTCTGTTTTTTTGTCTTTTTTTAATCTTTTTTCTATTAGGAACTGTTTTCAGTTGTTTCCTTGTTCTGAATGATGGCTTGTTTTACACTCTAACTGAGCAGTATATAAGCCAGATTCTTGAAATGTAAGGTGTCCCTCATCAAGTTTATTTTCTTTTCAGTTTATGAAATATATGTTCAGGAATGGGTAAGGATCAAAGGGCAGGCTAACAGAGGTGACACTGTTGTGGGTGTTTACTACAGGCCACCTGATCAGGATGAGGAAGTTGATGAGGCCTTCTACAGACAGCTGGAAGTAGCCTCACGATCCCAGGCCCTGGTTCTCATGGGGGACTTCAACCACCCCGATATCTGCTGGAAAGACAACACAGCTAGGCACAAACAGTCCTGGAGGTTCCTGCAGAGCATTGGTGACAACTTCTTGACACAGGTGGTGGAGGAGCCAACAAGGAGAGGTGTG
>NW_020450742.1:0-22149 GCF_003343035.1 Apteryx rowi | reverse complement strand
GAGGTGATTCTCCCCCTCTACTCAGCCCTGGGGAGGCCACATCTGGAGGACTGTGTCCAGTTCTGGGCTCCCCAGTACAAGAGGGATGTGGCACTGCTGGAGCAAGTGCAGCGAAGGGCTACAAAGATGATTAGGGGACTGGAGCACCTCTCTTATGAGGAAAGGCTGAGAGAGCTGGGCCTGTTTGGCCTGGAGAAGAGAAGGCTGAGGGGGAATCTCATCAATGTGTACAAGTATCTGAAGGGAGGGTGTCAAGAGGATGGGACCAGACTCTTTTCAGTGGTGCCCAGTGACAGGACGCGAGGCAACGGGCACAAACTGAAACACAGACAGTTCCATCTGAACATGAGGAAAAACTTCTTGACTGTGAGGGTGACAGAGCACTGGCACAGGTTGCCCAGAGAGGCTGTGGAGTCTCCTTCTCTGGAGATATTCAAAACCCGCCTGGACGTGATTTTGTGCAACGTGCTCTAGGTGACCCTGCTTGAGCAGGGGGGTTGGACTAGATGATCTCCAGAGGTCCCTTCCAACCTCAGCGATTCTGTGATTCTGTGATTCTGTGAATGGTAATTAAATTCTCAGTGTCACATATACAAAGTAGAAAACACTGGACTTTTTTAGAAGGCTATTGAAGACTCATGCCCAGACTTACCTCCCATAGACATTGTTAAATCACTTAAAGTTATTCTTTATTTTAATTAAATAGAAGTCATGAGTCTGATGTCCTGGCAAGTTTCCATACTTGTGCAATGAAACAGAAGGTCATACTGTCATGCCTTATGTTTTTTTTAGAAATTGAGTTGGGTGAGCACCACCAGCTAGAAAAGATTCTGTGTAAGAGCTAATTTTTTTGTTTGTTTTGTTTGTTATATTTGTTTTGTTTTGTTTTTGCTAAATAGAGTATTATCTGCACAACAACACCAACAGTGAAGGCTTTCGCTAATATCTGGCAGCTGCTACTTCAAATACCAGGGAGAAATCCCATTGTGTGTAATTATTTCTTGAGAGCATGGCTCTTTCACAGCAATGGAATGTTTTCTGAACATTTCTGAGAGGCAGCAAGTTTCCAAACAGACATTTAGTTGATATCTGAAGCACTGAAGAAGAAAGGTTTGGTGTCATCTGTTATTAATACTTTTAGGTGCCAGAAATCAGACTTTGTCCTGAGGTTCCCTTTTACCTTTTTTTTTTTTTTAAGAAAATAATCATATCTTTAAGAACATAAACATTCTGCTATTGCTTGCTATATTCTGTAAATCACTATGGAAACGTAACCCTGTTTTCAGTCTAGATCTGTTAGTTTTATTGAAGAATTCAGAAAGCTCTGATACTGAGTTTAACTGACTCATTGTTGGTCTGATACATGACAAAAATTTGTTTTGTAGTGAGGAGTGATGTCATCTATTTTCTTTGCTGAGGAAAAGCTAAATATCTTATGGGGAAATACTCAGTACCTAAAGTGACCACTCTAAAAGCAGCTGTGCATATRATTCACTTGATTCTGTCAGTAAAACTCACACTGGTAAAGATACTCAGGAACCTACATCTTTTCAGTTCCACACCTTAAAATTGGAACAAAATGGCTTAATTTGTCTGGCACAGAATTTGTATGAACCCAGCTTTAAATCCAGGTGGGGATGCTGAAAGAGGAGAAGTTGGCACAAGCTAAACAAGTCAACACAAGTTGCATCCATACTGTTGCTAGAGCTTAGTTAACAGTAAATTTTTTGAGAAATTATACTGCTGGTCTGGAAAAGAAAAATTAATGTTGTGTTTAAGGCATAAGAGATGAAGGCAGGAGACTGTAGCTATGGAGAAAACCCAGGAACAATAGGAAATCCTTAAATCAATTTAGTCATGTATTCCTTTCACTTTTTGTCATTCTTCTATTCTATATGCATTTGTAGAGAAAATCTCTTCCAAAACTATGTATGTGTGCTTCAGAAAGAGAGAATATTTGAAAATGGAATAAGTGATTTATGTGTGTAGGTATACACATTTACACGGAGTTTGTGCTCCAATATTATTGTGGATGGCTATTCAACTTTTAGCAGTATGCAAATAATCGTAAAAAATACACTTCAGAGTTCCTTTATGTTTTGCACAGGCTTGGACTGGATGAAAAAACTGAAACTGGCCACTGCATGAGAGTTTTATGATTCCTTTCCAAAATGTTTCTCTCTAATTAAAGAGGCTTCAAATGGTAGCTCTAGACCATTGAAAATGCCCAAGAGACTGACATACAGGAAACTCTCATCTGTCTCTTTGTCCTTTAAATTATGTCAACAAGTGTGTCTTCTGAAAACAGTTCAACAGCATACCTTTTTTATTAGGTTTGAGACTGTTAATTTCTTACCATGATCTATTTGATAAGGAGATTAGACAGAATTCAGCTTTGTTTGTGAATTAAAGGTATGAGGTTTGCATCTAAATTAATAAAACAAGTTTTGAAGGTTGGTTGACTTGTAGGTTAAAAAAAGAAGAAGAAAATAATCACAGTTTGAAAAAATACCTTTTAAAGAGTGAGGAACTCACTCAACTAACTATTCAAACAATGCAATGTTTTAATCCTGTTCTCCAGACTTTTTGCTATGTTGTCATTTTTAAAAGCCATTGAGTAAATGTTAACAGCTGCCAGGAGTTTACATAGAAAGAGTCTGAGATTGCTATTAACTAGATCCACAAGCACACCATAACTAATCTCTGGCTAGCAGGAGTGAATTTAGGAATTATGTACATTGGGAAGCTATGCTGGGAGAAGTAGTCCCTATTCTGAAACATCTCTCTTTTGGTGGAGTTTCCCACGTATCTCCTTTGGACTAAGTCTGTCCCCATGGAAAGTTGTTTCAGAGTAGCTGGGTAAGGGTATCTACAAATATGCAGAGAAGTTCCTCAACTTCTCTGATATTAGCAGAACTGTGGCAGCTTATAGTAGATGCGACTGGCTTAAATCTTCAGATGACCTTTGGTATGGAGACAAACAGGATTTTCTTGTTAATGTGTACCTGCATAACATGTTTCATTTACAATACAGCAATATCCTTAGGCTGTTAGCCTGGAAGAGCCTACTCCTTCCTTCTCCACAGGTTTCCTGCATGATGATGTGCAAATTGAGCTAGGCCAGGTAGCAGCCAGTCACTCACAAGCATAGCAGTAGTGAAAATCTGGCCTTTGGGGCCTCCTTTGTAAAAATCCTGCATTGAGTTCCAGACTTTTTCATAAATCCTCCTGAAAGCCTACCTGCCTCCCCAGAACCCTAGGGCTCTGTTGTACTTCTCAGGGATTTTCAATGTCCTTTGGGCTGAAGGTGGTCTGAGGACAGTGGTGTACTTCCAAAGAAAGTTTAGTAGCACAGTCATGCTGATCTTGGCAAATGCCTAGGAGACTTAAAGAGGTGTAGTTTTCTTCCTGTTTCTTCCAAGGTGTTCAAAAGAGGCATGTAAGCACTTCCCTGTCCATCTTGGAGAGAAGATGGAGAAAGCCATTGTGTCATATGCATTCACTGACTTCACAGAAAACAGAAGAATATCTGGAATTTCTGGGCCTTAGATTACTAACCTAAGTAATCTTTTGGAAAAATTCAGACTATAATATTAGGCTAAATTCTTTTCCTACCCAGGTGGAATTACACTTGGTAATAAAGAAGCTGAGATGAGAAATGAAACTCAACTCCTAAATCTCACAATACCATTCTGGAAGATGACAAAAAGCAGCCTGCTTTGTGATGTAAGAAGAACAGAGAATGAGTTGAACTACTTATTCAGTTATGCCAAATGATTGACATTCATTTATTAAATGATGTAAAGTGAAATTAAATTGCAGCAAGTAAGTGATTAGATTATGTAAAACAAGTTTTTAAACTGGGTAATGTGATCACCTTTCATTTATTACATTAAGTTTAAAATACTGGATATCAGTGCTGCTATTAAATTAATGGAAATACTTGTAATGTTATAGTAGTTAAAACACAGTGTGTAAGTGAAGCAACTCCCTTTCATATTTCTCTTCCAGTGTTGACTGTTGGTACAATGCTGCTATTTCTTTCAAAGCAGAAGCTGGGATTTTAATGTAACTTGCGAGCCATTATTTGTTTTTATAGGTAAAAGCTTGTAAACATTTCTTGTAAGCATCACTTGTAGGGAGTCAAAAATAAGGAAGTAAAGAATATGACTAAAAATTAATTAACTTGGCGGGAGGAAGAGAAAGGGAGGAATTAGACATTAAAATCACAAGCTTATAGGAAAGATACTAGCATATTTTTAAAATACAAAGCCTGTTTTAAAGCCTGTTTTTTCATATTCATACTGGAATAAGAAAATAATTTATTTTCTCCTTTCCTCTTCAGATTTCCACCCCACACTACCCGACCTTTCATGCTGTAGAATTAGAAGTAGGATCCCTTAATAAATCAGCTTATCTCCTCACAATACTTAGTCAGAGAATATTTCTTTGAGGAGTCAAATACCAATTTCCTTTTGAAACTAAGGTGTCCTTGATGCCAGAACTTTTTAAAGCCATAAAGAATATAGTCTCACTTGGTATGCCAAGCTGCAAAATCCTTTGGAGTTTATAAATTTTCCTCATCAGTCTAATTGTGCAACTTAAGCATAAAAAAACAAAATGTAGGATGTTGAATATTTGCAGAGTGGTGTGAGAGAAAACAGCACCTCAAACTGTAGGTAAGAGTTGTTGCAGAAGTGGCACAAAATTTTAGGCTTATAAAAGATATAGCAACTTTAAGTAAGTCTGGAAGAGTTATCTGAAATATGTGGAGTATTTCCCTTGGCTGGCTGAAGTAAAAATTTGATACTTTCCAGGATTTTGTTGCAGAAGTTAGCTGGCATGTCTGTGTGAGATAGTCTTTGTCATTTCACTTATAGAAGAGTGCTTATTCTTTCCAAGGTGATTTGATCGAGACACAAAATGATCTAAATGTTTATTAAAGATGGAGAGACCACATGAGGACAAAATAGGAAATTAAATAGGTTTTGTGTGATGACTAGTGATTGTTGTGTTCTGAGGAGAAAATGTTGAGAAAAATATGAAATTTAAGAGTGAAAATAAAATAATGACAAATATGTAGAATAAAGCACTGGAAAATGGGAGAAATATTTTTATCTCTGCCCTCAGTAATTATGCTCTTGTGGTGCTACTAAAAACCAAAGGTTAAAAAAAATCACCAAAATGAAGTTTCTAGAATACAAAAGACTTTCTTTAACCTAGTGCCATACCAACTGCTGAAACACTGCACCACAGGCTGCATTTTGGGTTTGGTAGGGATTTTAGTTTGTGCTAATTAACTTTCAAAAAAAAAAGGCTTTAAAACGTTGAGCTTCAAATTTTTGTTAAGAAAATATATGTTAATAAATTTTCATATATGGAAAAATACTTTTTTCTTATAAAATATTTTGAAAAATGGATTAACATGTGGCAAATAATCTACTAATTAAAGTGTAAAGTGTTTGTAAGAACCCTGTTTAACTTTGTATTGGGCCAGTGAAATAAAAAAATATAAAAATGTGTACTAAGCAGGAAGAATATTGAAATGCAAACTAGCTTGGTACAGTGTGTATGAAGAGTGACAATGAAAAATGACTGTTATTAAAGAAATAAATTTTAATAGTTTCAACAGTTAGCTGCCTCTTTTTGATGCAAATTTATAGCTATTTTTATCTTCTGGCCTAACCAGAGGATCAGACTAGACTGTCAGTAGTTGATGACCCTAAATTAATACTATGAACATACTATAAAATAATTAATTTTATATAGTATATTTGCTGTGTCCTGTTTAAAAGGGGGGAAACCAGTACCATCACTCATTTGAGTACCATCACTCTCTGAGCAAAAAAAATCTTCAATCACTGTACCGTCTTCTGAGTAAAAGATTCTGGGATTAGCCTCAGGAAATGGAAAATGGCTTAGCTGGAAGAAGAAAAAGCCTGAAGGGATGCTTCAGCAGCAGTAGAAAAGATTTTAAGGTTAGAGTGGATCAAAACAATTCTCACAGTCAGACCGTATGTGTAACAACAGGCAGGAAAATCCAGGCTTTGCTGATGCTGCTTCTCCTCCCTATTATTAATTTTTTTTAACATGTGACTGTAGCTGGTTCATGTCCTCTGTTCTACTCAGTAAATACTCTGCCATTATGATAGCTTCTGGTACAGGAAAAGTGAGGTGGATTGAGAACTGGCTGAATGGCAGAGCTCAGAGAGTTGTGATCAGTGGCACAGAGTCTAGTTGTAGGCCCGTAGCTAGCGGTGTCCCCCAGGGGTCAGTACTGGGTCCAGTCTTGTTCAACTTCTTCATCAATGACCTGGATGAAGGGACAGAGTGCACCCTCAGCAAGTTTGCTGATGATACAAAACTGGGAGGAGTGGCTGATACGCCAGAGGGCTGTGCTGCCACTCAGAGAGAGCTGGACAGGCTGGAGAGGTGGGCGGAGAGGAACCTCATGAAGTTCAACAAAGGGAAGTGCAGGGTCCTGCACCTGGGGAGGAACAATCCCATGCACCAGTATAGGCTGGGGGTTGACCTGCTGGAAAGCAGCTCTGTGGAGAAGGACCTGGGAGTGCTGGTGGACACCAAGTTAAGCATGAGGCAGCAATGTGCCCTTGTGGCCAAGAAGGTCAATGGTATTCCCTGGGTTGCATTAGGGAGAGCATTGCCAGCAGGTGGAGGGAGGTGATTCTCCCCCTCTACTCAGCCCTGCTGAGGCCACATCTGGAGTACTGTGTCCAGTTCTGGGCTCCCCAGTACAAGAGAGACATGGAGCTACTGGAGCAAGTGCAGCGAAGGGCTACAAAGCTGATTAGGGGACTGGAGCATCTCTCTTATGAGGAAAGGCTGAGAGAGCTTGGCCTGTTCAGCCTGGAGAAGAGAAGGCTGAGAGGAGATCTTATTAATGTGTACAAATGTCTAAAGGGAGGGTGTAGAGAGGATGGAGCCAGACTCTTTTCAGTGGTGCCCAGCGACAGGACAAGAGGCAGCGGGCGCAAACTGAAACACAGGAAGCTCCATCTGAACATGAGGAAAACCTTCTTGACTGTGAGGGTGACAGAGCACTGGAACAGGTTGCCCAGAGAGGCTGTGGAGTCTCCATCCTTGGAGATATTCAAAGCCTGCCTAGACGCGATCCTGCGCAACATGCTGTAGGTGACCCTGCTTAAGCAGGGAGGTTGGACTTAGACGATCTTCAGAGGTCCCTTCCAACCTTAACCCTTCTGTGATTCTGTGTGAAACCAATTTGTTCCTTGTTGGTGGCGCACTATACTAACTCTTCAGGGTTTTCCATTCCTTATTGTTTTAAAAACCTTTGGATTTGATATCTCAATAAAAGCAAATGGTTTAGGCATACAAGAGATCTGCTTGGATCTGCAATAGTTTCAAAATGAAAAGGAAATGTAGCTCACTTTGAGTGAAACCAGTGGTATCATTAATAAGAGCAACTTCTTTTAAACTTTTAAAACTAGACAAGACTGGAGGACATTACATTCCACGTAAATGTCTCAGCTACCCGAAGAAAGTGTCTATACTCTCAGGCTGATAAAAAGCAATGGTGAAAACTGATGTATTTTCATCATTGTACCCATTTGGTTCAATGTCACTCTGGTCTTTAATAATGTTATTAGTACACAATTGGTTTTAACTCTGTCTCTAGATTTCAGGACACAGAGAATATTTGTGATTTGTTGGCAGTACTGCATGTCCCTCCAGATCAGCTGCTAACATCAGTAAACAAGTGAAGATATATGACTTTTGATGCCATGGAATATATGACCAGTTACTTTGATACCAGCAAAATAAAGGACTTGGTTCTGTTTGATTATGTGTATTATTCTGGGAGGAGAAGAAAGGAATTTTGTACGTTTTTTCATTAAAATGGACTTTTCATCCTGCATTAGGCAAAACTCCAGGGAAACAACCTTTCCCCACGCCTAATTAATCCAATGAGTGAACATGAGGATGACTAGACAGATGGGATATAATTTGAGTACAGAAAAAATGTCATCATCCCTCTTTAATTAGTGTTATAGGATGGATCTCTTCAGATATAAGTAGATATGACAAAGATGTGTTTCACATATTCAAGAGGGTAATTAAACTGCCACATGCTCAAACAATATACGTACAGACCTGATTAAAAATGTGAATCTCTGAAAATAATGATGGATGAGCTTATAATGCACATATGTATTAGGAAAGCAGTCAGAAGGGAGGGCTGTGAAATGATTATTTCAGTTCTCAGCTGTGAAGGCAAAAAAGAAGGAGAAAATGTGTTAAATGTAAAATGGGGGAAAGAAATAAGGAGGAACTGAGGACACATGAGGACAAATTTGTGCTATATAGTTTATAATAATGCTTTAATTATGAAGACAAAGGCAGGCAGGCAGACTGCCAGTCGTCAAACACGCATATCTCTCTGAGTAGTTATGTAGTATGGACTATACAGACTGCTTTTTCACCTCCAGACCATAAGGCTGCTTATTGAGATCAGGGTGGGAGGTTAGGAATGTGTATTTCCAGAAATAAATTTTTGCACAGAACAGAGCTACAACAAACAAACAAACAAACAAACAAAAGTGAAGTATTCTGTTTCCATAGAAGGATTGAAAACTGATTTTGGTTTTCATCTCTTACTGCAGACAGTTCTTTAACCTAGCAATAAAAGCCTATTTCATCCCTTAAAAAAAAAAAAAGAAAAGAAAAGAAAAAAAAAAGAAGAAGAAGAAGAAGAAAAGAAGAAATTATTTTAATGTAAGCAGCAAACTTTTTTCCATAGAAACTTCCTCATTCAGCTCTATCGGTGGTTTCAGGTTCAGACCTTAGTTTCTCTCTTATTTTATAATGAATCTCTTGCCTCATCATGCCACTTCACTTGATGATTTTAATTTGATTTTTTAAGTAAATACTACTCACTAGCAGCAGATAAATGATAGTTTCAGTCAGATATTTGGTCTGTTGGCTTGGTAACTACATCCCTGGCAGAATGGTGTAGCTAACAGGCAACTGTGCTGGTGCAGAATGATCAGACAGTTTTTCTTCGTGGCCTTATAATGTGTTGGAAGATTGTGCCATCAGGAAACAGTTTTCAGATTCATTTATCTTAATTTGCTCTTTTCCAAATTAGCTATATAGCCACATTTTGATAGCACAAATATCTTGGCACTTACATATCTAAATCAAACATATATCCATATCCATTAAAGTTGGAATTAAAATATTTTAAAATAAATAAAATAGTGTARAAGCTCCTTGAAACCTGCTTCAAATAGAAATTTCATTTCTAGACATTCAGCCATCAGATCTTCCCTTTTATTTATTTTCTGTCTTTCTTTATGATTTATTCTTCTCCATATAAATAATCCCTGTACTGTACCCAGGGAGTTATTTCATTTTTTAGGAGATAGGAATCATTCATTTCCTGACAATGGAAGCTCATGAAACAATATATTGATAATTACAGCCAATGGAGCTGGTGATTATGAGGTAAATTATTATTCTAAGTGTTGTTGTTCAGTAGCTCAAGATTTCCAGCTCTGATGCTCTGGGCATTTTCTCTGGCCAGAAGGCGTATGTGCAAAGAGCACTGAAATGACTGTTGGACATGGGGTTAATGCTGTCCAGGACTTGCAGCTCTCATTGAGCTGATAGAAGCAGAATGTACTTAGCTTTGGGATTTGCAGCTGACTGCTTCTTGATGGCTGATATTTCATGAAAATGGCTCTGATTTAGTTCAGGCTAAATGCTTTCTTTGAAAGGGAAACTCTAGCTTTTATATACAAGTAGGAGACTATTTTCAGTTCTGTTCACAGAAGGATATTCAGGATGGAGCTGCCTGATGACTCTTCCACCTTCTTATTTTCTAGTATCAGACTCCATTCTACTTTATAAGGCTTATTGGGGGAGGGTCCTGTGTTTTGGAAAAGTGTTCACGTTTAGCTCGGAAGCTGTGGAACTCTCTCATTATTCAAATCTCTTCTGGTCATTCTAGACTGATGGTCAGCTGCCATATGAAATACTTCTTGCAGACCCACATCCCGCTGGTAGCAATGATAGTTCAGATGTCCCTGCAGCTATCATGAAAAACTAACATAGCGACAACTGTCATGAGAAGCTAATGTGTAGAAACCCCTCAGACACTTTGGACTATATGTTAGTTTTTGACTTGAGTAAAGGCATGAGAACAAAAGCCAGTGCAGTAACCAAAGCACCTGAATAATTTGCTATGAGCTACCTAGAAACCTTTTTAAAGAGGTGAATCTTTCTAAACATGATACATGCATGAAGCAAATTAAAATAYCTGAGCCTCAATAATCATGAATGCATAGACTAATAGTTTTTATTTAAATAGTTTAAGATAATTCAACTAATTTTAACTAAAAAAGGGTTTGAGATCAGTGTCTGGAGTTGCTTAGTTGACGGATCGATGGAAGATATGTCAAGAAGTAGACAAACAGCAGCAGCTTCTACAACCATGAGTCTTCTCAGCTTTGGACTGAATGCAAATAGATTTGCCAGAGGAAAGAAGGGAAGTAATCATAATCTTGTTATCCACAGAGCTTAACTGTCAAGTGATCCTGAAGACAGTTTCTAAACTATATGGACTGGGAAATATGGGATCCCCCTCACTAAACGGGGCACATCCATCTTTGCCAACAGGCTGACCAACCTGATAAGAAGGGCTTTAAACTGGGAAAGATAGGGGAAGAGTACAGATTAAGACCATGCAGTCAGCAAAACAGGGCTCAAGTGGGATTACCTCTAGCAATTGCATGCAGCTAAGGAAGTACCTAAAAAAGACAAGACTATGGAGAAACCTCTAACACCCCTTCTGGGAAATCAGCATGCTCGAATACATCTCTGAAGTGCCTGTACACAAATGCATGCAACATGGGGAATTGCAAGGGTCCAGTGGCGGCAATGCCTGGCCCCCCAGCAGGGACAGATACACAAACACAGGGCACACTATGGTCGATACTGAGTGTTTATTACCTCTGCGTCTGAGCAGGGCTTCCCCAGCAATTCCCGATTGAGGCAATAATGGAGTGGGAAAGTCCTTGGCACCTCTGAGCGTTGGTCCATGGCGAGGAAAACCGGGGGGGCGCTATACATGGGTTTTGTGTATTATACACATGCACAGTAAGCACATTGAGCTCATCACTGATCTTGATTCAAGACCCAGGTGCAGCACCACACTGGCACAGGCCCAGCTACATGGTTATGGGTCCACATGCCCTGTTGATGCTCCTTTTCCCACAGAACAGTCTGGCTAGCTTCCATTGCCTATCTCCTTGACATTCTTCTTCACTTTCCCATATGCTCCACCCCACGATGGAAAGCTAGTTACAGGCCATTCCAGTCTTCAGAATGGTGTGGGGTATGAGGGCAAGGGAGTTTACAAAGTTATGAAATCAAAACATAACATAATACAAAGCAAAAGTTAAACAGCCAGGCATCTCCATCATTCTGCCGGATATGTTGGATAACTCTGCAATACCGCGAGTGGCACTGGTACATCTATGTAACACATAGTTAAGACATCATCCACTGATCATCCTCCTGCAATACAGAAAGCAGAGAGGTTAGCTGATCTTTGTGTGAGCCAAATCCATGTATTTACATGGGAAGCTGGATGGTCTTGTAGATTAACAGCATCTGTTGTGGTCAGCAAGAGGCAACATCTCAACTTACAGATGCCGGTGTGATAACATGTTGGTGGGAAGATAGAAAGGCATAGTATTGTCATCAGGAAGAACTAGAGCAGTGGCTCCTGGACTGTCTGCTAGAACAGTGCCAGGCCACTTTTCCTTTTGACGAGTTAGTATCCACACACTGGCTAAAGAGTGTATTGAGGGTGTTTGCTGAACTTGAGGCACTCCGGCACTGTGGATCAGAATTCCTCACAGTATCAGTGCTCCCTGTGAGACATTCACCGACATGGATAGGGCTACCTGGAAAGATAAATCTTGAGAAGAGGTCAATAAGAGTGGGGCTATTTGGAGGGGTATCATCAAAGGTGTAAACAGCCATGCACACTATGGAGGGCAGTCAAGTCTTAAATGTAAGCTTATAACCCTTTGTTCAGTAATTGTGAGTTGTTCAGATGTATAGAATTCTACCTCACCGGAGGCGAGCATGCGGGGGGCAATCCCCCCCTCCATTACGGATATCCAGGCAGGGGTTGTTAGAGTCAGTTTGGCTTGTGCTCGCTCATAGGGAGTAAGCATTCCAACACGCCTGTTGTTAAGCATGAACAGCGCTTGTGGGAGCATGCTCACCCACCCCTTAAGGTTTGCGTGGTGGTAAGTTTTCGAATTTGTTCTTTTAGCAGGCCATTCATTCTCTCTGTTAATCCACTAGCTTGAGGGTGGTATGGTACATGCAAGACCCGGGTGATCCCCAAGTCCTTTGCCCATTCTTGTACTAYATGGCCTGCAAAGTGGGTACTTTGGTCACTCTGTATTTCTTTTGGTATACCGTAAGTATACATGAGTTGCTCTAAGCTTCATACAGTAGAGGACTGATTTGTGTGGGAGGTAGGATATGCACGCATAAGGCCTGTGTAAGTGTCTGCAGCAGTTAATATATATACCTTTGTTCCTGTGAGGGGGGCAATGGGCCTACATAATCTGCTTGCCAGGTTGCAAAGGGTCGTTCGCCTCATTACCTTTCCACTCAATTTAGTAGTCCCTGCCAATTTTCTCGCCTTGGAATTCCAAACTGCTCTCACTTGCTTAGTACCTGGTTCACCAACAAGTGCCAAATCCCTTATATTGTTTACCAAGCCCCCACTGTTCCAGTTGCAGGCATTACCGTGCCAAGTAGTAAGGGCTTTAGGGCACTTGAAGCCCCTCTTAATAACTGGGTTTTCATCTGCCGAGTTATTTCCACACCATCTGGTCCTTCTCCATCTACTAATCCAGTTGCTACCCCTAGCTGCCACAACACATTGATCCCTTCCTCAAAAGTACACCATGCTCCCACTGTAGCGGCTAACTCACCTGTGGACAGGTAAACACCTACCACAGTGGCGCGTAACCACTGAGATAATGTTGGAGCTACAATAACATTTCCTGCCCCATCCCATGCAGAGGTTAACTGGGTAAGATAATATTATACTTGAGCATTGGTTGATAAGGGGCTCATTAAATTCAGCTCCTMTCTTACAAGACTAAGCGATCTGGCACCTGCATCCCATGCTCTCACTAACCAGGCTAACAAAGACTCCCCACGGGGGCTGCTGGAAAGCAGTTAAAAATTCACGCAATTCCTTTGGGGTATATGTTCTAGATTGCTCCACTGTATTCCTGTCTACTTGCCTCTCCTCCCTTCAGTTGCACAAGAGGTCGGACCTGGGGAGTAGCCGGTTCTCCTTCTAATCCAAAGTCAATCTCTGAGTCAGATGAAGTACTCCAAATATTACCATCCCACTCCTCTGGGTCCCAGGAGGGTCTAGTTATTATTGCTCTCACCTGGGCAACTGCAGCTGGGGCTTTACCATAGCTCACATGGTGTTTGTTAGCCATTCGTAAAGCTCATCACTCTACCCTAGGGGTTAATTCCTGACCCTTTTCAGCTTGGCTCATGATCAACTCCTGTGCTACCACCCTCGCATCATGCAAATCTCCATTCTCCTTCTCCAGATCTTTTACTCGTTGCTGCGAAGATGATACCTCCTTATCTAAGGCTCGAATGYCCRTCAACAGTGCCCACCCTAATTGTCCGGCAAGCTTCCGAGCTGCTTCCGAAGCGGCACAGAAGGGCATAGCCTGTAAAGTGGATTCAGCTGCCTTCAGGGTAACGTTTTCCCCCTGTGCYAACTCTGGCCAGTGCTGGGGGACTTCCAGAGTGGCAAGCAATGCAGCTACTGGCCCCCACTGCTCAGTCTGGGGCCCTCCTGGGAGCCGCAGGCGAGCAGTCCCTCCGTGGCTCTTGCCCTCCCCCTTCGCTCTCCTCGGCCACGGCGTTGTTGTTTGTGTATCCTGCCGACTACGCCAGTTGTAAGGGTCTGGCGGGGGCGACGCCTGGACTCCCGGCAGGAACAGATACACAAYCGCAAGGCACACTATGGTTGATATTGAGTGTTTATTACCCCTGTGTCTGAGCGGGGCTTCCCCAGCGATTTCCTGATCGAGGCAATAATGGAGAGGGAGAGTCCCTGGCACTCTTTGGACACTTTCTCCCATAACATGGTCCTCAGAGGCAAGCTCAGGAAGCGTAGGCTAGACAAGCAGACAGTGAGGTGGATTGGGAACTGGCTGAATGGCAGAGCTCAGCAGGTTGTGCTCAGTGGTGCAAAGTCTACTTGGAGGCCTGTAGATAGCAGTGTCCTCCACCCCAGGGGTCAGTACAGGGTCCAGTCTTGTTCCACTTCTTCAGCAATGACCTGGATGAAGGGGCAGAGTGCACCTTCCGCAAGTTTGTTGATGATATAAAACTGGGAGGAGTGGCTGCTACACCAGAGGGCTGTGCTGCCATTGAGAGGGACCTGGACAGGCTGGAGAGATGGGCAAAGAGGAACCTCATGTAGTTTAGCAACCCTTTTCCTTTCCTCAGCCCTGGTGAAGCCACGTCTGGAGTACTGTGTCCAATTCTGGGCTCCCCAATACAACAGAGACATGGAGCCAGTGGAGCAAGTGCAGCGGAGGGCTGCTGAGGGGATGAAGTCATTGGAGCATCTCTTCTATGAGGAAGGGCTGAGAGAGCTGGGACCGTTCAGCCTGGAGCAGAGAAGGCTGAGGGGGGATCTTATCAATGCGTAGAAGTATCTGAAGGGAGGCTGTAGAGAGGACGGAGCCAGACTCTTCAGTGGTGCCCAGCGATAGGACGCGAAGCAACGGGCACAAACTGAAACCCCAGAAAGCTCTGTCTGAACATGAGGAAAACCTTTTTTATTGTGAGGGTGACAGAGCACTGGAACAGGTTGTCCAGAGAGGTTGTGGAGTCTCCATCCTTGGAGATACTCAAAAGCTGTCTGGACATGGACCTGTGCAACATGCTGTAGGTGACTCCGCTTGAGCAGGGTGTTTGGACTAGATGATCTCCCAAGGTCCCTTCCAACCTCAACCATTCTGTGATTCTGTGTTTCTGTGATTCTGTGCTCGAATAGCCAAAGGAGAGAAAATTTAAGTTAAAGTTTTCTTATTTCTTATCAGGACAGCAAGTCATCTGGAGTGTTTTTTTCTCATAACTCCTGTGGCACTGCTGATTTAACCTCACCAGGTCCTTGCTTTCCCAGTTGTTCTTTATGCAGCAGCTGATCTTGATCAAGCCTGGGCTAGATCTACAGACAGTACACTTTGCTTTGCTGCAGTGGTGATACCGAACAGGATTATACTGCAAAACCATGAGGAAACCTGAAGTAAAGTGTAAGAAATATTCTTTTAAATTTTCATATTGCTGTTGAACAGAATGGGAGAAAGTCTGCATTATCTGCTAACAAGGAATCTGGCCAAAGAAACTGCAAGTGTGAATCCTGTCCAAATCATTCTTTCAGCTTCCTGAGCTAACTGGCCTGGGTGGTAACTTACCTCCTGTGCTGAGGAATCTGGAATGTGTCCTGTGCAATTTCAGACTATGTGGACCCAGGTGGTATTGCCATAGATTGCACTGCGTTTGTGTCCCTTGTTACAGTCTTGGGAATGGATAGCTTCCAAGAGTTGCAGTTTGAGAGAGTAGTATACAGAAAATTTAATGTCCCAGTGAAACTCCAGGACTCTCCATGTCATAGATTATCTCAGGCAAAATTAAGTTGTCTTGTCAACACACAAAGATTGTACAATCATATATCTCTAAGTGGAAAGGAACAGTTCAAACAAGCTGTAATCCAGAATAATTCTTTAAAAATGGTGGGTTTGTGCCTTGAATTGTATTTGACTTCTGTGGACACCAGACAGCAGTGTGAATATTGTATTTAACATTTCTGATGGCTGAAAAGTCCATCATGAGTGATCTTAAAGCAACCATTAAAATGCTTAATGTCAGGGGGGTTGCTATTTCTTTTCTTTAATCAATATAATTGCCAACTAAATAAAGCATTATGAGCCATTTAGATGATTATTACATTTTGCTAAGACTGGCATTTGATATAGCAAAAACTAATTATGATGAGATTTTTCTGGGGAGAACAGGTACATAATCTGTGGTGTGGATGCCAGAGAGATGATTTAGCAAGCATGAGATGGCATAGGTGGTGCCAAGAGTTCTACCTCAGTTACTGGTTTTGTATTGAATTTAATTGATTTGCATCAAGTGTCCAACGTTTTAAACAGGAAATGCATGATATAGGTAATGATGTTTATACTAAGGAAATGCAAATTAGCAGTGAAAGACAGGAGAAAGAACCACATTCCCCTGCCCTTCTGTACTTTTCTAAGATGTATCTTAAGAATGCAGTTGAGATGCCCTTGCAACTGCTTTGCTGGTAGCAGCATTTATGTAGCAATTTGGATGGTCTCCTAGGGGATTTGCATGGTCAGAATTCCTTTAATTTCTGGAGTACTCAGATGCTTCAGAAAGGCATGAAAAACTTTGACTGTCGCACTGAGAGACTGTTTAATATGCTCTCTACCTAAAATCTCATTCTGAACAGGCTTACAGAGACCTACATACACTGGGGAGAAACCACCAGAAATCAGCCTCTGTGACCATTTTGCATCAGTTACTTTACTCTTGAGCACTGCAATGCTGTTTTTCAGATAATGCTTTGCAAAATTTTTAAGAATTCATGCAACTTTTTTTTTCAAAATTCACTTTCTGTATATGAGGGAACATTTTAAAACTGAAATCTGGTCTATTTAAAAAAAAAAAAGTATTTTCAGGTTTTACAAGTAGCCCTAGTTTCCTCCTCTTTTTTTTTTTTTTAACACCCCATGAATTTGCAGTCAGGTTTTACATCTTCTGAAAAATGTTTTTGCATTCCTGCAGACAGCTGAGAAATTCATGGAAGCTATAGGAGAATGACAACGAAGTCTCCAATAATTTACAGTGATCGCTCAGTGGGGCCAGTGTTGTCCTTTCAAAGTCTCCTTGAAATCCCTGAGTCTTAGCTGGGTTGCATAAGCATGCGACTCAGACTGCAGTATAGGGACCTACGGAGCTGTCATAAAGTGTGGCAACACTGTGCATAAAAGAGCAAATTTGATACAGTCCAGCTGAGCAAATGGAAGAGAGAAAGCAAAATAGATTCATTCACTCTGCTATAAGCTTGACTGTTGCAATAACTGGAGATAGTGTATAGGCAAAAGTGATATTTTATTTATTTATTTATTTATTCTGAAAAGCGCTCGCCTTCAGAAACTAGTACTCAGCTGAAAAGAGCCATTGTATTTTTTTTCAAGTGTCATGAGAAAAAATTTCTTCTTCCAATTTATGACTTGGGTTGCATACATTTCCCTACTGAAAGGGAACACAATATTGTAAGGATTCCCTAGGTCTCATATGTGTCACTGAATTTTAGTACTGCTTAATTCCATGGAAACTAGTACTGTCACTTCATGAGTAAGCAGCAGAGTATTTCAAGAGAATCTAGTGTATACTATGTAATACATAAATTTTATCAGCATTTTGATGTTGGCACCTAAAAACTTTACAGAAAATTAGAATTTAAAATATATAGCCATTAGGAAGGTGGAAACAACAGTCTAATTTGAATCTGTAATGCTAAATCACTTATTTTACAACTTGAGCTTATACAAATGGGAGCGAAGGTTGTTTCAGGAGCTAGTCAGTGCGAAAGGGCTAACAGTACTGCCTATTGTGTGTGTGGCTATCCAAATGTGTGTCCCTACTGTGCTGGTTATCAAATGTGTATATAACATGATAGTCACTGTACAGGCAAGTGTGGAACTCGGGATGGTGCAGCCCATAGAAGAGGGTTTTGCTCTGGGGTGCTCCCCAAGAGTTAATGAACCCTGCATGCCCCATGGCCAGAGCCACCATACTGTGGCGTTGCCGCAGCCCTGCAATTACCCCATGAGTGCTGGGCAAACCTAGCTAACAAAAGGGAAGTGACAATGCAGACTCACACCGTAGGCACCCAGGTACTGTGGAATTTTGCACTGGGCTGACATGTGTACTGTTGTCTGTTGAATATGCTTACTGTTATCTGTTGAACATCTGTATTGTTCTCTGTTGATATGCATACTGTTATCGGCTGAGGCCATCTCTTCTGTTGTGTCACCATGATCTGGCACTGTTTTAATGAGCTAAGCCCAGGAAGGATAAAAGAAAGTAAGCCACATACCTTCATGTGGACTTGGACTCACCGTCAGCTGGCCTGCAGACCCAACAACCCACTCATCAGTGGGGATGCCCCTGATGCCAACTGCCAGGGAAAATATGGATCATCCCAACGCAGCTCGAGCATAGTGAGAACAATCTGGGGAAACTATACTGGAGGATTAGCCCCAAAATGACAATAAAAGGGTGAGAACAGTCATTGTACCATGCATCTGTGGCTTAACCATAAGGCTTTGATATATTTCCAGCTTTGTTATTCTTTTAACTTTGTTATACTTGTGGTTGATAGATTGTTTGGTGTTGTCTAATGTCTGTTATATGTGTAGAATCACTTATCTCCAATAAACTCTTATACTGACAAATGATGATCTCTTGAGTTCAACATGACTAATCCCAGAATGTGAAAGAATCCCGGATGCCCGTCTATTGGTGCATCATGAGCAGCTTGCTTGCTCATAGTGTTACTGGATGACCAGACTAATTTATGCTGGAAGAAAGATAGATCTAGCTGAATTATGGCTATTACAGCTGAATTGCAGCTATAATATAGCTGTTATATACAGCTATACATGTATATGCACATATATATACAGCTTTTATTAATAATACATAAAGGCTGGATACTGAATAGTCTGGAATAAAATATATAAATGGTCAGAGCAGCTAAACAGCAGTCATGTGTTTCAGTTGACCTCTGTTCTTGCAGCTATTGGTCATGATAACATTCCTGCACTTTCTTTAGGGACAGTAGATAAACATTAATATTTTTTAAAGCCTGGCCTAAGTGAACACATTCCTCCATCTCCATGCTGGGAAGAGTAGGAAATAAGCACTAGCACTGGTGACTATATTAAGAGAGGTAGTGCTGCATCTTTGCACCAAGATTTTGAGTAAAATCTGCAAGATGTGAAGTGTGCTAGAATCTCAGTTGAGCAGGGCTAAGATCTGAATTTAACGTGTCTATCAGACTTTTTCAGTGAAAAATGGCACTCAGCTAAAGAATACTTTTCTGAGGAATAAAGACATTTATTTTAGACATTCATAAAAAACTATTTTATGAATAAGACAATTTTTTGAAAAACTATGCTTTTGAATTTTTATTTGAGAGTATCAAAGAACTTCAGAACAGCAGGAAGCTTCAAACTTTTCCCCAGTGCTTGGAGCTAGGTCATGACAGCTCTATGTTTGGCCATGAATTTTCTATAGTATGCTTCTAAGTGCTCTGTGCAATTTTGTCTTATACGTTGCTATTCTGCTGAATTTGTTTGTAGATTTCCTTGTGCTAATTCTTTTAGTCTCAGATAAATTTTTCTTTCTCATCAACCTGTGCTTGTAATTTCCTTATGTATGTAGGCAAAATGCCAACCCTGATCTGTGGCTACACAGTCAAGAAAATTATGTAAGAATGTACAATGTGTCAGAGAGAATGTGTGAGGGAATAACATATATACATCTGGCTAACCCCAACCACTGGCCACACTAAGAAGATAGCAACATGAGAGATGGCAGAAATGATAAATATTGTTTCTATATCAAAGAGGGTACTAGCATATTTGATTTGCTGATTAGGGTAGAAATGAGCAGGACAACTATATCACAAGTATAAAATAAGGGTGTAAAATCATCAAAATCAGGTGCAGTGGGGAAAGAGTAAATAGGAATGGGCAGTTTGTCTGAAATGAGGTAAGGGTGGAAGAGAGGAAGAACTTGCAAAGGGAACAGGGGAATGGAAGAGGTACCAGGGCATGTTATCAGTGTCTGATGCTCTGCGTTGTTCTTGATAACAGCAGTCTGGAGCAGGACAACATACCTGCTGTTTCCTCTATACTTGTGTCTGGCTTGCTCCTGTGGTCAGGACGGACCTGGTGCATTTTTATTTGTTGATGAGGAAATTCTTGGAGTTCTCCTCCTAGCTGTAGTGAGAACACCTGCAAAAGATCTGGCGAGGATTCAGTGACTGCCAGAGTATGTGACAGCAGCCCCAGAGTGTGATCTCTACACCGTAATTGAATTCCTGTCACGGCCAGACATGCCTATTCCATTTTGCCAACAATGTCTAGCTGCCTCCTGCACAGTAGCTACTCAAGGTTAACACAGCTGAGATGAGGAAATAGTTCTAGTAGATTTAAAGGACTTTTAGGATACAATGAGTGGAGTCCCTCCTGGGCATCCAACCCATGCGTCCAACCCCTATGTCCAACAGCCTCCCATCAGTAACCCCTCTGCGCAGTTCCTGAGGCTCCCCGTGCAGCTTGGAGTGTAAGAAGTCCTTTATTAAATCTATTCTGTTTAACCCCTTACGAACTCTGAGCGTCTTTCTTCACCAGTATCCAACCCTCTCTTGCCCACCTTGCAGTCACAGTCTCATTTTAAGAAGCATTAGCAAAACACATAGCATAGGCATGCACATATATGGTAATATAGGAATGTAGCTGTAAACAGCGTGGTTGAAGGAGATGCATTAAGCTGTCAGAAAGAAGGTTTGCTCCAAAATAATCATGTCAAAGAGGAAGATGACCACCAGAAGGTTAAGTGGTAACCATGGAATTAGAAAAAAATTACTGCTTTTGAAGCAAAGACGAGTCAGCATGAAAAGCAGTATAAAAGAAGCAAGAGCACTTGCATCAGTACAGAAGAGAACAGAGGGCAACAGAGACAGAATGGATCTGGCGTCATCAGCAGGGGCCCCCAGGCATGCCGAGAACTGCCAGGGCAGATGGAACAGCCCCACCATGGTGTGCCATGGGCTGCCTGCACCCTTCTGCGGCTGTCAGCATGGGGGGCACTGAGGAGGGACTCCAGGGTGCACCCCTGAGACCAGGGCAGGAGACTGCAGGGCCAGTATGGGGCCATGTACAGCTGGGGAATCCCTTCGCCCACACTGGGCTGAGCAAGCAGGGACAACCGCAGCGTGGAGGAAGCCCACATGACCTGTGAGGAGAAGCTAGCATGCATGTCTGTGTGTCTGTTTGCACCTATAACTGTGTGTGTATTATCTTTGGGATTCATTATAAAAGAGTTTTTAGAGGTTTGTAGGTGCCTCCTAGCATCTGATATTGATCCTTAAGGTACAGTTCACTGTACATTGAATCAATTTCTTTTTGTTTTTGCTGTTTACACCAGTGATTATATAAAGTCCTTACTGATTTCTTGACTCTGCAGTCTTATTACCTCTTACTTAGTAAAAATGTATCTAAAGGATTTACCTGTATCTCTTCTTCCTGTTTCTTCAAACACCCAGTTATCACTCTTTCCTTCTAACCCTCCTGCTCATCCATATCCTTCTAATAGCTATGTGCCTAGAATTACATGCTAAACTTGGAAGATGATATTATTTAGAGAAGAGAGAAAATTTCCCATGTGTAAAATACAATATTTTATAAGCCTTTGTAAATTTCTTCTTGCCTTGTAAACTACTTGTAGTTAGTTGTAGTTAGTCCTGTCAGTTTGAAAATGCTACCTTTCTGGCAGGACTTGAAAAAATTGGCCCAAGTGAGTGACAACACCAGATCAAGCTACATAAGAGCTACTGAACACTGCTCTGTGTTGAGTGAAGATGCAGAGTGGTAAAGTCATCTCACTGCATGAGGATTTTGTAAGGAAAGCAAATTGATTCCATCTGAACTGGTAGTGTATACACCTTTATTGCAAGTGGGATGTAATTTCCTGAATTCGATTTCCTTTTAGAAGCTTTTCTCTCAAAAAATCCCAGTTTATGTACCTCCTGCCTTTCTCTTTTGAGAGATGGATACTTGCTATATAGGAGTGAAGAGAGACCAGTGAATGCTTTGTAGCCAAATGTACCCATAAGCAATCCAAAATGAAAGTGATTATTTCAAATTTGTTCTTTTCACTCCACCTAACACTGGTAAGATGTCTTTTGATAAATGGAAAAAGTCTGTTTCTTTT
>NW_020450741.1:695272-708234 GCF_003343035.1 Apteryx rowi | reverse complement strand
AACGCAGGCAGTTCCTTGCTAGGCGCCCAAGGAACACGACGCTTTGCCTGACGGCGACGGCACGCGCAGCTTTGCTAGGCGCCCAAGGCAGACGACGCTTTGCTAGGCAGCGAGGCGGCGAACGCACAAAGCCATTTGCTCTGCGGTCATTCGCTGCCTCGCACAATAGCTAACCACTCGGCATGTTGGCTGTCTCACAAACAAGCAGACTGCTGCGTCTCTTCGCTGCCTCGCCAACTAGCAAAGTGCTGCCTCGCTTCGCCTCCACGCCAAAAAGCCATCCGCGATGCCACTGCGCCACCTGGTGCACAAGCAAAGTGCTGCATCTCTTCGCTGCCTCGCACAAGGAGCAACCGCTGGGCATGTTGGCTGTCTCACAATCAAGGAGACTGCTGAATGTCTTCGCTGCCTCGCCAACAAGCAAACCGCTGCATCTCTTCGCCGACTCACATAAAAGGAAAGCACGGCCTCTCTTCCGTGCCTCACCAACAAGCAAACCACTCAATCTCTTCGCCGCCTCGCAAACTAAGCAACTGATGCGACCCTTTGCCGCCTGCAAAAGCACTGCGTCCCTCCGCCGCCTTCACCGCCTAGCACACCGCGGCGTCACCTTTCCCCCCTCTCCGACTCTCATATCGCTTCGTCCCCTYGTGCTCGCCGTCTACCAAAGCGCTGCGTCCCTCCCGCCCTCACCGCCTGGCAAACGGCTGCGTCCTTCAGTGCGTTGGTGCCTCGCTGCATGGCAGCCTAGCAAAGCGCTGTGTGCCTTCGCCGCCTCGCCGCCTAGAAAAGCGCCGTGTCCCTTCAGTGCCTCTCCAACTAGCACACCGCTGTGACCCTTCGACGCCTAGTAAAGCAGCACGTGTCTTTGCCGCCTCGCCGCCTAAGAAAGCACTGCGTCCCTTTTCGCCCTCGCTGCCTAGCAAAGAGCCATGTCCCTTCGCCGCCTCCCAAATTGCTTTGTCTCTTCGCTGCCTCGCCACCTAGCAAAGCGTTGTCTGCCTTCTCCACCCAGCAAAGCTCTGCGTCCTGTCGCCATCAAGCAAAGCGCCATGTCCTTCGGCTCCTAGCAAAGAACTGCGTTCCTCCACCGCCTTGCCACGTAGCACAGCGCTGCGTCCCTTTTCTCCCTCGCCACCTCTCAAATCACTTCGTCCCCTTGCGCTTCGCCGCCTAGCAAAGCGCTGCGTCCCTCTCCCCCACCGCCTGGCAAACGGCTGCCTCCTTCGGCGCCTCGCCACCTCGCCGCCTCGCCGCCTAGCAAATTTCCGTGTCCCTTCACCGCCTCGCCGACTAGCACACCGCTGTGACCCTCGCCGCCTAGCAAAGCAACGTGTGCCTTCACCGCCTCACCGCCTAGCAAAGCGCTGTGTCCCTTCGCCGCCTAGCAAAGCTCCCCGTCCTGTCACTGCCAAGCAAAGTGCCGTGTTCCTTCTCCGCCTCGCACACCACTGCGTCCCTTCGCCGCCTCACCACCTAGCAAAGCACCGTATGCCATCGACGACTACCAAATCACTTCGCGGCTTCGCTGCCTCGTGCCTTTAGCAAAGCGCCATGTGCCTTCGCCACCTAGAAAAGCGCTGTGTCCCTTCGGTGCTAATACGACGTTTGCTAAGCAGTGAGGCAGCGAAGGCACGCAGTGCTTTGCCAGGCGGCGAGGGTGGGGAGGGACGCAGCGCTTTGCTAGGAGGCGAGGCGCGAGGGGGACAAAGCGATTTGAGAGGCGGTGAGGGGGGGGGAAAGGGACACAGCGGTGTGCTAGGTGGCGAGGCGGCGGAGGGATGCAGTTCTTTGCTAGGAGCCGAAGGAACACGGCGCTTTGCTTGGCGGTGACAGGACGAGGAGCTTTGCTTGGCAGAGCTAGGCGGCGAAGGGACAAAGCGATTTGGGAGGCGGCGAAGGGACTCGGCACTTGGCGAGGCAGCAAAGGGTCTCGGCTCTTTTCTGGGCAGCGAGGCAGCCACGGGACTCGGAGTTTTTCTGGGCGGAGAGTCGGCGACGGGACTCGGCGCTTGGCTTGGCGGCGAGGTGGCGACGGGACTCGGTGCCTGGCTTGGCAGCAATGATGACTGCTTTTTGCTACTGGGCGAGTCGGCGAAGGGACTCGGCTCTTTGCTAGGCAGTGAGGTGGCGAAGGGACTTGGCGCTTTGCTAGGCGACAACGGGAGAAAATGGACGCAGTGGTGTGCTAGGCGGCGAGGCGCCGAGGCTGCAACCAGACACGGCGCTTTATGAGGTGTCGAGGCGGCGAATGACACAGGTACTCACTAGGCATCGAGGCAGCAAAGAGACATGGTGCTTTGCTCAGTGGGAGGCGAAGAAGGCACGCAGCGATTTGGTAGGCGGCGGAGGGACGCAGCGCTTTGCGTGGCGGCGAAGGGACTCGGCGCTTGGCTAGGGGGCGAGGCGGCAACGGGACTCGGTGCTTGATTTGGCGGCAAAGGGTCTCAGCGCTTTTCTGGGCGGAGAGGCGGCTATGGGACTCGGCGCTTGGATTGGCGGCAAAGGGTCTCGGCTCTTTTCTGGGCGGAGTGGTGGCAATGGCACTCGTTGCTTGGGGAGGCAGCGACGGGACTCGGCGCTTGGCTTGGCGGCGACAGGACTCAGCGCTTGGCAAGGCTACGAGGGGGAAAAGGGACACGGCGCTTTGCTAGGCAGCGAGGGGCCGACACGCCGAGGCTGCGACCGGACATGGCGCTTTACTAGGAGTTGAGGACACGAAGGGATATGGCGCTTTGCTATGCGGTGAAGGGATGCAGCGCACTGCTGGGCGGCAAGGGGGAAAAGGGACCCTAGGCGGCCAGGTGCCTACGCACCAATGTGACAAAGGGCCTCAGCACTTTGCTAGGCGGTGAGGCGGCAAAGGCAGACGGTGCTTTGCCAAGGGGCAGCAGGACACGCAGCTTTGCTAGGCGGCGAAGGGACTCGGCGCTTTGCGAGGAGGCGGGGGGATGCAGCACTTTGCGAGGAGGTGGAGGGAGGCAGTGCTTTGCTGGGTGGCAAGGGGGAAAACGGACACGGCGCTTTGCTCAGCGGGAGGCAACGAAGGCACACAGCAATTTGGTAGGCGGCGAAGGGACTTGGCGCTTTGCTTGGCGGCGACAATGACGGCTCTTTGCTAGGCGGCGAGGCGGCGCAGGGATGCGGTGCTTTGCTAGGCGCGAGTCGGCAAAGGGACTCAGCACTTTGCTAGGTGGCGAGGCGGCGCAGGGACTCGGCACTTTGCTAGGCGGCGCAGGGACGCAGTGCTTTGCTAGGCGGTGACGGGACTCAGCGTTTGGCTTGGTGGCGACAGGAGACGGTACCTTTCTGGGCGGAGAGATGGCAACGGGACTTGGCACTTGGCTTGGCGGCATCAGGACTCAGCACTTGATTTGGTGGCAAAGGGTCTCAGCACTTTTCTGGGTGGAGAGGTGGCTACGGGACTCGGCGCTTGGATTGGCGGCTACGGGACTCGGCGCTTGGACTGGCGGCAAAGGGTCTCGGCTCTTTTCTGGGCGGACTGGCGGCGACGGCACTCGGTGCTTGGGGAGGCGGCGACCGGACTCAGCGCTTGGCTTGGCGGCGACGGCACTCGGCACTTTTCTGGGCGGAGAGGCAGCGACGGGACTCAGCCCTAGGCTAGGCGTTGACGGGACTTGGCGCTTTGTTTGGCGGCAATGGGACTCGGCGCTTGGCGAGACGGTGAAGCGGCGATGGGACTCGACGCTTTGTTTGGCGGCAACAGGACTCGGCGCTTGGCTAGCAGGCAAGGCGGCAACAGGGATGGCCCTTTTCTGGGCGGCGAGGCGGCAACGGGACTTGGCGCTTTTCTTGGCGCCAAGGCGGCGACGGAACTTGGCGCTTGGCTTGGCGGCTACGGGAGATGGTGCCTTTCTGGGCAGAGAGGCAGCAATGGGACTTGGCGCTTGGCGAGGCGGCGAGGCAGCAATGGGACTCGACGCTTGGCGAGGCGGTGAGGCGGCAACGGGACTCGGCACTTGGCTTGGCAGCGACGGCACTCGGCGCTTTTCTGGGCAGAGAGTCGGCAACGGGACTCGGCGCTTGGCTTGGCGGCGAGGCCCCGACAGGACTCAGTGCTTGGCTTTTCCGTGTTTGGACTCGGCGCTTTTCTGGGTGGCTAGGCGGCGATGGGACTCAACACTTGGCTTCGCGGCAAAGGGACTCGGCGCTTTGCTAGGCGGCAAGGGAGAAAAAGGACGCAGTGGTGTGCTAGGCGGCGAGGCGCCGACGCGCCGAGGCTGCGATCAGACACGGCGCTTTACTAGGCGTCAAGGCAGTGAATGACACAGCTACTCGCTAGGCTTTGAGGCAGCGAAGGGACAGGGTGCTTTGCTTAGCGGGAGGCAAAGAAGGCACGCAGCGATTTGGTAGGTGGTGGGGGGACGCAGTGCTTTGCGTGGTGGCGAGGGGGAAAAGGGAGACGGCGCTTTGCTCAGCGGGAGGTGGCGAAGGGACGCAGCGCTTTGCTAGATGGCGAAGGGACTCAGCGCTTGGCTTTGCGGCGACGGGACTCGGCGCTTGGCTGGCGGCAAGGCGGCGACGGGACTCGGTGCTTGGCTAAGGGGCGAGGGGCGACGGGAGACGGCCCTTTTCTGGGCGGAGAGGCAGCAACAGGACTCGGCGCTTGGCTAGGGGGCGAGGMCCCGACGGGCCTCGGCGCTTGGCTTGGTGGCGACGGGACTCGGCGCTTGGTGAGGCTGCGAGGGGGAAAAGGGACGCGGCGCTTTGCTAGGTGGCAAGGGGTCAACACGCCGAGGCTGCAACTGGACATGGCACTTTACTAGGCGTCGAGGACACGAAGGGATATGGCACTTTGCTACACAGTGAAAGGATGCAGCGCATTGCTGGGCGGCAAGGGGGAAAAGGGACCCTAGGTGGCCAGGCGCCTACGCACCGATGCGACGAAGGGCCTCGGCGCTTTGCTAGGCGTCGAGGCRGTGAAGGCAGACGGTGCTTTGCCAAGGGGCAGCAGGACGCGGAGCTTTGCTAGGCGGCGAGGGGGAAAAAGGATGCAGCGGTGTGCTAGGCACTGACGCGCCGACGCTGCGACCGGAAGCAGCGCTTTACTAGCCGGTGAGGCTGCGAAGGGAGAAAGCGCTTTGCCAAGCGGCAGCAGGACGCAGAGCTTTGCTAGGCGGCGAGGCGGCCAAGGCACGTAGTGATTTGGTAGGCGGCGGAGGGAGAGGGCGATTGTTCGCTGTCTCACAAACTAGCAAACCGCTGCCTCTCTTCGCTGCCTCACAAACTAACCAAATGCTGCCTCTCTTTGCTAACTCGCAAAATAGCAAACCACTGAGACTGTTCACTGCGTCGAAACAAGCAAACCGCTGCGTTTCCTCAGTGCCTCGCAAACTAAACACTGCGTCTGTTCACTGCCTTGCAAAAAAGCAGACCGCTGTGTGTATTCGCCGACTCGCAAAAAAGCAAACCACGGCGGCTGTTCCCTGCCTCGCGAACAAGCAAACCGCCATATCTCTTCGCCGCCTTGCAAACAAGCAAACCAATGCATCTGTTCACTACCTTGCAAACTAACCGACGACTGCATCTATTTGCTGCCTCGCGAAGAAGCAAACCGCTATATCTGTTCGCCGCCTCGCAGAAAAGCAAACCACGGCGACTTCGCTGACTTGCGAACAAGAAATTCGCTGCCTCGCTTCGATGCCTCACAAACTACCTAACTGCTGCGGTGGCACACTTCCTCACAAACTAAATAACTGCTGCGTCTCTTCGCTGCCTCACAGACTAACGGAATGCTGCGTCTCTTTGCTAACTCACAAACTGGCAAACTACTGAGGCTGTGCACTGCCTCGCAAACAAGCAAACCGCTGTGTCTCTTGAATGCCTCGCGAACAAGCAAATTGTTGTGTCTCTTCGCTGCCTCGCAAACAAGCAACTGCTGCATCTGTTCACTGCCTCGCGAACAAGCAAACCACTGCGTTTCTTTGCTGCCACGCGAACAAGCAAACTGCTACATCTGTTTGCTGCCTCGCAAGCTAACTAAACTCTGTGTCTCTTTGCTGCCTCTCAAAAAAGCAAACCACTGCATCTCTTCACTGCCTGGTGAACACGCAGACTGCTGCGTCCATTCGCTGCATCACAAACTAACTAACCAACCACTGCGTCTCTTCACTGCCTCGCAAACTAACTAACCGATACATCCATCCACTGCCTCTCAAAAAAGCAGACCGCTGCATCTCTTCACTGCCTTGCAAACTAGCAAAAAGCTGCGTCTCTTGGATGCCTCGCGAACTAACTAACCTCTGCGTCTCTTCACTATGTCACAGAATAACTAACCACTGTGGATGTTGGCTGTCTCACAAACAAGCAGACTGCTGAATCTGTTCGCTGCCTCGCCAACTAGCAAAGTGCTGCGTCTGTTCGCTTCCACGCGAAAAAGCAAACTGCRATGCCACTGCGCCACCTGGTGGACAAGCAAAGTGCTGCGCCTCTTTGCTGCCTCACAAACTAACGGAACACTGTGTCTCTTCCCCTCCTCATGAAGTAGCAACGTGCTGCATCTGTTCGCTGCCTCGCGAACAAGCAAACCACTGCCTCTCTTCGCTGCCTCTCTTCACTGCCTTGCAGACTAACCACTGTGACTGTTCGCTGCCTCYCAAAAAAGAAAACCGCTGCCTCTTCGCTGCATGGCAAACACGCAGACCACTGCATCTATTTGCCGCATCACAAACTGACTAACCACTGCCTCTCTTCACTGCCTCGCAATCTAACTAACCGATACATCAGTCCGCTGCCTCATGAACAAGCAGACCGCTGCGTCTCTTCGTTGCCTCACGAACTAAATAACCGCTGCGTCTCTTCCCCTCCTCACAAAGTAGCAACATGCTGCATCTGTTCACTGCCTCACAAACAAGCAAACAAATGCATCTGTTCGCTACCTTGCAAACTAACCAACGACTGCATCTATTTGCTGCCTCACAAAGAAGCAAACCGCTATATCTGTTCACCGCCTCGCAGAAAAGCAAACCACGGCAACTTCACTGCCTCGCAAACAAGAAATTCGCTGCCTCTGCTCACTGCCTTGCAGACTAACTAACCGCTGCGACTGTTCGCTGCCTCTCAAAAAAGCAAACTGCTGCCTCTCTTCGCTGCGTGGCAAACACACAGACCACTGTGTCTATTTGCCGCAAGGCATCCAAGAGACACAGAGGTTTGCTTCTTTGCGAGGCAGCAAACAGTCGCAGTGGTTTGCTAGTTTGTGAATTAGCAAAGAGACGCAGCGTTCCATTAGTTTGTGAGGCAGTGAAGAGACGCAGCAGTTTGCGAGACAGTGAACAAATGCAGCAGTTATTTAGTTCATGAGGAAGTGTGCCACCGCAGCAGTTAGGTAGTTTGTGAGGTATCGAAGAGACACAGCGAATTTCTTGTTCGTGAGGCAGCGAAGTCGCCATGGTTTGCTTTTCTGTGAGGCAGCGAACACATATCACGGTTTGCTTGTTCGCGAGGCAGGGAACAGCTGCCTTGGTTTGCTTTTCTGCGAGGCGGCGAACAGATATAGCGGTTTGCTTCTTTGCAAGGCAGTGAATAGACGCAGTCGTTGGTTAGTTCACAAGGTAGCGAACAGATGCATTGGTTTGCTTGTTTGCAAGGCAGTGAAGAGATATGGCGGTTTGATTGTTCACGAGGCAGGGAACAGCTGCCATGGTTTGCTTTTTTGCGAGTCGGCGAATACACACAACGGTCTGCTTTTTTGCAAGGCAGTGAACAGACGCAGCGTTTAGTTTGCAAGGCACCGAGGAAATGCATTGGTTTGCTTGTTTGTGAGGCAGCGAAGAGATGCAGCGGTTTGCTTCTTCACGAGGGAGCCAAGAGACACAGCAGTTAGTTTGTGAGGCATCCAAGAGATGCAGCGGTGTGCTTGTTTGCAATGCATTGAAGAAAAGCAGCGGGTAGTTGGTTCGCCATGTGGCGAAGAGAGGCAATGGTTTGCTTGTTCGCGATGCAGTGAACAGGTGCAGCAGTCTGTGTGTTCGCGAGGCAGCGAACAGACACAGCGGTTTGTATGTTGGTGAGGCGGCAAACAGATATAGCGGTTTGCTTGTTTGCGAGGCAGTGAACAGATGCAGCACTTTGCTAGTTTGTGAGGAGGGGAAGAAATGCAGTGGTTAGTTTGTGACGCAGTGAAGAGATGCAGCGGTTTGCTTGTTTGCGAGGTGACGTAACGGCGCCGTATTTTGCTTTACCACACAGAAGCAAAGAGGTGCAGCGGTTTGCTATTTTGTGAGGCAGTGAACACATGCAGCTGTTAGTTAGCTTGCAAGGCAGCGAACAGACCCATAGGTTTGCTTGTTTGTGAGGCGGCGAACAGATGCAGCGGTTAATTCGTTTGCGAGGCAGCGAAGAGGTGCTGCAGTTTGCTTGTTCACGAAATGGTGAATAGATTCTGGGGATTGCTTGTTTGCAACTCATCTAATAGATGCAGCGGACTGCTTGTTCACGAGGTGGGAAGAGATGCAGCAGTTACTTACTTTGCCAGGCATCGAACAGACGCAGCTGTTTGCTTGTTTGTGAGGTGGCATAGCGGCGCTGCAGTTTTCTTTATCATGCGGAAGCAAAGAGATGCAGCAGTTTGCTTGCTTGTGAGGCAGTGAACAGACACAGCAGTTTGCTTGTTCGCGAGGCATCCAAGAGACGCAGCGGTTTGCTTGTTTGCGAGGCAGTGAAGAGGCACCGCGGTTTGCTTGTTCGCGAAGCAGCGAACAGACGCAGTCGATTGCTTGTTAGTGAAATGTCGAATAGACGCAGCGGTTAGTTAGTTTGTGAGGTTGCGAAGAGGCACTATGGCTTGCTTGTTTGCGCAGAATCGAACAGGTGCAGCGGTCTGCTCATTTTCGAGGCAGCAAAGAGACGCTGTGGTTTGCTTGTCCGTGAGGCAGCAAACACATGCAGTGGATTGCTTGCTTGAGAGGCATAGAATAGATGCAGCGGTTAGTTAGTTTGCGAGGTTCCGAGGAGGCGCTGCGGCTTGCTTTTTTGTGCAGAATTGAACAGGCACAGCGGTCTCCTTGTTGTCAAGGAGGGGAAGAGACGCTGCTGTTTGCTATTTTGTGAGGAATTGAACACATGCAGCGGTTAGTTTGTTCGCGAGGCAGCGAAGATATGCAGCACTTTGCTTGTCCACGAGGTGGCGTAGCAGCATCGCGATTTGCTTTTGGAGCGGACGCGAACAGACGCAGGGATTAGTTAGGTTGCGAGGCAGCAAACAGACACATTGGTTTTCTAGTTTGCGAGGTGGCATAGCAGCCCCGCAGTTTGCTTTTTAACTTGGAAGTGAACAGACGCAGTACTTTGCTAGTTTGCAAGACAGCAAACAGACACAGCGATCTGCTTGTTTGCGAGGCAGTGAACAGACGCAGCGGTTAGTTAGTTCATGAGGCAGCGAAGAGATGCAGCACTTTGCTTGTCCACAAGGTGACTTAGCAACATCGTGATCTGATTTTTCACGCAGAAGCGAACATATGCAGCACTTGGCTAGTTTGCAGGGCAGTGAGCACACGCAGCTGTTAGTTAGCTTGCGAGGTTGAGAAGAGACGAAGTGGTGTGCTTGTTTGCGAGGCAGCGAAGAGACGCAGCTGTTTGCTTGTTCTTGAGGCTTCGAAGAGTGTCACGGATTGCTTGATCATGAGGCAGCAGACAGGTGCAGCAGTTTGCTTGTTCTCAAGGCAGCAAAGAGGCGCTGCAGTTGGCTTGTTTGCAAGGCAGCAAACACAGGCAGCAGTTAGTTAGTTTGCAAGGTAGCGAAGAGATGAAGCGGTCTGCTTGTTTGTGAGGCAGCAAAGAGATGCAGCGGTTAGTTAGTTTGCGAGCAGCGAAAAGACGCAACGGATTGCTTGTTTGCGAGGCGTCGAATAGACCCAGCGGTTAGTTACTTTGCAAGGTTCCGAGGAGGCGCTGCAGCTTGCTTGTTTACGCAGAATCGAACAGGCGCAGCGGTCTGCTTGTTTTTGAGGAGGTGAGGAGACGCAGCTGTTTGCTATTTTGCAAGGCAGCGAACRCACGGAGTGGTTAATGTGCTTGCGAGGCAGCGAACAGACGCAGCAGTGTGTTTTTTCGCCAGGCAGCAAAGAGATGCAGCAGTTGCTTATTGTGCCAGGCATCAAACAGACGCAGTGGTTACTTAGTGCACGAGGTGGCAAAGAGAAGCAACGGTTTGCTTGTCTGCGAGGCAGCGAAGAGATGCAGTCTTTGATTAGTTCGCGAGGTGGCGTAGCAGCGCCGCGGTTTGCTTTAGCACGCGGAAGCAAAGAGCCACAGCAGTTCGCTTGTTTGCGAGGAGGGGAAGAGACACAGCGGTTCCTTATTTTGCGAGGCAGCGAACAGACGCAGTTGTAAGTTAGTGTGCGAGGCAGCGAACAGATGCCGAGGTGGTTAGTTAGTTTGCGAGGCAGCAAACAAATACAGCGGTTTGCTTGTTTGCGAGGTAGGGAAGAGCTGCCATGGTTTGCTTTTTTGTGAGTCGGCGAATAGACGCAGCGGTTTGCTTGTTCGCGAGGCAGCGAACAAAGGCAGCCAATTGCTTGTTCGCGAGGCAGCGAAGAGACGCAGCACTTTGCTTGTCCACCAGATGGCGCAGCGGCATCGCGGTTTGCTTTTTTGCGCGGAAGCGAACAGACACAGCACTTTGCTAGTTTACAAGGCAGAGAACAGACGCAGCCTTCCGCTTGTTTGTGAAGCAGCGAACAGATGCAGCGATTAGTTAATTCGCGAGGCAAAGAGCACACGCAGTGGTTTGCCCATCTCTAAGCAATGCATCATCGTCTAGTTAGACAGAGYCTTACCGTAGTTTTTTGAGGTGGCAAAGAGACGCAGTCCTTTGCTTGTCCACAAGGTCGCGTAGCGGCACTGTGGTTTGCTTTACCACATGGAAGCAAAGAGACGCAGCAGTTTGCTTGTTTGCGAGGAAGCGAACAGATGCAGCGGTTACTTAGTTTGTGAGACAGCGAACACATGCAGCGGTTTGCTTTTTTGCGATGTGGCGTATTGGTGCCACGGTTTGTATGTTCGCGTGGTAGTGAACAGACGCAGTACTTTGCTAGTTTGCGATGCAGTGAACAGATGCAGCGGTTACTTAGTTTGCGAGGCAGCAAAGAGATGCAGTGGTTTGCTTGTTTATGAGACAGTGAACACACACAGCGGTTTGCTTTTTTGTGACGTGGCGCAGTGGTGCCGCAGTTTGCTTTTTCACATGGTAGTGAACAGGCGCAGTACTTTGCTAGTTTGCGATGCAGCGAACAGACGCAACTGTCTGCTTGTTTGTGAGGCAGCGAACAGACACAGTGGTCTGCTTGTTCGCGAGGCAGAGAAGAGGCGCTGCAGTTTGCTTGTTCACGAAGCGGTGAACAGATTCTGCGGAATGCTTGTTCGCAATGCATCGAATAGACGCGGCTTAGTGCTTGTTCATGAGGCAGGAAAGAGATGCAGCAGTTACTTATTTTGCCAGGCATCAAACAGACACAGTGGTTTGCTTGATCACAAGGCAGCGAACAGACGCAGCAGTTTGCTTGTTCGCGAGGCAGCGAACAGATGCAGCCGTGTGATTGTTTGCGAGGCAGCAAATAGATGCAGTGATTAGTTAGTTTGCGAGGCAGCAAACAGACTCAGCAGCTAGTTAGTTTGTGAGACAGCAAACAGATGCAGAGACTTGCTTGTTTGTGAGGCAGCGAACAGACAAGCGCTTAGTTATTTTGCAAGGCAGCACAGGTTGGACAGGCTGGAGAGTACATCTGGCATCTCTCGTCTAACCTYCTGCTCAAAGGCTGGCTTCAGAGCTCCTTCGAGTTGATCAGGGCCTCATCCAGCTGAGATATGAATATCTTCAGGGATGGAGATCCCCCATCTCTCTGGTCTCTGTTGCAGGGCTGCACCGCTCTCACAGGGAAAAAGTTTTTCCTCATATTAAACCAGAGTTTCCCCTACTGCTGCTCATACCTGTCACGTCTTGTCCTGCCCCTGTACGAGATTTGAATCGTGCCCTAAAGAGGGGAAACTTCCATACAATATATCAGCTTGCTTGTTTTTTCTCTTTAAAAGCCCTTTAAGAGCTGTATCATGAACATGGAGAGTGTGCAAAATCCCATTTCTTGCTATTTGTTGCCAGCAGGTCGAGGGAGGTGATCCTCCCCCTCTACTCAGCCCTGGTGAGGCCACATTTGGAGTACCGCATCCAGTTCTGGGCTCCCCAGTACAAGAGAGATGTGGCACTACTGGAGCAAGTCCAGCGAAGGGCTACGCAGCTGATTAGGGGACTGGAGCATCTCTCGCAGCTAACAGAGGCAGCGAACAGACGCAGCAGTTTGCGCAACAGAGGCAGCGAACAGACGCAGCAGTTTGCGCAGCAGTTCGCGCAGAAGGGCGCGCGAAGGAACCTTCGTTTTTGTTCCCTGTGGTGTACGTTTCCTCAAGTATGGTTGTGACACGCCACACAGCACGTTCCCCAGTGGCTGTTGGAGTTGCTGTGTCAGAGGCTGGGACCCAGACTGACCCTCTGGTGGTAGATGCGGCTCTACAGGTCTCAGGCTGCAGGGAGTGCTTGGGGCCTCTCCAGGAGGCCTGGGCTGGCAGTCAGCTCTCCTGCAGGAGGTGTGCTGCTGTTGACGAGCTGTGTCGTCAGGTAAGGGAGTTACAGGAGGAAGTCAGTAGGCTGCACAGCATCCGAGAAGCGGAGCAAGAGATAGACAGGGTATTCTCGGAGACTGTGCAGCTTTGGGAGTCCCAACCCCCCACAGCAGTGGAGTTGCCAGAGGGCTCTGTGACGTGTGAAACGGTACATCATAACATCGTAGAAGAAAGCTGGAAGCTGGTCACTGCTCGTGGAAGGAGAAAGGCTCCTACTCCTCCCAAAGACTTGCAGCTGAAGAACAGGTTTAGTGCCCTCCAGGATGAGGAGGAGATGGGCATGGCTGCAAGGGAAGTAMCTGGGACAACAGTCCCTGTGCCCTGCC